>NW_012267223.1:4261146-4312271 GCF_000151885.1 Dipodomys ordii
TGGGCCTGGGCGCTGTCCCTCAGCTCTTCAGCTCAAGGCTAGCGCTCTACCACTTGAGCCACAGCGCCACTTCCGGCTCTTTTCTTTTTGCTTATGTGGTGCTGAGGAATCGAACCCAGGGCCTCATGCATGCAAGGCAAGCGCTCTACCACTGAGCCACTTCCCCAGCCTAGGCCAGAGTATTTTTACCGCTAAGCATCTTACCCCTCAGATCTGCCCGGCAAGCCTTGCCAGGGGCACCCACTTTCCCTTGGTTCAACCCAGATCACTGTTTTTTTTTTTTCAGTTGTGGGGCTTGAACTCCCTCCTTCCCTCTGTGACAGCAGGACAGTTTCTCCTCCAGATTTTGCCCCCACCTCCATCTCCTGACCCCTGAACTGTCTGCTCTAGCTCAAGGCCTCTCCCTTAGAAGCCCAGATGGGGTCTTCCATTTTCCCCATAAGGGAGTCTCTTCATAGGTGAGGTCTGCCCCATCCTGCCAGTGGTTCACTCCTTAGCGTCTTAGTGCTGTCTCCTCCTTTTCTTCCTCCTTTTTGGTGCCAGTACTGAGGCCTTGAACTCTTGCTGGGCTTCTTGGTTCAAGGCCAGCATGCTATCTCTTGAGCCACAGCCATACTTTCAGCTTTTTATGGTCAATTGGAGATAAGAGCCTCACAGACTTTCCTGCCCTGGGCTGCCGTCAAGCCATGAGCTTCAGATCTCAGCCTCCAGAGTAGCTGGGATTACAGGTGTGAGCCACCCATGCCTGGCTCATTAGGAAGCCTTTCACGAATAAAACCCCATCCAGCCTGGACCCCACCTCCTATTCATTTACTTTGTGGGAAAAGCGTGGTCCCTAGCTGGGAGGTAATGGAAACCTGGAGGGGCGGGGCCTAGCAGGAGCTCTTTAGGTCACTGAAGGAGGTGCCCTCCCTCGGGAAATAGGACTCCAACCTCTTCTGACCTTCAGATGAGTAGTTTTGCTCTACTGTGCTCCGAGCACAAAGTGCTCCTCACCACACAGCCCTAAGCTACCAGGAACAATGAATCATGGCCTGAACCTTGCCAACTATGAGCTTTCTTTCTTTATAAGTGGATTACCTCAGGAATTCTCTACACTAAAGGAAAGCTGACTAATACACCACTTAACTGTCCCTTTCTCTCTGAGCCTTCCCTGATTGCCAGGTCAAGAAAGGCAAACTTCTCCACCCTCGCTGTGTTTCCTAGGTGTCCCTGCTAGTTTACTTCTTGTCTCGTTTTATGCCTGCCCATCTCCCCTACTGCCTGGTCTTTTCACGAACTGTCGGGATGGGAAGTATTTAAGCTTTTTTGGGGGCCAGTTCTGGGGCTTGAACTCAAGGCCCGGGCACTCTGCCCAAGCTAAAAGGTGAGCATATTCCTTGAGCCCACGGTACCATTTCTGGCCTTTTCTGAGTAATTTATTGGAGACAAGAGTTTCATGGACTTTTTTGCCTGGTCTGGCTTTGAACCACGATCCTCAGATCTCAGCCTCCTGAGACAGCCCCCTACCCCCCTCCCTCCCTCCCCCCCCCCCCCCCCCCCCCCCCCGGCTTAAGCATTGCTATTTATCTGACAATTATCCGCCTCTCTGGCTGGACTGTAAGCAGTTCTGGGAGGTGAGCAGGCTTGCTGGCCCTGTCCACTCCTGCCACCATTTCCAATGGACTGACAGTCACCTGTGATCAATCCCGCTGTGAGGAAGAGCTGGACGAGGGTCCTGGAGAAGGAGCTGGCCACCATGCCCAGGCTGGACAGCACACCCCCTAACATCATAGTCACTCGGCAGCCGAAGCGCCCCACCAGGATGCTGCACAGGGGTCCTGTGGAGAGCCAAGGGTCAGCAGGTGACACCCAGTGAGGGACTGGGGAGAGGGGTCCCAGCAGGAACTAATAGGTGGCTTCAAGGACACAAGCCCTGGATCCTGCCAGACTGATTCCATCCTGCCATAGTTGTGGTCTAAGACTTAAGGGTTCTCTCTGCCTCAGTTTCTTCAGAGTAAAGGGGAGTCAGTCTAGGTGATGTTGAACCTGACAAGGAACCTCATGGGCACACCAAGGCCTGGCACTGCACACGACTGGTTCCTGACTTTTGTGCATACCCTTCAGTTGGGGTCTGTCTCATAGTGCGCCTCTCAGGCATCTCAGCCATAGAGAATACTTCTGCCCTCTTCTATGCTGACCCAAGTCCTGTGTAGCACGCACCACTCCCCTCTCTCTGCCTGCCAGCCTTGCACATCTAGGTGGCTCCTGAGCCATCTTGTACTTGCTTACTCTGGCTTCTGGAGAGAATCAGGCCGGGTACCTTCTCCTCTCCCATCACTTCCGGCTACCACCAAAATCCACAGCTAGGACTAGGAGTGTAGTTCAAGAGCAGTTCAGCCAGCAGCAAAGGCTCATGCCTGCAATCTTATGTAGGTACTTAGGAGGTTGAGATATGAGGATCACCACTCCAAGCCAGACTGGGCAGGAAAGTCTGTGAGTCTTATCTCCAGCTAACCACCACAAAACAAAACAAAAAAAAAACACCAAAAAACAAAAAAACGGTGCGGGGAGGTCTGGGAAGGTGGCTCAGTGGTAGAGCGCTTGCCTTGCATTCATGAGGCCCTGGGTTCGATTCCTCAGAAAAAGCTGGAAGTGGCCACTGTGGCTCAAGTGGTAGAGTGCTGAGGGACAGCACCCAGGTTCAGAGTTCAGGGCCCACGACTGACAAAAACAAAAAACAAAGCTGAAGTGGATCTGTGGCTCAAGTGGTAGAGCAAGCTCAGGGACAGTGCCAGACCCTGAGTTAAAGTCCCAAGATTAGAAAAGAAGAAGAAGAAGGAGAAGAAGAAGCTGGGTACCAGTGGCTCATGCCTGTAATCCTAGCTACTCAGGACGCTGAGATCTGAGGATCGCTGTTCAAAGCCAGCTCAGGCAGGCAAGTCGGTGAGACTCCCCAATTAACCTCCAGAAAATCGGAAGTGGAACTGTGGCCCCAAGTTGTAGAGCATTAGTCTTGAGCAAAAGAGCTCAGGGACAGCACCTAGGATCTGAGTTCAAGCCCCATGACTGGAAAAACAAAAACCAAAACCCCACAAAACAACAGAAAAAGAAAAACCCTCAAAATTCCACTTCTTCAAGTCCCCCACTCCAGACATTTGTCTCTATGTGGAGAGGGACCTGCTTCTGACCCTGACTGCTTGCTTTCTAGCCTGACAGCTAGAAAACTAGCCAGTCTTGCTGTCAGCTCCAAGACACCTTGCAGAGAGCCACGTTCACGGAGCGCCCTGCCCCCAGCACACACGAGTTGCCCCAAGTAACTCTCCCGGAGTGCAACGGAGGGCCAGACAATGTGAACGCGTGCCTGTGCTCGTGCCGGTGTGCGCATGCGTGCCAGTAGTAGAAAGAGGCTGTGTTGTGTGAACCAGTGTCAGTTTGAGGGCAACAGAGGGAGGGAGTGAGCAGCCCATCCTCAAAGACGACCAAGCAGGAGCCGAGGGATAGACAGGGCTGTAGAGAGGCTCTGACTGCTGGTGCTTGAGTCTTGCCTAACTCAGGAAAGGTGACCTTGGGGCAAATCCCTGAGTCGTTGGCATGGGGTGGGGCCCTGGAGGTGGCTGTTCCTTCTGCCAGGGGCATGAACCTCTCCTCAGCCACAGGCAAGCCTTGCAATTTGGGGTTGCTTTCTTCATCTCTACCATGTTGGGGGGGGCGCTGGGGAAACACTGGAAAGGACTGAATGAATGACTTCCACGTGTAAAGTTTCAATGGTATGCTGAATGAGCATGGACGAAAAGGCAGGTGTCTGAGAAAGGGACGGACAACCGGACAGAGAGGACTCTCACACCAACAGAGATGGGCGCCTGCTCTGGGTGGGGAGCAGTGGGTCCCCAACTGATACCCCAGGTCCCTAGCCCCTGCCCCAGGTCCCTAGCCCCTGCCCAGGTCCCTTTGGCTGCATGAGAAACAATGGTCAGACATTCCCATTGCTTAGTCCAGCCCCGCAGGCCAAGAGGTCACGTGTTCAGGGCCAGACCTGGCTTTACCCCTCACATTTTGCCCAGGCTGATCAAGGATCACCCTGACAGGTCAATCTCTCCCGCTCTCCTTCCTCCAAATACCTAGAAAGAACACCCTAGAATAATCATCAGGGTGCTGGTGCCAGGTGGAGGGAGTGGCCAGGCAGAGAACTAGGGAGCTGGGCAAGCCCTGAAGTTGGGTTCGTTTAGCTGCTGTTGACCAAAACCCCCCTGAAGTCACTGTCTCTGCCATCTCCCCAGAGGGCTTCCGGTAGCTAGGGTTCCCATGCAGAACTCTCAGGGCAGTTCCTAACCTGCCCCCAGCAATGGGGGGGGGCAGGGAGGAAAAGGGGAGACAGTCACATTCCTGGTCACATGCCAACCTGGTCACAGGCCTCTGGGGCCAGAGGTGAGAACAAGGAGAATGGGAAGACGGAGGCTGCCTCTTCCCAGGCTCTAGCCTCAGTAGCCTCCCCTCTGTAAGAAACACCCGGGAAAGGTGGGGTGCAGGCCTTGTCCCTCTTCTTCCTGAGGCCCTGTTCCCATACGTAAGCCCCCATAAGGGTCTTTAAGATTCTCTTCATTCAGTCAGGCACCCGTGGGTTACGACTATAATCCTAGCTACTCACGAGGCTGAGATCTGAGGATCGCGATTCAAAGCCAGCCCGGGCAGAAAAGTCTGTGAGACTCTCCAGTGAACCACCAGAACACCAGATAGTGGCGCTGGAACTCAAGTGGTAGAGTGCTCATCGTGAGCTGAAGAGTTCAGAGACAGCGCCCAGGCCCAGGATTCAAGCCCCACGACCGACCCCCCAAAAAAGATACTCATCATTCATAGCTTGTGTATTTCCCAGTTCACATCCCACAGATGCAGGGTGGGATGCAGGGCGTTACCTCCAGCCTGCAGGGGAAGAAAGGACACTGGGAGATGGCCCAGCTGGAAAGCAGCAGGTCCTGGATCTGCTGGCCCAAGTCCCAGCTTTTCCCTGTTTGGCACTGGGATGGATCCTCCATCCCAATGAAAGGACTCTTTAGGAATTTGCCTGGCTTTCCACCAACCTCAGTACCTCTGCCCTGTCCTCACCCCAGGACAGTTTCCTTTCCCTGCCAGTGGGGGTGAGGGGTGGGGCGGTGGGTGGCCTTGCTGAGATCCAGTAAATCTCAGGAGTATATCCAAGAGGCAAAGCCTGGGATGGCAGAGAGAGAGACAGAGACAGAGAGACAGACAGAGAGAGCGCCAGAAGGCTGGCACATTGTGGCCTCTTCCCCCCCCCAGCCCTCACCCCCTCCCCACACTGCTCACCCCCAGCGTGGAGCATGGACCCCATAATGGAGGGGAGCCAGGAGGTCTCGCTGTTGCTGGCCTGGAAGTCATGCTGCAGCTCAGTGAAGAACACGCCGATGCACATGGGGAAAGCCAGGGTGAGGGCCTGGGTCACCAGGGAAGCCAGCAGTACCACCCAGGCCCAGCTGCCATCGGCACGTTCCAGGGCCTGGGGCATCCTCTGCTGCCACTGCCTGGGAAGGGAAGAGAACGGAGCTTGGGCTTGGCAGGCTGCCAGCCTTCCCTAAGCTCCCCTGCCACCTCTCCTGCCGGGGTGACTGACACTGTCTCCTCCTCATACCCCAGCACCTGCTAGCACCGAGGGCACCGCCCCCTGGGAAGTGGCCAGAGGCCCCGCAGCAGCCCTGGCATCTCCTTTCACCCACTTCTCAGCGTCAGCCTGGGAGGAGGGGACAGGAAGGGCAGCAGGGGTGGGGCAGGCAGTGACCAATGGCACCAGGCAGGTAGGAGGAGCTCCTTCCGGTGGCTACATCACCTGGCACTGGGCAGGTAGGACCACTCCACTACCTGTACACCTCCCTTGGGGTGGGGGGGCTGCTGAGGCCCCATTGGCCCCAAGGGTATCCATGGATACAGTCCTACACCTTGTCAGCCAGGCTTCCTGCATACCAAGAGACTTTCTTTCCTCCATGCCGCGCCAACAGCCTAAGTCCACAGTCAGCGTTGCTGAGTACAGCCAAAGAACAAACACACAACAGCTTAACAAGGGCCCGTGACCTGCAGCCTTCAGAGATAAGCCACCAGGGTTCATCTGGAAGCCCTCTGGAGTCTATCATAACCTTCCTCTCACTCGGAGTTCAAAGTCGAATTCCATAGTCAGATATTGACCTGCCACCTGCCAAGGCCTCGCCAGGCCCCTCCCAACCACAGAACCACCAGGCAGAGATGCCAAGCACCGCAGCAGGTGCACAAGTTCCCAGGAAGATGCAGAGATGCACAGACCCATGGACAACTCAGTGATATGCACAGGCACATACACACAGCCACACACTGCGCAGGTCTGTACACACACACACACACACACACACACAGCCATGCAGCTACACACACAAATAGTTACACATTCTCACCCTTATATACATGGACCCACTTTCACATTCCCTGCTCCTTCCCTCTTTCTTTTTTTTTTTTTTTTTTTGGGTCTGGTCGTGGGGCCTGAACTCTGGGCCTGGGCACTGTCCTTCAGCTCTTCACCTCAAGGCTAGCACTCTACCACTTGAGCCACAGCGCCACTTCCGGCTTTTTGCTTATGTGGTGCTGAGGAATCGAACCCAGGGCCTCGAGCATGCAAGGCAAGCGCTGTACCACTGAGCCACCTTCCCAGCCCTCCTTCCCTCTTTTTCTTTCTTTTTTGTCCATTGTGGGGCCTGAACTCTGGGCCTGGGCGCTGTCCCTCAACTCTTCAGCTCAAGGCTAACGCTCTACCACTTGACCACAGTGCCACTTCTGGTTTTCTGGTGGTTTATTGGAGATAAGAGTCTCACAGGTGTTCCTGCCTGGGCTGGCTTTGAACCCTGATCCTCTGATCTCAGCCTCCTGAGTAGCTAGCATTACAGGTGTGTACCACGGGCGTCCAAGCAATAATTATTGATTTTTTTTTGGTTGGTTGTGGGGCCTGAATTCTGGGCCTGGGCGCTGTCCCTCAGCTCTTCAGCTCAAGACTAACGCTCTACCACTTGAGCCATAGTGCCACTTCTGGCTTTTTCTGCTTATGTGGTGCTGAGGAATCGAACCCTGGGCCTCACGCATGCAAGGCAAGCACTCTACTACTGAGCCACCTTCCTAGCCTCTTTTCCTTTCTTGTGGCACTGGAGCTTGAACTCAGGGCCTTGTATACACATTCTCTCGGTCCCTCTCAGATTTCTTGTCTTGTTCATAGCTGGTATTCTACCACTTGAGCCACGCCTCCCATTAATTGGAAATAGTCTCACAAACATTTTTTTGCCTTAAACAGCCTTCTCCAGATCTCAGCCTCCTGAGTAGCTAGGATGACAGGTGTGAGCCATCAATGCCAGCCTACCTGCTTCCCTTCCCTTCCCTTCCCTTCTCCCTTTTTTCTTCCCTTTCTGCCTTCCCTTTCTCCCTTCCTTCCTTTCCTCCCTCCCTCTCTCCCTTCTGTCTTTCTGTCTTCTTTCTCCCTCTCTTTCCTTTCTCTCTCTCTTTCTTTTTCTTTCTTTCTCTTTCTCTCTTTCTTTGTTTCTCTTTCTTTCTTTCTTTCTGGAGCTTGAACTCAGAGCCTAGGCACTGTCCCTGAGGTTCATTTGTTCAAGGCTAGCACTCTACCACTTGAGGCATAGGGCCATTTCTAGCTTTTTCTGTTTATGTGGTACTGAGGAATCAGAACATTCTACCACTAAGCCACATTCCCAGCCCTCTTTCTGTTTCTTAATGTAGGTTCTAGCTATGTTTCTCAGGTTAGTCTAGAACTCACAGGCTCAAGCAATCCTCCACCTCAGCTGGAACTTCAGGTGTGCACTACTGTGCCCTGCTGATCCCAGAGTTTAAAAAGAACAACCTGTAGGGCATATTCTACCCTGCCCCAGATTAGTCCATCTTGTACAGAGAATCTGTTTTTCCTGAGTCACTTTATGTTAGGTAACAATGATGAGGTAGAATGACTGGTAACTTTTACCTTCAACTAACTGTCCTGTACTGGCTGATAAGTGACTTATTCACACTAATAAAAAACAAACAAACAAACACAAAACACCTGGGAGCTCATTGGACAGAGACCCATGGATGACACAACTCCCTCACTAAAGACACATCCGAGGAGAGACAGGACAGAGTGTAGTATTGAACACCCACTGTCACTTTGTTCATCATGAAGTATACACCTTTGCCCTAGAGATTGCCAGGCATGAACTTCCTTCTCTGTGTGAGTGTGTGTGTGTATGCACGTGTGTGTGTGTGTTTGTACATGTGCCAATACTGAACTCAGGGCTTGGATGCTATCATTTAGCTTTTGCCCTCAAGATCGGCACTCTCCTACACTTAGAATCCTAGCTACTCAAGAGACCTGAGACCTGAGGATATTGGTTCAAGACCAGCTTGGGCAGGAAAGTCTGTGTGACTCTTATCTCTAATTAACCATCAAAAAGCTGGAAGTGGAGCTGTGATTTGAGTGAAAAAGCAAAAGGACAGTATGCAGGCCCTGAGTTCAAGTCTTAGAAGCAGTGCGTGTGAGCACACACACACACACACACACACACACACACACACAGATTAGCATGGAATCAAGAACTTGTGATTGCTGTGGTCAAGACTTCAAGTGAAGTCAGGAGAACTCAGAGAAGCAAAGGCGATGAAACCACTGTATGTTTTGTGAATCTACTCATTTCCACATACACCAGCACTGTGGAAAGACAGGCTCTCCTGCATGGACATTTAAACATGGAGATGTAAAACTGGCTCTGCTTCTTCCAGGAGTTCTGCTCTTGCAGCACATGGAAAAACCATGGTTGCTGCTGGACTCTCCCTCCCTGAGCTCCAGTGTCAAGTTCCCACGTCCTTCTCCAGTCTGTTGGTCTGTCCGTCCTCCTCAGCCTCTCCTGCTCCCCAGCATTCACATTGGCTGCTTTCCCAGGGCCCACCAGCCTGTCCAGTTACCTCCTGTCCTTCCCAGCTCCTTCTCTCCACTGACCTGCCCTGATTCCTACTTGTTCTTCCTCATCCTGCCCCGTGGGGAAGAAGTCTCATTCATTCATTCATCCATTCATTCATTCAATTATTGTACCAGTACTAGGGCTTGAACTCAGGGCTTTGCACTTCCACTTGGCTTTTATGCTCAAGGCTTTACCATTTGAGCCATACCTCTCCTTTGGTTTCTTGGTGGCTCATTGGAGCTAAGAGTCTTATGGATTTTTTTGCCTAGGCTGGCATTGAACTACAACTAAGACTACAGGAATGATTTTTTTTTGGGGGGGAGGGTTAGTGGTGGGGCTTGAACCCGGCCTGGGCGCTGTCCCTCAGCTCTTTAGCTCAAGGCGAGCGCTCTACCATTTGAGCCACAGCGCCACTTCCAGTTTTCTGAGTGGTTTATTGGAGATAAGAGTCTCACGGACTTTCCTGCCCGGGCTGGCTTTGAACTGGGATCCTCAGATCTCAGCCTCCTGAGTAGCTAGGATTACAGGCGTGAGCCACTGGTGCTGGGCTGTCCTTCAGGTCTTTTGCTCAAGGCTAGTGCTCTAGCACTTTGAGCCACAGTGCCAGTTACAGTTTTTTGGTGGTTAAGTAGAGATGAGAATCTCACTGACTTTATTTTGTCAGTCATGGGGCCTGAACTCTGGGCCTCAGCTCTTCAGCTCAAGGCTAGCACTTTACCACTTGAGCCACAGCACCATTCCCAGCTTTTCCTGCTTATGTGGTGCTGAGGAATGGAACCCAGGGCCTCATGCATACAAGGCAAGCGCTCTACCACTGAGCCACCTTCCCAGTCCTCTCACTGACTTTCTTACCCTGGCTAGCTTTGCACCATGATCCTCAGATCTTAGGCTTTCTGAGTAGCTAGGACCATAGGCATGAACCACTAGTCCCTGGCTGCAGCCGTTTTCCAGGGGCTTTTTGCCTTGCTTCCTGTGACCTTTACTCTGTGCCTAACCTTCCCTGAAGCTTTCAATGGGTGAGGCTGGTTCAACACTTCCCAGGTCTCCTGCCTGGGGCCAGGAAGCCAAGGACCTCCAGGACAAATGAGTCAGGAAATCCTGTGAGCTCTGCTGTCTTCACACACCGGGAGCCTTGCTCGGAAGGTCTCAGGACATGCCCAGCTCTCCCCAGGGAGCACTGCCACCCCGCATCCCTAGTCACTCCACTCTCCCTGCGATACTGCCCCTCTTACATTTCCAGAGCTAGCACATCCACCCCCCCCCCCACATATATATTGATGGTGTCTTCCTGTCCCTCCCACAACCAGTTGGCTCCTCTTTCTCAGTTTAGGTGCTGCAATTCTGTAATTCATAGCCAGAGAAGTGTCATTGGTCCTTCACAATTTAGCTCTTGCAGCACTCCTAGGAAACCTGTCCCAACCCCCACTCCAGACTGGGCTATATTATTATCATCATCATTATTTTAATCTCCTCATGGTGGCTTTCACACCGCATTGGAGAGAATCCTTCCTTTGTTTACCCTCATTCTCACTTTTCCTACCCACTTCTGCCTGCAGCAATAGAGCAGGGATGTGTTTGTACCCCCAACCCAGCCTCTGGTTGAGTCCAAAAGATCATAATGTAACTCACCTATTCCAGAAAATTCAGAGAAGTGAGCGGCTTGGAGAATGATCTCTCCCCTGCCCCAACAGGGAAATGGTCTTCCCTTTAGGCCAGGAACTATAAGTCATGGGCATGAATGCCTGGTGAGCATCTGGGAGGAGGAGGAGGAGACAGGATGAGGCGCCCCACACCCCCATCTCCTGTGTGTGCGTGGTGTTGGTGGGGGGCTGAGGTTGTGGGACCTGCTCACCTCAGATCTACAACTCCCCCCCACACACATGTGAAATCAGTTTCCCAGCCCAGCAATATGAAGCTGCAGTATTTATTAGAAGGACAAAGTTTCAGTGATGTTTCTAGTCCTTCCCTCATCGTATAGTTCCTTGTCAGTGTGTGTGTGTGTGTGTTTGTGTGTGTGTGTGTGTGTGTTTGTGTGTTAGGGCTTGAGCTCAGGGTCTAGGCATTGTACCTTATTATTATTATTTTCTAGGGCTTAAACTCAGGGCCTGGACACTGTTCCTGAGCTTCTTTTGCTAGCACTCTATCACTTGAGCCACAGCACCACGTCGGGCTTTTTCTGAGTATGTGGTACTGAGGAATCAAACCCAGGGCGAGCACTCTACCACTAAGCCACCTTCCCAGCCCTACCTTAGCTTTTTTCACTCAACGCTGGTGCTCTTCCTCTTGAGCCCCACTTCCACATCTAGCTTTTTGGTGGTTAATTGGAGATAACAGTCCCACAGCTTTCCTTCCCCAGGTTGGCTTCAAACTATGATCCTCAGATCTCAGCCTCACGAGTAGCTAGGATCACCAACACCTGGCCCAATCAAGGACTTTATCAGATGGAGGAGCCCTAAGGCAGGACTCGTGGCATAACATAGCCCTTTCCCTACTTCTTTGGATCTGATTACTGTCATCACAAGGGCGAGACTGCTCTCAGGCTGGGCTTTGAGGGAAACCTAGAGTCTAGAGTAGAGGTGCAGCCTCCTCTTCCTCTTCCTGCTCTCCCGGGAGAGTCCCAAGGGCAGACAGTAAAGAACTACGAGCCCGGGAAGTATTGTAAGGGTTCTGGGGATCCTCCCCCCAATTCCATATAGATCAGGAGCCAGGGCTCCCACCTGGCGGAGCAGTGAGGGTCAGCTTGAACTTGAGCCTACAAGCTGACAACTCCCTGAGCCTGGGAGGGAACGTGGGAGGGAGGGAGGCATCCCCAAGGCTGGAGAGCTGGGATGAGTCACCCACTTCTCCTGTCCTTAACTGGCCCTGCATGAGCCTCCCCACCACACACCCCTGCCCCACCCTGGTCGCAACAACCTGGTAGGGGTAGGATAAGCAATGGAATATATGGCCTCCTCTCACTCTGGCCTTATCCTGGTCAGCCCCTGTGGGCATCTGGTTCTACTCCACCTTAACATTCTTCCCTGGGCTGATCTCCTCTGGGAATGCCAGGAAGAGCCGGCCTTGCTTTAGGCTAGAGCTTGGTGGTGCCAGCTTCCCCACCCCCAAGGCCTTGGAAAGGGGGAGTTGCTCTAGAGGGCCCCCTCCTGGGGTGTGAGGGTCCCCGGTCATTCTGGGATGTCCAGAACTTCTGGGAGGACTGGGGTGGAGGATGCATAACAGGATGCACAACACACTAGCGGCGATCTCAGGGGGAGAAATGCCTTGGTATGCCTGGGGTCCTAGGGAAGGCCACTCACTGGTTGCCTTCCCATCCCACGGAGAGAAGAAGGCTTCACTCCCTCCAAAACCTGAGTCTAGCAGCCCTGGGGCCCAGCTGGGCCTGGCACCCGTGGCTCGCGCTGGTCATCCTAGCTACTCAGGAGGCTGAGATGTGAGGATCTCATTTCAAAGCCAGCTAGGGCAGAAAAATCTGTGAGACTCTTATCACCACTAAAAAAAAAAAAAGCCAGAAATGGAGCCATGGCTCAGGTGGTAGAGTGCAAGCCTTGAGCCAAAGAAACCCAGAGACAGTGTCCAGGTCCTGAGTTAAACCCCAAGAAAAGCCCCCCCCCCCCCCCCCCCCCCCCCCCCCCATACACATATCACAAATGAAACAAGGAATTTTCTGAGGCTCTCACTGTTGTCTGGGAAGCCACACTTCCAACTTCGACCTGTCTTTCATCAAGATGAAGTTGATAATATTCTCTGCCCCCAATCCTGGATTGCAGGACCCTTTCTAGGGCTAAGGCCCCCACTGGGCCCATGGTCACTACAAAGCCCAGAGCCAGAGTCCTCCCAGCCTTCCCCGGGCCACCTCTATGACGCAAAGCTAAGCAATCAGCTCAGTTTTGGTGGGGCCTGTGGCTGCTGTGAGTGAGGGCTGAGAAGGAAGGATCCACAATTAGAAAGGCTGGTAACGGGCAGTCCTAAGCCAAAGGCCCAGCTCTGAGGATTCCAGCTGTCAGGTCCAGTCACTCTCCTCTATCTGAAGTGCAGGGGAGAGGGAGAGGGAGGGAGAGACAGACTTACAGTGAAGGAGGGCAGAGGAAGAAGACTTTCTACTGCAGGTAAGGAAAGGCAAATTGAGCCTTGCAGGCCACCTTCCAGGTACAGGGGGCGGTCCCCCCCTTAGGTTTAAATAGGAGACAAATTCAGGCAGGGCGGGGCGGGTTGCATAATGAAGCAGTCCCAGGCAAAGCAAGGCCTGCCTGATCATTATCTCAGTTCTTTCAGAGAAGTGTGGGTCTGTCCTCACTAGAGGGGTGTGTCCCGCCATCCCTGGGGTCTACCCCCTGAACCTCTGGATCCCGGGTCCAGCCTCATCCTCAAAGGTGTTAAAAAAAAAAAAAAACATTGTTATTATAAAGGGGATGTATGGACTTTTCTGTTTATTTTTTGGGGGTGGGAGAGTGGGTGGGTAGGTTTTATCTTTTGTCCTGAGGCTCTACTATTTTGGTCCCTTGTCTTAAGGATGTTATCCATCATTCTTGTTTTTTTTTTTTTTGGTTGGTTGGTAGTGGGGCTTGAACTCTGGGCCTGAGCACTGTCCCTCAGCTCTTCAGATCAAGACTCACGCTCTACCATTTGAGCCACAGCACCACTTCTGGTTTTCAGGTGGTTTATTGGATATAAGAGTCTCACGGACTTTCCTGCCCCAGCTGGCCTTGAACCATGATCCTCAGATCTCAGCCTCCTGAGTAGCTAGGATTACAGGTATGAGCCATCAGCACCAGGCTCATTCTTGTCTTTTCTGGAACTCAAGGCAATTCCAGAGCCAAGGAGACAAACAAAACAGAGTCAGGGAGGCCCAAGTGTTTCTCTGGCTTTTAGCTAATTCATGGACCCCAAGAAAGGACTCAGTGCTTTTTAGCAAAAGTAGTTTCTAAGTACCCAGAGATGAGGATGACATGTGCCAAATACAAGAGGGAAGCACCCACTCAAAATCATCAAACTTGGGGAATTAACAGGAAGTAACCAGCCAGGTAGAGTAGTTCACACTCAGAATCCCAGAACTCAGGAAGCTAAGGCAAGAGGACCGTAATTGGAGGTCACCTCGGGCTACATGGTGAGACTGTTTCAAACAAGCAAGCAAAAAAAAAAAAAAAAAAAAAAAACACTTCAAACATGATAGTAAATAATAAGCCAAGCACGCTGGTGTATTCTTGTAATCCCAACACTCAAAAGGCTGAAGCAAGATCTTATATTTGAGGCCAGCCTTGTCTTCAATAAACAATCCAAACCAAAATAACCACAAAAAATACCAAGTAACTAGCAATTAATAGCATAGCTACCATGACAACAGTAAGAACCTCTACCTCAGTCTGTTTAGTCCCTTGAGATTTTGCATGATTGCATATGAATGAATGAATGAATGAACGTTCTTTTACTTGTTTTTTTAGTGTCAACTTTGAGGCTTCCTAGATTGTGTGTGTGTGTGTGTGTGTGTGTGTGTGTGTGTGTGTGTGTGTTGTGGGGCTTGAACTCTGGCCTGGGCACTGTCCCTCAGTTCTTCAGCTCAAGGTGAGTGCTCTACCACTTGAGCCACAGCGCCACTTCAGTTTTCAGTTTTCTGGTGGTTCATTGGAGATAAGAGTCTTACAGGGACTTTCCTGCCTGGGTTGGTTTTGACCCGCCATCCTCAGATCTCAGCCTCCTGAATAGCTAGGATTACAGGCGTGAGCCACCAGCACCTGGCCTTCCTAGACTTCTAAGTTGAGGCATCCGTCCTCTGCGTGTTATTTTTCTCCCATCACACTCCCATAACTTCTACAGAAATTCTCTGCCACATCCCATGACCCTGGGTAACAACAGTGGGGTGGAACTTAGAAGTTGGGATAATTACCTGAAAGCTCCAGGTAGGGCTTCCTGTCCCTCTGCCCTTTCCCCCAACTCTTAGCCTCTAGCTATGACCCCTGTGCTGACCTTGGCTCAGCCAGAGAGCCCAGTGCTGGACCACAGGCACTATCTGGCTGGGCTCTGATGCTGCTGCGCTGCTGGGTCCCTGGGCGCCCTCTTATGTGCAAGCCCCGCCCCCTCCTGCACCTGCTCCCAGGCCAGCTTCTCCATTCTTCCTCCTGAGACTTGATGCCAGCCTCCTTCTTCCTCTCCCTGGTTACCCTGGCAACACCCAAGGCCTCACACCCCTGGCTTCTCTGCCTAAATATCCAGACTCACCACCCCATGAGCAGCTACGTTCCACATCTGCACCAGGAAGGAACCAGAGCTCTCGAATCCAGCTCCAGGAAAGTCAGCAAGGCCGCCTCAGAGATGACATACAAACCAAAAGTCTGGGGCTGGGGCTTGGTGCTTCAGCGCTTGCCTGACATAGGGGAGGCCCTGGGCTTATTCCCTTTGACCCGGAACAGAGTGAAACTCAAGAAAACCAATCCAGGACTTACAAATGAAGATGAACCCATGGAGGAACAGCAGAGCCCTCCAAACCTGGGGCCAGCCCTCCATCATTCTCCCCTGCTGGCTGTCCTTGGCTCCCCTGGCTGAGCAGGGTGTCTCCCTGCTCACAGCACTGTCTTGACTCTGTCCCCTGGAGGGTGCCTTGCACCAGGTGGTTTTGGAGTCTGTGTGCGTGATCATCATCTCCCCTCCCATCCAGTTGGTGCATCTTGCAGGTCTCAGACATGAAAAGCTCCTGTATCTGAATTTGGAGTTCAGTGTAGACACCACATGACTGAAATTGGGTCTGTCCTCACCCCCTAAGCTGTTCCAAGGCAGGGATTGGGTGTAGCTTGCTCCTCCCAGCCTCTTCTCAGGCCGAGCCTGTGCCACCAAGGGGCAGGTGTAGACCTCTCGCACAAATGGGTTAGAAATCTAATCAGGATTGTCTCCAGCCCTGTGGTTTGGTGTGTGAGACTCACGGACCTGTCCTCCGCCAGGCAGGAAGTTGGTAGCTCTGTAGACACCGCAGCTTCCAGGAATACTGGCAAGAAATCAGAAGTCATTTTACCTGTGCCCATAGGCTTCTGCTGCTTTTTTTTTTTTTATTTGTTTTGGCCAAGGGAAGCAGCCAAACTAATGTGATTTGACATCTTCATTTAGTGGTATTTGCATTTCCCTCCTACTAACAGAGGTGTGGCGGGCATTCGGACAGTGACTTCTGAGAATCGCAGGATACTTGCGGTTCCTGGTCCTTTCCCCTCACCCAGCCACTAAATCCCCATGACCCCCTACAAATAGGTGAAGTGACTGTCAGGAGCTGGGGGAGGAGCAAGAAAGGAAAACAAAAGCTTATTAGTGCTGGCACTACACAGGAGGCTGAGATGGGAGGATCTTGGTTTAAGGCCAGCCCCAGAAGACATAGCCAAGAGATTTTTATATTTCCAAGTCAAGTGAGAGCTCAGGGCCTTGAGTTCAACCCCGCCCCCCCCCACTACTACACTGCCAAGGGAAGCAGCAGGCTCAGGAGCATCAAGGGAATAACACTACGGGCCAATAAGGGTTAGACACAGGCTTTTATGGAATGACTTGGGATTTTGCTGATTGGTTGATTTTTTTTCCCTCTGGTGACTAGCTGATTGATTGGTTGTTCTTCGGAACATGATTGAAATCTAGACATTTCACACACTTGACCCTTACTTCCTCAATCCACCTGATACTTTGTAGATTAAACTGCTTGCTTGGGACCCAAAATTCAAGGGAGGCCAAAAAATTCTACAATCAAGGTACGTTTTTTAGAAAATTGGATCAGCAAAGTATGGCTGGCAAGGGTGGTAGTGGTAGTTTATTTTTATTTTTTTTCTGTTGTGGGGCCTGAACTCTGGACCTGGGCACTGTCCCTGAGCTCTTCAGCTCAAGGTTAGCACTCTACCACTTGAGCCACAGCACTTCAGTTTTCTGCTGGCTAATTGGAGATAAGAGTTTCACAGACTTTCCTGCCTGGGCTTGCTTTGAACTGTGATCCTCAGATCTCAACCTCCTAAATAGCTAGGATTGTCTACAGCCATACCACCCTGAACGTGCCCAATCTCGTCTGGTCTCAGAAGCTAAATAGCTAGGATTACAGGTGTGAGCCACCGGCGCTGGGCTGTGGTAGCTTTGTGAATAAAATTTCCTTGAGGGCTAGGAATGTAGCTTAGTGGTAGAGCGCTTGCCTAGCATGCATGAAGCCCTGGATTCAATTCCTCAGTACCAAATACCCAGAAAAAGCCAGAAGTGGTGCTGTGGCTCCAGTGGTAGAGTGCTAGCCTTGAGTATAGACAGGTTCAGGGACAGTGCCCAGGCTCTGAATTCAAGCCCCAGAACTGGCACACACACAAAAACTTCTGGGGCTGTCCGTCCGCAGGTGCCATCATGGCGGACGCGGCCAGTCAAGTGCTCCCGGGCTCCGGTCTTACCATCCTGTCCCAGCTGTTCATGGGCAAGTCTCATCCACGTGGGATATTAGCCTCTTCCTCCAACAATGGGACGGACTATTTTTGGGCAGCACGTATGTCAGCTTCCTGGTCTCTTTTGTTATGCTCAGCACATTGCATCGATGGGAAGCGTGGCTTGTTCACAGTCTTAACTCCAAGACGGTGTTCAGGAGTCCTTGGAACTGTGGTCCATAGCCAAGTTTCACAGCACTCTCAGGACCTGGACAAACCTGAGGATTCAGGAATTGGAAGGTTCTATAGAGAAGGCTCATGTTCCTTTGACCGAGTTCTCAAAGAGACAACTCCAGAGATGATTGCTCGTTCTGCTGCTACTCTCATTACACATCCCTTCCACGTGATCACTCTGAGATCTATGATACAGTTCATTGGCAGAGAATCGAAGTACTGTGGACTCTGTGACTCCATATTAACCATCTGTCGGGAAGAGGGGATCCTGGGATTTTTTGTGGGTCTCATTCTTTGCCACCGAGGTAACATCATTTCTCTGTGGCTCTGTAACTCCCTGGCCAACCTCGTCAACACCTATGCACTGGACAGTGGGGTGTCTACCGTGAATGAAAAGTTATTCCCAAGCTGTCACAGGATTCTTTGCCAGTGTGTTGACCTGTCCCTTTGTGCTTGTATCTAATTGTGGCTGTCAATAACTGCGGGCTTGCTGCTGGATTCCCTCCTTACTCCCCCTATATACTTCTTGGATAGATTGCTGGTACATGCTGCAAAAAGAGGGAAATACGAGCCAAGGAAATAGCTTGTTTTTCCCGAAGGTCCCCTGTGGGAAGACTTATTGTTATGACCTGAGGATGTTAATTTGAAGATGTGGGGCAGAGACAGTGACATTTCTATAGTCCCAGATGCACAGAATTATGGGAGAGAATGTTGATTTCTATACAGTGTGGTACGCTTTTTTTTTAAATAATCATTTAATCTTGGGAAAATGGAAAAAAAACATTCTGCCAGGTGCTGGTGGCAACTGTAATCCTAGCTATTCAGGAGGCTGAGATCTGAGGATCATGGTTCAAAGCCAGCCCAGGCAGGAATGTCTGTGAGACTCTTATCTTCAATTAGTCAGCAGAAAACTGAAGTGGTGCTATGGCTCAAGTGGTAGAGAGCTAAGCTTGAGCTGAATTGCTCAGCAGGGACAGCGCCCAGGCCCAGAATTCAAGCCCCAAGACCTCAAAATTTTTTTTTTCCTTGGTGCCAGGGCTTATATTTGTGTAAGGATGAGGCAGGGGTTGGTTTTGGTGGGACTGAGATCTTGAATTCAGCGCCTTGCTCTTGTTGGCATAGAACCGGCTCTTTTTGTTTTAATTACTTTTCCAAAGAAGGTCTTGCATTTATACCTAGACCCACTCAGTCTATGATTCTTTTTCTTATTTCTCCTATGTAGCCAGGACCACAGAGGCACACTACCATGCCCAGCTTGTTGGTTGAGATTGGAGCGGGGTGTCTGTGGGGGTGTCTCAGTTGGCCTCAAACTTGGATCCTCCTGGCCTGAGCTCTTGTGAAGCTAGGATGACAGGCATGAGGCACCATGTGCAGCTCAGATATGTTCTGTTTTTTTTTTTTTTTTTGCTGGTCATGGGTCTTGAACTCTGGGCCTGGGCGCTGTCCCTCAGCTCTTCAGCTCAAGGCGAGTTCTCTACCACTTGAGCTACAGCGCCACTTCTGGCTTTTTCTGCTTATGTGGTGCTGAGGAATCGAACTCAGGGCCTCATGCATGCGAAGCAAGGACTCTACCACCGAGCCACCTTCCCAGCCCCTAGATCTGCTCTTTTTGATGTTGATACTCCATCCATGTATTAATGTTAAGAAACGCTGTATGGCCGGGTGTTGTGGCTCACGCCTGTAATCCTAGCTACTCAGGAGGCTGAAATCTGAGGATCACAGTTCAAAGCCAGCCTGGGCAGGAAAGTCTGTGAAACTCTTCTCTCCAATAAGCCACCAGAAAACTGGAAGTGGCACTGTAGCTCAAGTGGTAGAGCGCTAGCCTTGAGCTGAAGAGCCGAGGGACAGTGCCCAGGTCCAGAGTTCAAGCCCCACGACCGACAAAAAAAAAAAAAGAAAAAAGAAAAAGAAACGTTGTAGGAAAATACTATTTATATTGATTTCAAAGTTAATATTGCTCTTTGCTCCACCCCTCAATCCCTCTCATTTTCCCACCGGTAGACCCTAGGATTCCTGGGTATCTAGAAGGTTCAGCAAATATGCACCACAGGAAATAGGCGGTGGTGATAGGCATCTCTCCCCTCCCACACCTGCCAGAACTCTCAGCCCTGAAAGATCTCAGGCTTCAGGGAGGTGGAAATAGACACAGAGCAGCAGGGACAGGGGAACCCTTGGCCCCCACCTGGGGGCCCAGTTCTCCTGAGCCGGTGGGTCACCCCTGCTAGCTGCCTTCCTCCCAAGACAGCATAAACTCACCTGTGTACTTCTCCTAGGAAAAGGATCTGGAGGATCTCAGCTCAAGGCCAGCTTAGGCAAAAAAAAGTGAGATCATATGTTAATCAATAAACTTGCATCTCAATGATAGGGGACGTATAAAGAGGAGCAACGTGGCCCAGGCTGGCCTAGACATAAATTCAAGGCCTATTTAAAAAATACTTAGGGCTGGGAAGGTGTCTCAGTGGTAGAGCGCTTGCCTTGCATGCCTGAGGCCCTGGGTTTGATTCCTCAGCACCACATAAGCAAAAAGAAAAAAGCCGGAAGTGGCGCTGTGGCTCAAGTGGTAGAGCACTAGCCTTGAGCTGAAGAGCTGAGGGACAGCACCCAGGCCCAGAGTTCAGAGGCAACGACCGGACCCAAAAAATTAAATAAAAATAAAAAAAAATAGGGGCTGGGAACGTGGCTCAGTGGATAGAGTGCTTGCCTTGCATGCATGAGGCCCTGGGTTCGATTCCTCAGCACCACATAAGCAGAAAAAGCTGGAAGTGGTGCTGTGGCTCAAGTGGTAGATCACTAGCCTTGAGCTGAAGAGCTGAGGGACAGTGCCCAGGCCCAGAGTTCAGGCACCATGACTGGCAAAAATAAATAAATAAATAAATACTTAAAGGGCCAGGCACCGGTGGCTCACGCCTGTAATCCTAGCTACTCAGGAGGCTGAGTTCTGAGGATCACGGTTCAAAGCCAGCCTGGGCAGAAAAGTCTGTGAGACTCTTATTTCCAAATAACCACTAGAAAACTGGAAGTGGTGCTGTGGCTCAAGTGATAGAGTACTTGCCTTGAGCTGAAGAGCTGAGGGACAGTGTCCAGGCCCAGAGCTCAAGCCCCACAACCGACAAAAACAAAACAACAACAAAAAAAACTTAAAGGGCCTGGGAAGGTGGTAGAGCGCTTGCCTTGCATGCACGAGGCCCTGGGTTCAATTCCTCAGCACCACATAAGCAGAAAAAGCTGTGGCTCAAGTGGTAGAGCACTAGCCTTGAGCTGAAGAGCTGAGGGAAGCGTCCAGGCCCAGAGTTCAGGCACTAGAACCGACAAAAATAATGCTTAAAGCAGCCAGGTGCTGATGGCTGACGCCTGTAATCCTAGCTATTCAGGAGGCTGAGATCTGAGGGTCACACTTCAAAGTCAGCCTAGGCAGGAAAGTTCCCAGGAGATTCATCTCCAATTAGCTACCAGAAAACCAGAAGTGGCACTGTGGCTCATGAGGCTCAGAGCTCCTAGCCTAGCCCCAAAGTTTAAGCCCCAGGACTGATGAAAAACAAAAACATAAAGCAAAAAGGTCTGGGGCATGCCTCAAATGATGGAACTCCTGCCTCGCAAGATCAAGGTCCTGAGTTCAAACTTCAGTACTATCAAACCACTGAAACAAATCAAAACAACTACCCACCCAAGTGATATAACAATGTCACCTTTTAATTAGGAATACAGAATACAGAAATAGAAACTTTTGGATATATTTTTGAGACAGAGTCTCAATGTGTGTGGGTATGTGTGTATGTGTATGTGTGTGCGTGCCCAGCTTGAAATTTGTGTGTGGGGGGGGGAGCTTGTGGGGCTTGAACTCTGGGCCTGGGTGCTGTCCCTCAGCTCTACCACTTGAGCCACAGCACCACTTCCGGCTTTTTCTGTTTATGTGGTTCTGAGGAAGCAAACCTCATGCACGTGAGGCAAGCACTCTACCACTGAGCCACCTTCCCAACTCCAGAGCTTGGAACTTTTTAAGACAAAACCATCCTTAGAAACATTCATTTACAGCCAGTTCAGAGATATTAAGGAGGCTAGGGATGGTGATATACACCTGTAATCCAAGCACTGGGGAAGCTGATGCAGGAGGGTCCAAAGCTAAGAGGCCTAACTGGGCTACAGTGAGAGATCTTATTTCAAAACAACTCCCCCCATTCAAAAAAAACCCTAGAAATTAAAAAAAAAAAAAGAGCAAAAGACAAAAGATGCACCTTGGAAAAATAGAGTAGGAGGCATGAATCAAGTGGTATAGTACGTGCTTAGCAAATGCAAGCCCCTGTGTTTAGGCCTAGTTCTGTATGTATGTATGTATGTATGGTCAGTAATGGGGCTTGAAATCTGGGCCTGAGGGTTTTTTGTTTTTTTTTTCCAGAAGGCACGTGCTCTACCACTTGAGCTACAGCACCTCTTCTGGTTTTCTGGTGGTTAATTGGAGAGAAGACTTTCCTTCCTGGGGCTGGGAAGGTGGCTTAGTGGTAGAGTGCTTGCCTTGCATGCATGAGGCCCTAGGTTCAATTCCCCAGCACCACATAAGCAAAAAGAAAAAAGCCAGAAGTGGCGCTGTGGCTCAAGTGGTAGAGCCCTAGCCTTGAGGTGAAGAGCTGAGGGACAGCGGCCAGGCCCAGAGTTCAGACCCACGACCGGACTCCACCCCCCTCCCCCAAAAAAGACTTTCCTTCCTGGGCTGGCTTTGAACAATAATCCTCAGATCTCCGTCTCCTAAGTAGCTAGGCTTACAGGTGTGAGCCACCAGTGCCTGGCTTCCTAGTATTGTATTAAAAACAAAACAAAAAGCAAAACAAAAAAAACTACTAGTGGGCTCGAGTTACAGCCCAGTGTTGGTGTATTTAGCCTGCCCACGCCCCTGAATTAAAAAAAACCCCATAAAACCTTTTGCTTAGTAGTAAAAATAGGATACAAGGGTGCGGACGGCATTTCAAGGACAGTCCCCACCCTGACCTTTCCACAGTGCAGTGGGGAGGAGAGGAGAGTAGGGTTTACTGATATAGATTGTTCTAGAACATTGCTGACCTTGCCATTCCGGATCTTCCTGTTGTATAAGCATCCATCTGCTCTATCTACCTTTCTATCAATTAATTGATCTATTGACCTATGGACCTATCATCTGCCTACCTACTTAGGCCTTGTGCACTCTGGGTAAAACACTCTGCCGCTGAGCTACATCCTCAGACCATCTTGTGCAATGATCCAATGAGGGCCAATTAGCATTTCCACCTCCTCAAGCATGATTTCTACCCTTCGGTGATATGTTCCCTTCTAAGGTTTTTGCTGAGCCAAGACCGAAGAACCCTGGACATTTGGATCTGCAGTCTGAGGATCCCCAGGGCTACGGCTGTTGACTCCTAGTGGTTCCAGACTCCCCCCTCCCCTCCATCCCCAATAAGGGATGCTTGGTTAAGACAGTAGGTAACATCCCTGATGTGTGTTTCAGGAGAGGCCATGGTCCATCACCTACTACTGGGCAGTTAGCCGAGGGGGAACGGTGGAGGAAGCCCCCTCCTTGTCAGCTCCCTGGTGGGCAGGGTCCCAGATCCACGTGGCTTTGCTGTCTGCTTGGCTCCTGCTTTTGCCTCTTAGCATTTCCTGACCTCAGCCCAGCCATGAAGGACAGGCAGCCCCCTCTGACTTTCCATCTCAGCCAGAAAGGATAAAAATGGAGGTGGGGAGACAAGATTTGGAGGGATTTGGGAGTAAAAGTTCTCACCCCTCACTCCTTGATCCCTCAGACACAGTACAAGGGTCAGGCACCATTGGGTCACACCTGAAATCCTAGCTACTCACGAGGCGGAGATGTGAAGATGGAGACAGCCCAGACAGGGCTGGGAAGGTATCTCAGTGGTAGAGTGCTTGCCTTGCATGCATGAGTCCCTGGGTTCGATTCCTCAGCATTACATAAGCAGAAAAAACCTGAAGTGGTGCTGTGGCTCAAGTGGTAGAGCACTAGCCTTGAGCTGAAGAGCTGAGGGACAGCGCCCAGGCCCAGAGTTCAGGCCCCACGACCAGACCCCCCCCAAAAAAAACCCAAAATACTCTTAAAACACAAGTAATCAGCAAAAAGCCAGAAGTGAAGCTGTGGCTCAAGTGGTAGAGCATGAGCAAAAAAAAACCTACGTGTGAAAGACCTTGAGTTCAATTCCTAGTACTCATGTACAAAAGTGCACACACACACACACACACACACACACACACACAGTCACAGGGTCTGAAGCTGAGCGAAGATTCTAAGGTTTCCATGAGGTCTCAGAACCACCAAAGAAGCTGCCCCCCTCCTTCCCCAGGAGACGTCCCAAGCACATGCTACCCACCTCCCCCAAAGCCCTGCTCTGTCCACTCCAGAATGAAACACCTCAAGGAGAAATTCTACCACTGAGCCAAGTGGTAGAATTCTGGAACACTCTGTGGGGTCTGGTCTGGCTTGGGTGCCCACTGCTTTGCCTTAGGGTAGTCTCCCCCATGACGGGTATAATTTCCTCCTCAGAGTGGATCATTAACTTTACTAAGAGCCCTTGTTTTGTACCCGCAGGCTCTGGGGCTGGCTGGGGTTGGAAATGTGGAGGTGTTTGCCACCGGGGTGGTGGGGCGGAGACCCCAGCCATGGCAGAAACAGACTTTCACGCGGACTTCCACACGCTTGGCTGGGCAGACGGGCTGGTGGAGGCCCGCCGGGGGACGGAACTTCCTGGGGGGGGAGGAGGGGAGTAGTTTAATCAACTGGGATGGGATCTGCCGGCCCGCACGGGCGGTGGGAGCCTAGGCTGGGGCCTTCGGGTCTCAGCCCGGTAGTCTTGGGTCTGAGATCGGCCTGGCTTCCTCAGCCCTGGAGGAAACCAGAATTTAGATAGGGTCTCCCCCTCCCACCTGCCCCCTAGTGGCATCTCTCCGTCTGGGCTCCTGGGGAGGGAGGCCCGGAGCGAAGCCACCTGGTCCAAGCCATTCCCAGACTTCCAAGCCTTAAGGGTTTTCGGGGGGGGGGGGGGAGGCAAGCCCCCCCAGTTTGGAGTGACAAGAATTGGCCTGGAAACCAAGCCACCGGGGGGCCTTGGCTGGGGTGGAGGATGGGTCGTAGGGTGGAGCCTCACAGCCGGAACCTCCCCTCTCTGGAGGCCACTTGGCCTGTCCAGCTTAAGAGTCCTGCTTTATTGATCGGCCTTCTGAGCAAGTGGGTGGCGCGTGGCTAGGCTTCGGGGCGCTGCTTGAGCGTGACAGAAGCCCCGCTGCTGACCATGACAGCAGGGTAGAGAGGCTCCAAGAAGGAGGCCAGGAAGTGGTAGAGGAGGCTGACGCCGCCGGCCACCCCGTAGAAGGACAGGCAGCCGGCGGCGCAGTCCAGAGACACGCCGAGCGTGCGGTGGTAGGCGCCGTGCAGCACGGTCTGCGTGTTGTTGTGCCACACGGAGAACTTGAGCGAGTCCCACTCCAGGCACCAGGAGTAGGGGTTGCGGCCGAGCAGGTAGAAGATGCTGCGGCAGGTCCGGCTGCTGGGAGCCAGGCTGCGGCGGTAGGTGACCCCCAGACACATCCACGAGTTGGACACCTCGGCTTCCCAGTAGTGGCGGCCTTCGGACAGGCCGCGGGAGCACAGCACCTGGGGCCACTGCTTGAAGCCAGGTATGGGGCCGCCGGGGGTTGAGGGATCCAGGACCACGCCCAGATTCAGTACTGAATTTGTCTCCTTGAACAAGAACAGATCTTCACTGGCTGAGGAGGGGTCAAAGCTCAGGTTGCAGTAACCTAAAGGGTACAAGGGGCGGTGGGGGAGAGGGGCGGGAATTGGGGTTGAGCCAGGGTCAGATATGGGGAGGAGGTAAGCCTCCCCAACTTTAGAGGCCATTACCTAAAGGATCTGTTTGGGAGAGGTTGAGACTAGGAACTCTTTACACCCACCTCCCCCAAGAACCTAACTTTCTCTCCTGTTTTGTGTCAGTACTGGACTTGAACTCAAGACCTTGTACTCTCACTTGGTTTTCTTTCTTTCTTTCCTTTCTTTTTTTTTTTTTTTCTGTCGGTTGTGGGGCTTGAACACTGGGCTTGGGCGCTGTCCCTCAGCTCTTCAGCTCAAGGCAAGCGCTCTACCACTTGAGCCACAGCACCACTTCTGGCTTTTTCTGCTTATATGGTACTGAGGAATGGAACCCAGGGCCTCATGCATGCTAGATAAGCGCTCTACCACTGAGCCACCTTCCCAGCCCATCACTTGGTTTTATTCTCTTGAGTGTCACTGACTTTTCTGTCTTTGAACTAGGGTCCTCAAATCTCAGCCTCCTGAGTAGCGATGATGACAGGCACTGAGGGAGATTGAAGGGTTCCTGGAGGAGGTGACCCAGAAGGGGACCTCAAAGACAACACAACCTCGACTCGCAAGATCTCAGAGAAACCACAGAACCCAACCTGGAAGAGACTCATTGGAGAACTTAGGGCAGAAGAAGAAATGACCAGAGCTCATCCAAGCTGGCATGGCTAAAAGCCCAAGGGGGTTAGCCTGCACCAAATGGAGGACAGAGCCCATCGTGCAACACAAGATAGAGAGAGCCAGGCACCAGTGGCTCACGCCTATAATCCCAGCTACTCAGGAGGCTGAGATCTGAGGATCGCAGGTCCTAGCCAACAATGGGGCAGGAACATCCATGAGACTCATCTCCAATTAACCACCAAAAAGCCTGAAATGGAACTGTGGCTCAAGTGGTAGAGTGTTGGCTTTGAGCACAAAAGGTCTGGGACAGGGCCTAGGCCCCAAGTTCAAGCCCCAGGTCTAGACTAAAACAAAAACAACACAAAGTGATAAAGAGAGACACAGCAGACTTGGGCAGGGCGGTACACAGTCTCCTACCTACTCCTAACCAGTGCCCTGGGCCCAGAAAAGTTCTTTTGAGATGTCCCAGTCTGGAGGGAGAGGTTAGGTAAGGGAGACCAGGCATTTCCTTGGAGGCCCTGGCCTAAGGGCAGTCATGGGGCCTGAACTCAGCCTGGGCACTGACCCTCAGTGCTTCAGCTCAAGGCTGAGCCACAGCGCCACTTCCGGCCTTTTCTGTTTATGTGGTGTTGAGGAATCGAACCCAGGACCCCATGCATGTGAGGTGGGCACTCTACCACTGAGCCACCTTCCCAGTTCCCCCCTGTTCCCCCTCCCTGTTCCTTGAGGCCGCACCTAGTAGGGAGGACTCACACTGGAGGAGCTCTTTCTTGTCCACAGCCGGAGGCAGCACATCATAGGAGTTCATCTTAATGCCTGCAGGAGATGGGAGGCCTTTGCTGAGCACCCCTCTCACCAGCCCAGCGTCCTTCCGGAGAGGGGAGCGAGCATCCTGGAGGTTGCATCCCCCGAGGAAGGTGCACACAGGCAGGCAGGGCTCCTACAAGCACCACCCGCCCCAGGGATGCAAGCCGCAGCTGGCAGGGACTGACCCTTCTGAAGGAGCTGGTTGAGGAAGCTGAGCCCTTTGTCCTTCAGCTGGGTGCAGAGCTCGGCCAGTGTCTCGGGCAGCTGCAGGAAGCTCTGTGTCTCCTCATAGTTGGTGCCCACCAGGGGCTCTAAGAACGCAGGGAGGTGTTTCAGCCTAGGGAACTCCTGGCACGTGGGGAGGGGAAGATTGGTGCCAGCGTTAGTCACCGCCCTGGCAGATGCCAAGGGTTTCCTCTGATGCTAGAGGCTAATTGACTCTCAGAACCACAAGCAGGTAGAAGACTTGCCCATTTTCTTTCTCTTTTTGTGGGTTGTGGGGCTTGAACTCTGGGCCGGGCACTGTCCCTCAGCTCTTCAGCCCAAGGCCAGCATTCTACCATTTGAGCCATGGCGGCGCCACTTCTGGTTTTCTGGTGGTTTGTTGAAGATAAGTGTCTCATGGACTTTACTGTCCAAGCTGGCTTTGAACTGGGATCCTCAGATCTCAGCCTCCTGAGTAGCTAGGATGACAGGCGTGAGCCACTGGTGCCCGGCTGTGAGACTCTTATCTCCAATAAACCACCAAAAAACTGGAGGTGATGCTGTGGCTCAAGTGGTAGAGTGCTAGCCTTGAGCTGAAGAGCTCAGGACAACGCCCAGGCTCAGAGTTCAAGTTCCACGACTAATAGAAAAAAAAATGTCCAGGAAGTTGAGAGCAACTTGAAAAAGAAAGTCTGAGTTGGGCGCTGGTGGCTGTCACATGTAATCCCAGCTACTTAGGAGGCTGAGATGTGAGGCTTGTGGTTTGAAGCCAGCTCCAATTAATCATAGAAAAAGTTGGAAGTGGTGCTGTGGCCTCAAGTGGTAGAGTGCTAACCTTGAGCAAAAGGGAGCCCAGGGACAGTGCCCTTTTCAAGTATTCAAGCCCCAGAACCAGCAAAAAAAAAAAAAAAGAGGTCTGAGCTGGGCACCAATGGCTCACACCTGTAATTGTAGCTACTCAGGAGGCTGAGATCTGAGGATCACAGTTTGAAGCCAACCTCGGCAGACAAATCCATTGAACTCAGGTCCTGGGCACTGTCCCTGAACTGATCTGTGCTCAAGGCTAGCACTCTACCACAGCATTGCTTCTGGCCTTTTCTGTTTATGTGATATTGAGGAATTGAACCCAGGGCGTCGTGCATGCTAGCAAACACTCTACCACTAAGTCACATCCCCAGCCCTCCTTAAGACTTTTTTTTTTTTGGGTCCGGTCATGGGGCCTGAACTCTGGGCCTGGGCGCTGTCCCTCAGCTCTTCAGCTCAAGGCTAGCGCTCTACCACTTGAGCCACAGTGCCACTTCCAGCTTTTATTCTTTTTGCTTATGTGGTGCTGAGGAATTGAACCCAGGGCCTCAGGCATGCAAGGCAAGCGCTCTACCACTGAACCACCTTCCCAACCCCAAGACTTTTATCTCCAATTAACCAGCAAAAAGTCAGCACGGAGCTGCGGCTCAAGTAGTAGTGTGCCCATCTTGAGTGAGAAAGCTAAGTGAGGGTGCACATGCCCTAGAGTTCAAGCCCCAGCGCACATACAAAAAGAAAGAAAGAAAGAAAGGTCCACGTTGGCTAGGAGGTGCCCAGCCATAAAAAAAAACAAAAATAAAACAATGCTGCCACCTTCTGGCCAATTCTCCTGATACACTAGCCATAGCTCCCATTTGCACCACCAACCAGACTGGGGCTGGGGAGGAAAAAAGATCTCAGTATGTAGATTGTCCTGGTCTCACTTCCAGCCCTGGTCTATGGGAGTCTGGAGAGAAATAGACTGTGCCAGATGCCTGGGTACACCCTAATTGTTCCGTGGAATGGAAGGCCTAGAAGAGGAAGGCTGGTTTCTATAGGACAGCGAGAAGCTGAGGGTGTTGATGTGAGCTCAGGGTGAGGTGGGGGCCCCTGGATGCGTGGATGGAGGCTTGGGAAGGGTCCCGGGGCACAGCGACATCTTGCCTGTAAGAACTGCTCATCCGTTCGGTTGTCGAGCAGCATGTGGAGCCACACACTGTCCCCTTCCAGCTTCATGAGCCGGCTGTGGTTCTGCTGAATGGCGCGGTCCAGCTTCCTCAGGGTGACAGCCTCTTCTTTCTCCACAAAATCCAAGACCTTTGTCTGCAGTTGTTTGATCTCATGGATGATGTCAGAGAAGCAGATGTTGACCTCATCACGAACTGTTTGGATCAGCTTCTGGGGTGGGTGCAGAGAGTCAGGACTGAGCTCCGCTCCTGTTCTCTGCTATTTACCATCCAGAGCCAATCTGGGCATCCTATCTGTCTACCTGCCCCTCTCTCCTCCATATCATCTCCCCACCCCACCCCCCCAGCCTAATGCAAGGCTCTGGGGCAGCCTGGGTCTGGGGTGGGGAATGGGTAGCCCTTACTGTGAGAAAGGCTACCCGCCCTTGGTGCTTCTGGCTGTCAGAAGCAATGATCAACATCTGGTTGTCCACGTTAGCCTGGACTTTCCGAACTTCCACCTGCACGTGGGGTGGGGTAGAAGAGAGAAAGAAATCTTTGATTCAGAGAGGGAGCTCAGAGAATACCCTAGACCAGAGAGGCAGAGCAGACACATCTGTCCAAACACAGAACAGCTATACCTTTTTTCATGTATCTGCTTGGCTTCAGTAAGAATGAGACCAAAGCAGAAAAGTAGAGCCCTCAGGTATGCTCCTCTGTTTTGACTTCTCAACCCCTGAGAATTCCCCCCTTCTCCCCCCCCCCCCCACATTGACAGTGATTTCAAGCCACAGAAAGGGGCTGGTTCAACAACTTGAGATAGTCAGGTGGTACGGAGGCCAGACACACAGAAGGAATGCAATCACCTTCCCTTGTCTCCACCTCTTCCAGCCATGGTAATACAAAACAGAACAGCATTTTAAGTGCCTGTCTATGCTACTCTGATTGTAAATGGATCCTGGGTTTCCTTCTTCAAGAAGGCCTTGCAGTGTGAAAATTGTCACTGTACTCTGTTGTGCTTAGTAATAAAACTGTCTTACCATGGACTACTGATCAGTGGCTTTGCCATGGAATCTAAATGCCAAGAATTTTGCTGTAAAAAGCAAGACATGGCCCACACCTGTAATCCTAGGGGGCTGAGATGTGAGGATGTTGGTTCAAAGCCAGTCTGGGCAGGAAAGTATGAGACTTTTATCTCCAGTTAACCACCAAAAAGCCAGAATGGAGTTGTGGCTCAAGTGTCAGAGTGCTAGCCTTGAGCAAAGAAGCTCAGGAACAGAGCTCAGGCTCTGAGTTCATGCCCCAGGCCCGGCACAAAGAGAAAGGAAAAAAAAATGAAAGGAAGGAAGAAAAGCAATATAAGTTGGGCACAGGTGGCTCCTGCCTGTAATCTTAACTACTCAGGAGGCTGAGATCTGAGGATCGTACTTCAAAGCCAGCCTGGGCACAAAAGTATGGAAGACTTATTTCTGATTAACCAGCAAAAAGCTGGAAGTGGAGCCGTGGCTCAAGTGGTCAAGTGATAGCCTTGAGTGAAAAAGCTAAAAGACAGTGCCCAGGCTCTGAGTTCAAGCCCTAGTACTGGCACCAAAATAAATTGTATATATAAGTATATAATATATAAATACATATAAAGTATATGCACACAGTATACAATAACTTGAAAGTGGAGGAAAGAAGGGGAGGACATGTGTTTGCAATCATCATCATCATCATTTTTGTTGCCCGTCACGGGCCTTGAACTCAGGGCCTAGGGTACAGTCTGCGCTTCTTTGGCTCAAGATCTAGCGCTCTACCTCTTGAGCCACAGCACCACCTCGGGCTTCTTTCTGTGTTTGTGGTACTGAGGAACCGCACCCGTGGTTTCATGCATGCTAGCTTCCCCGCCCTCGTCGTTATTATCATTCTAGGCAGGTTCTTAACTGCGGGGCCTGCGCTACCCAGGCTCCAGCCCGCCCACCCCGCCCGCGGGAGCGTGATGGACAGCGGGGAGTCCCCGCCCCTTCCGGGGGCCGCGCCTACCTCCTTCAGGGAGTCCCCGCCCCTTCCGGGGGCCGCGCCCACCTCCTTGAGCGCGCGCTCCTCCGCCAGGGCCGCCGCGTCCGCGGTCTTGTTCTCCTCCATCTGGCAGGCCCCGCACACGCAGCTGCCTTCCGCGCGGCTGTACAGCCGGCGCAGCTTGCGGTGCTTCCGGCACAGGCGGGTCTTCAGGTCCCAGACGGGCTCCAGCAGCTGGTGGTCCTGAAACACCTGGTCTTCGAAGTGGCTCCGCAGGTGCTTCTCACACAGGGAGGCCACGCACTGCAAGCAAGACTTGACGGACCGCAGCTTCTGCGGGGAGCAGAAGTCACAGGGCACATCCCGGGGGCTCGCCAGGGCCCACAGGGGCCCCGACGCCTGGCCCTTGGCCTGGGTGAAGCAGGCCACCATCTCCCCGAGGACGACATTCTTGCAGAGATTGGGCCTGATGGGGAAGCGCTGTCGGCACTGGGGGCAGTAGTGAGTCTCGCCCACCGCAGTCTGGTGATCCCAGAAGTCATGGAGGCAGGTCATACAGAAGTTGTGGCCACAGGCGGTGGTGATTGGGTTGCAGAGCACGTCGAGACAAATGGGACAGAGGACTTGGTCTCCCAGCATCCGGAGATTGCTATTGTTGCTTGTCAGGGCCTTCCCCGAGGAAGGTGTTCCAGGCCCCGGGGGAGGTGTTTCAGGCTGGGCAGGGAGCTGCGGACCTGGGACCTGGTCCTGGGCTGGCCCTGGAAAGACAGAGCAAAGCTGGACGGAACCGCATCTGGTGGGGTGCTGCTGCCTTCTATCTGCCTAGAGGATCCAGGGCTGTGCCTCCGTGGGACTGTATACCCTGGGACATGTGTTCTCCTTGTCCCATTTCTGAGTGTGTGAGAGGAGAAGCACAAAAAAGATCATGGGGGGGGGAGGAGAGGGAAGGAGTCTGTGGCTCACACCTATAATCCTAGCTACTTAGGGAGGCTGAGATCTAAGGATCAAAGTTTGAAGCCCAAGTAGGAAAGTTTTCTTTCATTAACCAACAAAAAGCTGGAAGGGGGGCTATATAGCTCAAGTGGTAGAGTACAAGTCTTGAGGGACAAAGCTAAAGGACAAAAACCAAACCCTGAGTTCAAGCCCCAGTACTGTTGTACACACACACACACAAAAAGAGAGAGATAGACCAAAGTGTGTGTGTGTGGGGGGGGATCATGAAGAGGCAAAGGAGTTACTTCTTGACACTTGGAAGGAAAGATCACAAGAACTTACGGAAAAGCTTCTGCATGTCAGGGAGAGTTAGAGACTTCACTACCCTGTACCAGAAAGAAAAAAGAACTTCGAATCATTAGGCACTGGCATCTTGCCCCAGCCATACTCACCAGATGTTGGGAAGATCTCCTTCCACCTTGAACCCCACCCCAAATACATCATGGCTCCTGTGGGGGTGGGGCGGGGTGAGTCCTTCTCACCTTTCCCTGTGGTTGCTGTTTTGTGGTCTCCCTGTCAAGTTGGCTCCCCTCCTTAAAGACCACTGTACTTTTGCTCCCTGAGGTCACAATTCAAATGCAGCCACCCCCTCATTTGGCTTGTGATGTCAGCAGGGCAAAGGTGGGCTTGCTTTGGTGCTGATACTCCTGCTGGTGCACAGGCCAATTGTGTTCCAGAACCTTTATCCCAGGAAATGAGGAAGCCACTGGAAGGCAGAGCCACTACAGCTGACTTAATGGCCTCTCATATTTCTGACTAGAGGGGGAAATGGCAGGATCATGGGCTCCTTTATTTCCTCTGGACCCTGGTTCTTTTGTGAATCAACAGGGATGTTGAGGTAAATGGCAGATCGAGGCTCCTCCTTCTTTTTTTGGTCAGTCGGGGGCTTGAACTCTGGGCCTGGGCACTGTCCCTCAACCCTTCAGCCCAAGGCAAGTGCTCTACCACTTGAGCCACTGAAAGTAGCTACTTCCCGTTTTCTGGTGTCTTATTGGAAATAAGAGTCTCACGGACTTTCCTGCCCAGACTGGCTTTGTACTGTGATCTTCAGATCTCAGCCTCCTGAGTAACTAGGATTACAGGTGTGAGCCACAGGCACTCAGCTTTGAGGTAAGATGGTTCTCTGTTAGGCACAGTGGCTTGTGCCACTCTGATCCCAGCTACTCAGGAGGCAGAAATCAGGAGGATCAAGGTTCAACCTTAGTCTGGATGAAAAGTCAGTGAGACATCCCCCCCCCCCATCACAATAAGCTTAGGAGTAGTGGTGTGTACTTATAATTTCAGCTATGTGGGAAGCATTAAGTAGGAAGATCAAAGTCCAGACTGGCCTTGGGGGCAGAAAAAAAAAACAACTCTTCTTGAAAAAATAAAGTAAGCCGGGTGCTGGTGGCTCACACCTGTAATCCTAGCTACTCAAGAGCCTGAGATCTAAAGATTTCAGTATAAAGCCAGTTCAGGCAGGAAAGTCTGTGAGACTTTTATCTCCAATAAACCACCAGAAAACCGGAAGTGGCACTGTGGCACAAGTGGTAGAGTGCCTTGAGCTGAAGAGTTCAAGCCCCATGACCAACCAAACAAAACAAAAAACAGACTAATACACATCCAAATAGCTGTGTGTCACCAGGCAAATCACCTATCATTTTGTCCATGTTTCTTTTTTTTTTGTTGTTGGTCATGGGGCTTGAACTCTGGGCCTGGGCACTGTCCCTCAGCTCTTCAGCTCAAGGTGAGCGCTCTACCACTTGAGCTACAGCGCCACTTCCGGTTTTCTGGTGGCTTATTGGAGATAGGAGTCTCACGGAGATAAGACTTTCTTGCCCGGGCTGGCTTTGAACCGCGATCCTCAGATCTCAGCCTCCTGAGTAGCTAGGATTACAGGCGTGAGCCACCAGCGCCCGGCTTGTCCATGTTTCTTCATCTCAAACATGGGAGTGAAAATAACTCAGAAGGTTGCTGTGGTGACTAAATGGTTCAGATTTCAGAACTTGATGGCCACTGCTTTCTGCTATCAGGCAAGTGGCCACAGGGTTGTGAGGATGTAATCAGAAATGTCTAAAGAAGCAAGCACTAAATCTGTGCTCATACCCAGGCCATTCTCTCAGAGACAGCTTTAGGGAGCCCTTCCCAGGTGACTCCTCTGACTCAATCTACTCTCCCAAGTTAAACCAAGTCCATTCCATTTTCCTCATCCTCACCTGCCCATCACTCCAGGCTCCTCCCCCTAGCACGCGGTATAAATCCTGGTCTACCTTCTGAGGTTCAGCGGTCTCTTTGTTGCCACTCTTCTTGCGTTTTGCACTCCTCTTTAGCTGTGACAGAAGCTTCCTGGCTGCCTCTCTGGTCTACCGTAAGGCTTGGAGACTCAGCTCTAGGATTTCAGGGCTGGCATATCTGCAGATGTGGAGCACCTGGCTGTGTAAGTGCCCATGGGCTCTAGCCCTGGGATGCAGGAGGCAGGCCAGAGCAAGTCTAGAGGACAGAGCCTCCAGGCCTTCTTGCTCCTGCTGGTCATGTTCTTTTCCGCCTTCAGAGTCAAGTTCAAGAGTGCCCTGCCACCATCCATGTTCTTCCTTTGCACATAAGCGCTTGTCAGCAGTTCACCTCAACTGAGCAAAATGGACATTTAAAATTTTATTATAAAGGTGGTGTACAGAGGGGTTACCATTTTATAAGGGGTACATTTTTTTGGTGCCACGCCGACTCCAGTGGAGTCTGCTTAGCATGGGAAACCATCTATCAGACCTAAGATAGGGGCTTCAGAGACCTATCTCCAAGTTTTGGGACTTCACCGAAGTCTACCTTGGAGAATAGGGCTTCTAAGAGGCCTACTCCTGGAAAGGCTGGCAAGCCCCTGGGAAAGATGTGTTTCTGTTCCTGTTTTTCTTTTCTTCGCTGTATAGGAGTGCCTATTAATCTTTTACTGTTTCTACTGCTCTTTGTACTTACTCATTGTCAACGTTCCCTTATTCAAAGCTCTTTCTTAAGAGTGTTGACGACTCCAACATCTGATGAGTGTCTTAAAAATATGACTAATTCACCAGAGTTAAGTGCTACCCTGAAGCCCCTCTTATGGAGGCTAGTAGACAAGTCATAAGCAAATATAAAAGTATTGGGGGTTTCACGAAGTCATTTCAGCCGAAGGAATTTTTTGTAAGAGATTTGCAAAAAGCTGTAGGCGCGGCTAGAAAAAAAAGAACGTATGGCAATTGCTGAGATAACTACTTAGGAGAAAGAACTTCCTACTACTCTCTTTCATTTACTAAGAGACTTGCTAGATCTAAGTCTCCTTGGTGTTTACTATTAAAGAAGGAACAGAAAAGATCTTATGGGACAGTTAAGGCCTCTATAGAAATAAGGTAATGGTTAGTTGGTGACAAACATCAAAACCCATTATATTTCTTAGAGATAAGCCGGAAACAAGTGCCTATCAGGCAACCAGCTGGTGACCGCCCAAGAATGAAGCCCTGCAGCAAGATTATGTAACCTTTTGCCCTTTCTTATGGAGATTTTTGCTATAAAAGTTTGTTATCCTCTGCATTAAATCGCACTCAGCACTCAGCATCCACTCCTCTTGTGTGTGAGTTGTCTGTTTGCCATCTCCCCACCTATTCCAGTTCCTCCCCTAGGTGTCCTCCTTCGTCCCGACAGAACCCGGTCCGGTCCGCGGCATTTTGGAACAATGTTACTAGCTCCCTCATTTTCTACCCGCCCCCCCCCCCGAAAATGGGCATTTTGTAAAGAATGTTTTACTCCTTGATTTGCTAATATGTGCAATGCTATCAGAACAGTACTCAGCCAGAGTGCTGAGGTTACAGGCAAGTTATTCTTTTTCTTTTTTTCTGGTCAGTCATGGGGCTTGAACTCGGCCTAGGTGCTGTCCCTCAGCTCTTCAGCTCAAGGCCAGCACTCTACCACCTGAGCCCACAGCGCCACCTCCAGTTTTCTGGTGGTTTATTGGACCTTCCTGCCTTGGCTAGCTTTGAATGGTGATCCTCAGATCTCAGCCTCCTGAGTAGCAAGGATTACAGTTGTGAGCCACTGGCACCTGGCTAGTCTTACTTTTCTTAACTCATTCTTCCATGCATACACCACCTGGTCACCTCTTTTCTTCCCTGCTCCTCCCTGGTCATCTATCTAAGGTCTCCACACGCGGCCCATCTGTCCCGCCTTCTGTCCCTCAGTACTTTCTGGGCCTTTCGGATTTAGTGAAGTGGAAGGAATAAGGACAGCATATGTCTGGCAATTTCAGCGGGCGCAGCAATGACGCCCTGTGAGGTACTCTTGAGGACGGGGGGTGGGAAGGCCAGCCTGGGAAATGAGCGGGGCAGGGCCAGCGCACGCTGGGAGCCAGCAGTGTGGCACAAACACCTGAGGTCCAGGACTCATATTTGTTTCATATCTTTATTGACAAAAAAAGTCACAGCATTTCAAACTTTGTTCAGACACATGAACAGTAACAAGGGCACCCAAGAGTAACAGGCATGGTCCCAAAGGTCTGGGTCAAAGGCCATGTTGGAGGGTGTGCGTGTCCCTTCCGCCTTACTCCCTCAACCTCACTCTTCCCCCCACACTTGGCTGACCCCAGAGAGAAACGGCACAGCAGATTGTGCAGAGATGAAGTCCTGTTAGAGGAGGCTGGGCCCACACGGCCAAGTCAGGGGCCAGGTTCCGAGGAGAGGGGACAGCAGCACTCTGGGGCCCAGCCAGCATCACCTAGGCCCAGGCTTGGGCAGAGAAAAGGGCAGAAAGATGCTCCCAGTTGGCAGTCCCCGAGGACAGCCCTCCCTCTGCAGTGACCTGCCTGACTCTCCTGGGAAGATACTGAGCAAAACACTCCTCAGAAGCCTTAGAAATGAGTCACCCCAGATCCCAGACTATAGGACTCAACTGACACAGGGCTGTGGTGAGAATGGGAACTTGTCACAGTCCTCTGGGAGACCAGAAATGCCAGTGATACGTTTTGTTTCCCAGAGACCGACTTGCCATTCAGCAGCACTCCAAAGCACTCTAGAAGCTTAACTGAAGTAACAGTGCATCCGCCAGGCCTTTGCTGTCTGCACTCCAGCCTCTTCTCCCCTTCTCGCTGAACTTGGTGGTAGAACTGGTATTGGGGTCACAAGCACTGGCCTGGCTGGAGCCCGGGTGGTTCGATGCCGTTAGGTAGAGGGACAAAGGCCTGTGCCATAGTGAGGAGGCTCAAAGCCCCAAAGTGTTTCTCTTCCCAGTCTGACCTCACCTGCTCTTTCCAAAGTCCTGTGTCCTGTGGACAGAGCAACTCTTCCTGCATTTTACTTCTTTCCACCACAGCCAAGCTTGTTTTCCTGAAAGGCAGGCCGGACAGAGGCCTGCGACCCTGCGGAAGAGGTGACGGGCTCCTGCAGCAGGAGGCTCATCTACTGTTGTAGCTGTACGAACACTTCTGTACTCACACTGTGATGGCACGCAGGTGCAAACACGCTCACAATTCTATGCTACGCTACAGACACACACAAAGGACAAAGTGAGAATGTGCAAGAAAAATGAACCCAGCTGGGCATGGTCAGCCAGGTGCTTAAAACACTTCCGGCAGAGTGGACAGATGTCTCTTGAAGCCCTGGTGAGCAGCTGGGTGTTGGGACTGCAGAGAGCCTGGGCATCGAAGGCACCCAGGGTACCGGGCAGTGCCAGGCCAGAGCCAGCTTTTACAGATGCTCTTTCTTGGGGTCCCCTGCCCTGCTCCACATGTACGCCATTTGGCTCCAAGCTGTCCAGGGGAAATGGCAGTGTCTCTGGCCCTGCCTTCTACAACTGCTCACAAAGACAGGGAAGCTCAGAGACACACAGACCAGCTCTGCAGTTACCACCCCTGGGGGTTTGGGGCACGCTTATCAGAGGGACACTCAGGGATCACCCGCCCAGCAGCCCCCAGGCAGGGCTGGCACAGTCACCAGGGCTGGTGTAGCAAGGCTGGAAACCGGGAGACATACAGTGCTGCCCTGCAGTCAGGGCATGTTCAGGGACAATCACGAAACAGGACGATTAGCTACAAGAGGACAACATTTGGCAACTTGCGCACGTCAAGCCACCAGAGGGTCAGTCCACAAGGTCCTCTCTCTGGTCCAGTTTACAAAACTGACGACGGAAGATGGTCAACGGGTAAGAAGCAGTCAAGCCCACTGCCTGGCTCCTTCATCTGTCCAACGTGGTTCGGGATGCCACCACCTCAAACCTCCCCTCGGGAGCAGGCAGGCCACGTGGGGCCAGCCACTGGGGCACACGGGGCAGTCTCTTGGAGGGGCCACCACCCTCCCCTGCTTTGGAGGATCTCTTTAAAGGAATGTGGGTCTTCCAGCAACAATATCTGCTCCCCCACACCTCAGTTTGGCACACTGAAGCTAGAGCTCTGCATCTCTCACACCCTTCTGTGGCTGCCTAAGAGGGGGAAGAATGGTCAAAGGGGCTGTCAACATCCAGGCTGTACACCAGAGAGACCCGGCTCCACTAAGGACAACGCTCCCTTCCTTGCTTTGGCTTCCTTGGCATTCTAGGCTATTTCCAAGGAACTGGCCTTCATCTCCTTCCTTCAGATCCCTGAAAGGCTCCAACTGGGGACCCAGCCCAGCTGCCATTGTAAAAGTCTGTCATATGTTGGCTAAGAAAACAAAAGCAGGTTTCTGGAAAGCTCATCTGCAGCCAGAGGTGCATCTGCCTTCGGCGGGGTGGGGAATCCTTTGGTTCCGACCAGAACACCTCTCCCCTGGGGGCCAGGCTTGGCTTTGCTTCGCAGTAGCTCAGTTACTGTACAGGTGCAAGATTTCATGTCACAGAACTGCTCTGCTAGATCACTCTCCTTCCCCTCAGGATTCTGAAATATGCGACTGTCAGGTTACATCCGAGACCCTCTCTCCTGAAGAATCTGGAAGTGGAAGAGCAGGGAGAAGGCTGAGGGAAGGAAAGGTCCACACGAGCTGAGGGCATGGCTTGGCAACAGAGCCAGGTGCTGGTTCCCTCACTGCACTGGAACAAGGAAGTGCTTAAAAGATTCAAATCAAAGCCGGGCACCAGTGGCTCACGCCTGTCATCCTAGCTACTCAGGAGGCTGAGATCTGAGGATCACAGTTCAAAGCCAGCCCAGGCACAAAAGTCCATGAGACTTTTTTTTTTTTGGGGGGGGGTTAGTTGTAGGGCTTGAACTCTGGGTCTGAACGCTGTTCCTCAGCTCTTCAGCTCAAGGCTAGCACTCTACCACTTGAGCTACAGCGCCACTTCCAGTTTTCTGGTGGTTTATTGGAGATAAGACTTTCTTGCCCGGGCTGGCTTTGAACCACGATTCTCAGATCTCAGCCTCCTGAGTAGCTAGGATTACAGAAGTGAGACACTGGCACCCAGTCCATGAGACTATCATCTCCAATAAATCACTCAGAAAACCAGAAGTGGCACTGTGGCTCAAGTGGTAGAGCACTAGCCTTGAGCTGAAGAGCTCAGAGACAGCACCCAGGCCCAGAGTTCAAGACCCATGACTGACCAAAAAAAAAAAAATTAAATCATAGCAAATATTCTAATTGCAGTAGAATGAAGTTTGAAATCCATCAGGAAACCTGGGTACTGTGGCTCAAGCCTGTGATCCTAGATACTGAAGACTGGGGGAATTGTGGTATGAGGCCAATTTGGGCCAAAGAAGTGAATGAGATCCCATCTCCATCAATGTTCGGGCACAGTAGTATGCACGTATCATTCTAGTAATCTTAGCACAAACAGAGGATCACAGACCAGGCTTGCCTGGGCATAGAGCAAGGCTATTATCTCAAAAATAAGCAATGCTGAAGTGCAGGTGTGGTTCAAGAGATAGAGCACCAGCCTTGAGTGGAAAAAGCCAAAAAAGAGCACAAGGCTTTGAGTTTAAGCCCCAGTTCTGGCACAAAACAAGCATGCAAACAAACAAATCATAATAATAAAATAATAATGCAAAAAGGGTTTGCAGAATATCTTATGTGCTAGAACACCTGACTAGCAAGTGTGAGGCCCAGTATTCAAATGCCATTCAGTACTGCCAATAAATATTAAAATATTAAATTAATAATGAAAATGTTTGAACAAAGGGATGACCCTGCCTAACTATTTCCACAGGCATCTGTGAGCACGTGGCCCTGGGTCAGCCGAAGCAGCAGGGCAGGCGGAGCCCCTGCCACACTGAGCGCCTGACTGCAGAAGGCCTGCCTGCTAAACACAGCAGGCCCTGAAGTTTGTGTACGGTTGGGCCTGCTTTCCCATGCTACAGGACCAGGCCAAGGTCACCACTGACAGATAGTTCAGAAGCGTGTGTGGGACACAGTGGAGGAGAAGGTAACAGCCTAAGACAAGTTCAACTCTCTCCTCTAAGGCCCTGAAAAGAACAAAGGTGGACACTTTCCCCTTCTCTCTGGGTGGCCACCATCATCGCCATGAAGCCCTTCTTTTGCTGACTTGACAGAGGCTGGAGAATCCACCCTGACAAACCTGTGGCTGCTCTGAGCCCTGGCACAGGAGGGAAGTGCACAGTGGCTGCAGGGGCAGGGCAGAGGAGCAGCTCTGAACACAACCTGGGGAAGCTGAGGGTCCCACCACCCCTGGACTATGTGGTCCAGGCTGGCCCTCAACTCTCTGGATTCTCAGGAGTAGGCCTGGCTTTTTCTTTCTTACCTTTGCCTTTTCACTCGGCTCTATGACAATGCCGTTGGTAGAATTATTTAGTTCTCTGGAGACGACACAGAGGAATTCTGCCTGGTCCTCATTTCCATAGTTATAGGAGGAGCCGATGCTGATTAGCTGACAAAAGAAGAAAATGGTAACCATGTAAACAGTGGTCTTCTAACAGTCAAGCGTGCTGGGCACTGGTGGCTCACACCACCAGGAGGCTGAGATCTGAGGATAGCAGTTCAAAGCTAGCCCAGGCAGAAAACTCTTCAGGAGACCCTTATCTCCAATAAACTACTTAAAAACTGGAAGTGGCACTGTGGTTCAAGTAGTAGAGTGCTATCCTTGAGCACAAAGAGGCTCAAAGACAATGCCCAGGCCCTGAGTTAAAGCCCCACAACTGACAGGAAAAAAAGAAAAAGAAGAAGTATTCAAGTGCCTCATAAATCACATGCCCTCTGACTGGACTTGATAATTTTTTGTCTGGAAGAGGAAGAACTCTCTGCTGAGCCAGGGGAGTAACGGCCTCTGCTGTTCATCAAGACACTAAGAGTGAGGCTTCCCTAAGAAGAAAAGCCGGAGTCCCACCCTTGCCCCTTACCCAAGAAATCACAAAGCAGCAGTGAGCAGCATACAATCACTCTCCCTCTGCAGGTCTCTAAATGAGCACGGACATCTGCTTCAGCCAAAACAGAACTGGCTCATCAGAAAGCAGGAGTCTGAGACAAGAGACTGTGGCGCAAGGTGGAAGGTTCTACGTGAACCAACGGCGTGTGCTGCTAGTACTCGTAACTCTTGGAGAACGGAATTCAGAATTGAGTTCTAAAGGGAGAAGCTGAGTTAGAGAGCAAGGGCTTCCTCCCAGGCAGGCAAGGCCTCAAGTAGGAAGACCCCAGCTGTATGATTAGAGGGGGGGGGCTCCCACTCTGCTGTATGATTAGAGGGACCCCTTGCCCTTCTGTGTGACCGAGAGGGCACCTCACCCTGCTGTATGACTGGGGGGGCACCTCACCAACCCCCATGCCCAACCTTGTCCATGCCATAAAAGCATGGTCCAACCCCCATGCCCAACCTTGTCCATGCCATAAAAGCATGGTCCTCCATGGGGTGTCCTCCACATGGGAAAACAACGTAAGAGCTGGGGTACAGCGCAGTGATAGAGCATGCGCCCACCAGCTCACCTGAGGCCCTGGGCCCATTCTCAGCATATTCTTTGCTTCAGGGAAAAAGGCTAATGGAGTGGAGACCAATCAACTCTAGGCAGTGCTTTGCGGGCACAGGGGCAGGACTGCCGCAGAAGCAGGCGGGGAGCAGTCCAGCACTGGCTCTGCACGGGAACTGTAACCTAACAGTAATTCCACAAACTCCAACTTTTATCTTTGTGGGTGAGTTTATGGTGACAGTTTAGCTGGCCTCTTCAACTCTTTACAGCAACTGGCACAATCCATGTAAAATATTTTCCCAATAGCCACTCAGCCTTCCTGTAACTTTGAAGAGAAACAATCCTGCCACCTAGTGGAAGAAGAGAGCAACGCCCAGACTCAGTGGGCTTGGTTCTGACGGGGAGAATGATGGGAGGGGAAGTGGCACTGTGGCTCAAGTGTAGAGCACTCACCCTGAGCTGAAAAGCTCGGGGACAGCGCCCAGGCCCAGAGTTCAGGCCCCACAACTAACCCAAAACAAAACAAAACAAAACAAAACACCACATAACAACAACTTGTGAAAAAAAAAATAATGATGGGAGGGGACCACATTCTGGTTCTTGCTGACCCTCCCAGTAAAGGTTTAAGGTGGCTGGTTTACACATCAGAATTCAAAATCTCTCCCCGGGGCTTGTTGTTGAATCTGTCTTCTTTAGGGACTCATTCTAGAATATGCCAACAAAATACTTGTGGGAAGGAAAAGCAAAAGGAGGGCTTTCTGGCCACAGACCAGCACTGTCAAGTTCAAACTCTGGATGCAAACAAAGCTGGTGGATGTGGCGTCTCTCCGCCGCCATCACATGCTACTGGACGAGTGGTGAACACCAGTGGCTCTCTCTTCCCACCCCTCCCAGGGTACTGACTGGCTGGTGACGGTGGAGCTGTGCCCTCCCCTCCCCACGATGAAGTCCTGCCTAGGGTTGCTGCTCTTTGAGATGTTTACCTGCTCAAATTTCCAGCCGTCAGACATGGTGGAGACCATCTGTGTGAGCTCCTCCTCTTGACACTGCAGGACCCTGTACACGTGCTTCACGGGGCCCTGCAACAAACACACAGGCTAAGATGAGCAACGCTAAGAACACGATCATTTACTCTCTCTGCCCACCCACATGCCTCCTCCACAAACAGCACTGTGGCTTCCCAATGACCGCTCAGCCAAGGGCCCAAGAACACAGATCAGTGGGCAAAATAATTCTGAACTTTGGAAGGCTGAATTACACATGAGCAATCATGTTAACAAACTCGGATTTCATCATTTCACCAATTAGTTTGCATGAAACAGTCACATTTTTTCTGAAGTGGTTTATATCTGATTTATATCTTAAAGTGAATGTTATGTATTGATTTCCCCCCTTATCCTCCCTGTTCATCATGGGGCCTGAACTCTGGACCTGGGTGCTGTCCCTCAGCTCTTCAGCTCAAGGCTAGTACTCTACTACTTGAGCCACGGTGCCGCTTCCAGCTTTTTCTGCTTATGTGGTGCTGAGGAATTGAACCAGGGCCTCATGCATGCCAGGCAGAGTCTCACTAAGCCACCTTTCCCAGCCCCATATATTGCTTTTTATCTACACTGATATGAATGGTAATAGGAATAACATCAATATGTTAAATTTATCAAAGAGGAAGCATACTATGTACAAATCCCAAGGTATTTTTACCTCTGCTGATGCTACCTAAGAGTGCTTCAGGGTTAAACATTAGCATTCCTGTCACAGAAGTACGGTATAATAAAATATAAATATTAGGGTTTTGTCTCATCCTGAGCAGAGCTCTTTAAACCTTTGGAATTTCCTAATAAGAGAATCTTGGTAGGTGTGATTGTATCTGCCTGTAATCTCAGCACTAAGGAGGCTGAGGCAGGAGGATTGTGAGTTCAAGGCCAACTATTAACTACACAGTGAGACCCAGTCTCACATTAAAACAAAGCATTGCTCAAGATGTACTGTACTTATAAACTGATTTGTTCAACTGCAACCCCTTTGTACAACTACTAAAAGAAAAAAAAAGAAAGTCTTTTGAGGCTGTGTGTAGCTTAATCGCAAACTTTGTCTCAAAAAGCCTAAAAAATAAAAAGACAAATCCTCTGAAGTTTTCAGTGGTTCTATCACACACTTGGGAATTAACCAAAATTATATTACAAACTTTAGAGCATCGCAATGACCTATGACATCTGAGAGCTGCTACATTGCCTACTCTCTTTGCTTGCTATGAAAAGCACCTGCAGAACGTATTAATGGAGACAGCCAAGGAGCTGGAATAGTGGCAGCCACTAAGAGATAAGCAGCCCTCACAAGAGAGTGGGTTATGACCCCTACATCTTGGGCTTTGAGCGACTTCAGACAAGCCAAAGGCAGTAATCTTTGAAAATCCAAACAGAGCCAACTTCTTAGAATGACCAGTGACAAGAGGAAAAGAGGTCCTTTGAACAAAATCAAATCCATTCCTCAGCGTTTCACTCAATGAAGAGGACAGATGGAAAGATCAATTAACATCAAAAAGGTCTTGACATTCCTAGAACAAAAAAGCTTCCAACTGGGTCTGAGTCCATGAGCCTTCAGAAACTAGAGAACTAATTAAGTGAATTGCTATGATCAAATAGAAACCTTATAATAATGCTCTCAAAGAATTAACTGATGGCAAAGAATGTACAATGTTCAGGCTCCATGATTTGAATGATTTCAAATTATGTAATTGATAGTAACATCAAAATTTCTATGAAGCAATCCAGGTTTTCAGAATATGGAAAATTGAGATATAAGCTACCTTTCCACAATGTCGAAAGCATTAAGTGCCTATAGCAATAAAATATGCGTGGAAATGTAAGCCCCTGATGACCCTAGCTCATGGTTCCCCATGGTAATCCACACATCAACACATGCTGATCTATGGTAATCCACACATCAACACATGCTGATCTATGGTAATCCACACATCAACACATGCTGATCTATGGACATCAGGTTTTCACGAGGTGTGAGGCTCTTAGTTCAATTCTAGTTCCCTTAAAAAAAACATATGCCAGGGCTGGGAAAGTGGCTCAGTGGTAGAGCGCTTGCCTTGCATGCCTGAGGCCCTGGGTTCGATTCTTCAGTACCACATAAGCAAAAAGAAAAAAGCCGGAAGTGGCACTGTGGCTCAAGTGGTAGAGTACTAGCCTTGAGCTGAAGAGCTGAGGGACAGCGCCCAGGCCCAGAGTTCAGGCCCCACGACCAGACCCCCCCCCCCCCAAAAAAAAAAAAGTATGCCAGGCACTGGTGGCTAATCAGGAGGCTGAGATCTGAAGATCACAGCTCAAAGCCAGCCTAGGCAGAAAAATCTGTGACACACTTATCTCCAATCATCAAGAAGCTGGAGGAGCTGTGGCCCAAGTAGTAGAATACTAACCTTGAGCCCAAAAGCTTATGGCTAGCATCTAGGCCCTGAGTTCAAGCCCCAAAACTGGCACCAAAAAAAAGTGTTCAGCAGTTGATCCTACGGTGGCTATTCAAATGCATGCTGAAAAACATGTGAAATAAGCCAAGTCCATCCGATCATCTCTCCTTCCTCAACATAGACAGGAAACTCTGTTTCATTTCTACTGCTATGGCCACTGCGTTAATATAAAAATCCAGCCAGGCTCACACCTGTATTCCTAGCTACTCAGGAGGCTGAGATCTGAGAATCACAGTTCAAAGCCAGCCCGGGCAGGAAAGTCCGTGAGACTCTTATCTCCAATAAACTACTAGAAAACTGGAAGTGGCACTGTGGCTTAAGTGGTAGAGTGCTCGCCTTGAGCTGAAGAGCTGAAGGACAGTGCCCAAGCCCAGAGTTCAAGCCCCACGACCAACCAAAAAAAAAAAAACCCATACATGATAACAGAAAAGAAGCCTGGTATTATATTTTCAGCAGCACAATTCACAGCAGGTTTCAGGAGGGTCACAGGAGATAAATGCCACATGATCACAGGCTAAAGGCTCATCCTGACAAAGGGCAGCCAAGAGATGGAAGCAAGACGTTGGGCTTCGTGTCAAAGGAGATACTCTGTCAGGGAGAACGGGCCTGGCACCTAATGTGCCCAGCCTTGAGTTCCTCCCTCTACCGGGCAGCCAGCACTGACAAGCTCTCCTTAGGGACACGGGCTCCTCAGCTTTCTCCTATTTCTCCTTCATATCTTAGCTCTAAACAACTCTGGCTGCGAATGTTCCATCTGTTCAGTGGACTGACAGGGCTCTACCCTGACCTACAGATCTGAGGGGAAAGGGATCCTTTTCAAATCATACCCAGACAGACAGACACACAGACACACAGAGGCACTGGAGATGTTTTTCCCATAGCAGTTCAAAACACCTTACCTGTGAAGTTCTGTTCTCATTGTCTCGTATCCTTTCCTTGACCAGCCGCACAAGAGATGCGATATTGTAAAACTCGGCTTCTTCCAGCACACCTAGAACAAGGACAAGACTGTAGTGAGACACTTGTGATTTCACCAGGACACCAGCAGTAAGATGGCTAAAAGCGTGTTTTTCAAGCACACATCTAGTCTCTCCCTGAGCACAGGGTTGGTCTGCTCTGCTCACTGTCTCCTCCTGGCGCAGGCCCATTAGCTGCGGGTACCTTTTCCATATGTCACTTGGTTCCGGGAGCTAGTCACACTGGACACCTCCTGAGCTTGCAGTTTTTATCCAGTTGGCTCTAAAAAGGACTGGCAGACAGATGCATGGATGCAGAATTATAGGGATCAAATTTAATAGGATACTTGTTATTTCGGCAATTTTCAAAGTCAATCAGGGCAGGGAATGTAGCTCAGGGCAATGCTTGCCTAATAGGCACAAGGCCCTAGGGTGGCCCAGCTAGAAAATAGATAACCAAATAATTTTTTAAAGGCAATAAATCATTGAAAGATTCTCATGCTAAATAAAATAAAAAACCTCGTATAGATCAAGCATGGGATGAATGCTCTTGTACCAGGAAAAATATTGTTACCAAAAGGTAATTACTGCCAAGCACTGGTGGCTCATGCCTATAATCCTAGCTACTCAGGAGGCTGAAGTCTGAGGATCGCAGTTCAAAGCCAGCCTGGGCAGGAAAATGTGTGGGTTTTTTTATTTTTGTTTTTGTTTTTGGTGGGTTATTGGGCTTGAACTCTGGGCCTGGGCACTGTCCCTCAGCTCTTTAGCTCAAGGCTAGGGCTCTACCACTTGAGCCACAGCACCACTTCTGGTTTTCTGGTGGTTCACTGGAGATAATAGTCTCACGGACTTTCCTGCGTGGGCTAGTTTTGCACCTCGATCCTCAGATCTCAGCCTCCTGATTAGGATTACAGGTGTGAGCCGTCAGCACCTGGCAATTATTATTACCTTTGTATGAGTTTGGAGTGTTTGAACTAAGCCTCAAGCTTCTGGGCAGGCACTGTTACCAAGTGAGCCATACCTCCAGTCCCTTTTCATATTTCTTATTTTCAGGGTATTATCTTGCTTTATGTCTGGGCTAGCCTATGCTTGGGCTAGCCTGGGCTTTGATAACTCCTACTTGTGCCTCTGAGTGTCAATACAGATGAAGGTGTGTGCCACTGTATTCAGCCTTTGTGCTTCCTGCCCCTGGAGCAGGTATAACTGATGTACATCACCAAGCCCAGCCACTGGCTGAGACAGAGTTTCAAGAATGTTTTCTGTTCGGCTGGGCTTGAACTGCAATCCTCCAAACCTCCCCTCCCAAGTAGCTACAATGATAGCCTTGAGCTACCTTACCTGACTGAGAGCAGGAATCAGAGTGAGAGCAAGAGAGGGAGAGAGAGCAACTCTGTTACCAGCTGAAAGAGATGTTTATTTCACTAATGAGGACAGCCACTGCAAGCTTTCTGGCTTAGAGCAATCACTCAGGGTGTCCTGGATCCAAGGAAAGGCCCCCATTTTCCACAGAAGGCCTCCAGGGACACCAAACCAAGCCTTTAGAAAGAGGTCCAGACCCATTTACAGCCTAAACACTCTACAAACCAGTAATACACTTGACAATGTCCTGGAGAATGAATTAGGTCAGCTGCAAAAATGTACAGGGAAGCATGAGACCAGAGTCTTAAAAAGAAATGAGGCCAAGCCTTTATCTTTTTTTTTTTCAGTTGCAGATTCAAACTAAAATTGAAAACATAAATAACCAGATGGCAGAGAGTAGTGCTTCAGGCAATAGCCATTCACCACCAGCACATAAACAGATAGATGTAAGTAAAGATAGATGTTGACAGCCGGGCGCTGGTGGTTCACGCCTGTAATCCTAGCTACTCAGGAGGCTGAGATCTGAAGATTGTGGTTCAAAGCCAGCCCAGTCCATGAGACTCTTACTTCCAATAAACCACCAGAAAACTGGAAGTGGCACTGTGGTTCAAGTGGTAGGTAGAGTGCTATCCTTGAACTGAAAAGCTAAGGGACAGCACCCAGGTCCAGAGTTCAAGCCCCATAACTGACCAAAGAAAAAAAGAAAAAAAAAGAAGATAGTTGTTGACAACTGTGCAGGTTTGAATGAAAACTACTAAAGCTGTCTGCAAAGCAAGCTACCCATCCTCCTTCTCACTGCGGAAGCTGAGTAGGCCCAGTGGATCTTTCCTCAACACAATTCTTTTAAGACAAGCCTAGGTAATTGACAGCTCCCTGTCCATTTTTTTTTTTTTTTTTTTGCAGGTCATGGACCTGAACTTGGGCCTGGGCGCTGTCCCTCAGCTCTTCAGCTCAAGGCAAGCGCTCTACCGCTTGAGCCACAGCGACACCTCCGGCTTTTTCTGTTTATGTGGTGCTGAGGAATGGAACCCAGGGCCTCATGCATGCAAGGCAAGCACTCTACCACTGAGCCACCTTCCCAGCCTTCCCTGTCCATTTTCATAAACCTGTATGACCCACCTGCACAGGAGCCTATAAAACTTCAAACTAAACTCAAGGCTGCGAGATAGCTTAATTGACGTGAATTTTGAAAAGGCTCAGGGCAAATGGTGCTTACCTTCTTCTGCCAACTCCTTAGTAATGATGAGTTTCCCGTGGCGGAGGTAGTTTAGGATAGGACCGAAGTAGGTGGGGTCTCTGTCAATCAGATACGCTCCAGTCTCATCCTGCCAACCAAGCACAAGGAGTCATTGTGAAGCTTTCAGGAGCATTTTAAAACTGAGTACTGTTCTCGTCTTTGCCAGTGCCCTGAGACAACAATTCATTCCACCAACTAAGTTTTATAGTTAAGCCTGGTGTGGTGGCATAAGGCTATAATGCCAGCACTTAGGGTGGCTGAGGCAGGAAGATACCGAGTTAGTTGACCTAATTCATTCTCCAGTTTGTCAGGTGACAAGTGGTCTGGCAGGTGGTAGCCAGTCTGGGTTACGTAGTGAGACCTTGTCTCAAAAAACAAAAACAAAGCAAATAAACCTCTATATAGTGTATGCAGATGGCTCATGCCTGTAATTCTAGTTACCCAGGAGGCTGAGATGTGAGGATTAAAGTTTGAAATCAGCCCAGGCAGGAAAAATCTGTGAAACTCATCTCTAATTAGCTACCAAGAAGCCTGAATTGAAGTGTGGCTCAAGTGGTAGAACTCTAGGCTAAGAAAAGTACCCAGGCCCTGATTTAAGCCTCAGTATTGGCACATGCATGAACACAAGCACACACATGTACGCATACATCACCACCACACACACACATACATAGACACAAAGATAAGTTTTATTACACATTTGCTTATTGCAAACTCTGGACCCAGAAGATAGCTTTTGGCATCTTGTGCTTTAAGATCATTTCAGGTCAGGTGTCAGATGCACAGTCATACCCAGATTATTTACTGGCTTAAATTTCTATGATCTTTGGACAACTACCAACATTTTTGTGGTTGCTGGATTCAGGCTATGAGAAGGAAGAAAATGCCACGGCTGTGTGTTTTAGATCTGTGATTCAGATAGATAATATTTTTCTATTGCCCCTGGACCTCATTCCTAATTCTAAGAAAACCTGTGTTCAATTGGCAACCCTCCTTGAGTTCAAGGCCAGTGGGAGTCTGCACTGCCAGCTGTAATCTTACACACCCTAGCTCTGTGCCCAGAGGAAGCGTGGTACTGCCAGGACTTGGCTCTGAGCAGCTTTAATCCTACTCATCTTTACAGTAAAAGGAACATGAAGAAACTGGCTTATAGAGCCATAAGGAAGATCTAGAGTATACAAAAATAATTCCTTCATCAAAATGGGTTCTGGAATCCTGTGTGTGTGTGTGTGTGTGTGTTGGTCCTGGGACTTTAGGGTCTGAGAGCTATTCCTGAGGTTTTGTGCTCAAGGATAGCCCTCTACCACTTGAGCCACACCTCCACTTTCAACTTTTGGATGGTTAACTGGAGATAAGAATTTCAGACATTCCCATTCCATTTGGCTTCAAACTGGTGATCCTCAGATCTCAGCTCCCTGACTAGCTAGGATTACAGGTGTGTGCCCTCCAGCACCTGGCTTTGATACCATCTATTAAGAGATGGATAGACGAAATTGATAAAAGTATATGCAGCCCTGGCTGTGTCTTCAGATAACCTAAGGATGAACCTGCATACGTTGAAATGGTTTGTCTTTTCACTTCTTTATCCTTTAGTATCTCGCCCAACAACATTCCCAGGTCCTCATTTTCCCCAGCTCTTGGCAGGTCAGCTTATATGTGTAGCGGGCAAATGTCACCTTTTTCCCAAGGACGCATTTGATCTCAAATACAGACCTAAACACTGACTGCTATCACATACACGTCCCGGGACCAGAACTTTGGGAAAGCCGGGTGCTTTCACAAGCAGCACGTCGTGGAAGCCGTTATCTGACCCAGGCTTGGACTCAACTTTGTATAGGGGTTCAAGAGGAAATCGGAGAGAAAGCTACAAAGATGCCTTCGCTCACCCTGACCCAGTTCTGGATGCATCTGGTACCGGCAGTGAGGGGCTGAAGACAAAGCCAGGGGAAAAATTCACTCATGCAGACCTGGGAGGCTGGGGACGAGGGGCAGAGAATCTGGGAGAGGGGTGTGGATGGGGTGGGCCCTTCGCGGGTGGGCAGGGAGGGGTCAGACGGAAAGCCGGGGCGTGCCTGAGGGTGGGGGGGAGGGGTCCTGGACTCCCGATGCCAGAGGTGGGGGGGGCAGAGGGTAAGGGTCGCGGCCTGAGGGTCGGTCTGGCGACGAGGAGGAAGGAGGGGGTCGGCAGGGCCGGGGGCGCGCCCGAGGGCGGGGCGCACCTTATCCGAGTCCAGCTCCGGGTCCTCCTGGCAGCAGAGGCGGCAGAGGAAGGACTTGGGCTCCCGGCCCAGGGTCTGTCGGGTGGTCACGAAGTAGGTGCCGCCCACGTTCAGCCGGACCCAGCG
>NW_012267223.1:4312436-4315294 GCF_000151885.1 Dipodomys ordii
TTGGGTCCGGTCGTGGGGCCTGAACTCTGGGCCTGGGCGCTGTCCCTCAGCTCTTCAGCTCAAGGCTAGCGCTCTACCACTTGAGCCACAGTGCCGAGCGGACGGGAGCGCCCCTCAACTCGCGGGGGCCCCCGGAGGCGCAGGCGCCGCGTCCGCCCCCGGGGCGGGGCCGGCCACCCCATGCTTCACTCTTATTGGCTGATATGCGACAGGAGACACGCCTCCTGCGCGCTGCGGTTGGGCGAGGGAAGGCCTTCCGGCGACTTACTTCCGCCGCTTCTGGCTGAGCGGGGACGACGGTCCGTCCTAGGTGGTGAAGGTGAGTGGGTTGCGAGGGTCACGTCCGGGTCCTGGGGGGCTGTTCTGCCCCGGATCTCTCAGGCCTTGCGCCGGCCTTTGCCGCGTCCACCCCGAGGACGCCGGGCTCTCGGCGTGCGGGTCGGCAGAGGCCTGGGGTTGCTGCGCTTGGCCCGGCTCACCCGCGAGGTCGCGGGGCCTAGTGGAGGCCGGGCCGGGGCCAGAGTTTAGGCGTTGCCACAGACCGTGTCAGGCTCCGTCCGCCGCCAGCACATTGACGCTCGTGCAGTTGCCTTTAGGGATGGCAGGGACGTGACCTGGTCGTAGTGTCACGTCGCGGAACCCTGGACAGGCCGAACCTCCTCGGGTTGGGGGCCGGGTTCCGACGTGGGCCGAGTTGAGGCTGCTCGAGGGTAGGGTTCAAGTCTTCGTCGAGCACCTCGTAGGTTCCTGACCTGTTCTCTGCGGTGAAAACTGCAATAAACAAGGTGGGGGGGGGGAGGGGGGAATGTGGCTCAGTGGTAGAGTGCTTGCCTAGCATGCATGAAGCCCTGAGTTCGATTCCTCAGTACCACATAAGCTGCAAAAGCCAGACGTGGCTCTGTGGCTCAAGGGGTAGACTGCTAGCTTTGAGCAAAAGAAGCTCATTGACAGCGCCCAGGCCCTGAGTTCAAGACCTAGGACTGGCCAAAAAAAAAAAGGAGGGGGGAAACTTTGTTACTCCTCTTTCCTGGTGGTAGAGAAAGTGTACGAGGTTGTTTAATTCTCTGGCATCTTCAAAAGTTAAGCTGCACCAGTGGCTCACGCCTGTAATCTAGCTGCTCAGGAGGCTGAGATTTGAGGATGGAGGTTCAAAGCCAACCCGAGGAGGAAAATATGCGACTCTTACCTCCCAATTAACCACCAAAAAGCCACAAGTGGAGCTGTGGCTTAAGTGGTAGAGCACTAGCCTTTAACGGAGAACTCAAGGACAGCGCCCAGGCTCTGAGTTTAACCCTCAGTACTGGCACAAAAAGTTAATCAGCCACCCTTACTCACTCCCGTCTCTTCCAGGAGACATAAAATGATCATGAGAAGGGACAGGAATAGGTGTATCATCACTTGTATTTTTTACGTTCTTAAAGATCTCTAGGAAGATTTCCACCTCTCCTGAGGTCTTTTTAGGTCTGATCTTGTCCCCAGTCTTTTTTAGTTCAAGGTGTGATTATTTTCCTTGTGTTGTCTTGGTTTAAGATTGCTGCAGTTGGGGCTGGGAAGGTGGCTCAGTGGTAGAGTGCTTGTCTTGCATGCATGAGGCCCTGGGTTCGATTCCTCAGCACCACATAGGCAAAAAGAAAAAAGCCGGAAGTGGCGCTGTGGCTCAAGTGGTAGAGTGCTAGCCTTGAGCTGAAGAGCTGAGGGACAGTGCTCAGGCCCAGAGTTCAGGCCCCACGACCGGACCCAAAAAAAAAAAAAAGATTGCTGCAGTTGCCGGGCGCTGGTGGCTCACGCCTGTCATCCTAGCTACTCAGGAGGCTGAGATCTGAGGATCAAAAGATCTGGTTCAAAGCCAGCCCAGGCAGGAGGACTCCTATCTCCAATAAACCACCAGAAAACTGGAAGTGGTGCTGTAGCTCAAGTGGTAGAGCTCTGGCCTTGAGCTGAAGAGCTGAGGGACAGCGCCCAGGCCCAGAGTTCAAGCCCCACGACCGATAAAAAAGATTGCTGCAGTCATGTATCTTACATTCACCTATATATCAAATGCAGGGCAGGGGGAATGCCGGGTGTGTGTCGGAGGGAGGGGGGCTTGAATAAGAGATACAGGTGTGTGACAAATTAGTAGGGCAAGGGCAGAGAGAGCCCTTGAAGTTTCTAGAAACATAGTAGAAGTTGATGTGCACACACTTACCTGGTACTTTCTAGTACACTGAATGGCTATTTTCCACAGTTTACAGGTAATTGAAATTTTATCCTATGATTTGTTGTATTTAAACCTAGTTAATTTTTTTGGGGGGGGTCAGTAGTGGGGCCTGAGCTCTGTCCCTCAGCTCTTCAGCTCAAGGTTAGCACTCTACCTACCACTTGAGCCACAGCAGTGCCACTTCTGGCTTTTTCTGCTTATGTGGTGCTGAGGAATCGAACCTAGGGCCTCATGCATGCAAGGCAAGCACTCTACCACTGAACCATCTTCCCAGCCCCTAAACCTAGTTAAAATTTTAATGTCAAGGTCTGGGAAAGTGGCTCAGTGGTAGAGTGCTTAGTGCTTGCCTTGCATGCCTGAGGCCCTGGGTTCGATTCCTCAGCACCACATAAGCAAAAAAAAAAAAAAAGCCAGAAGTGGCATAGCGCCCAGGCCCAGAGTTCAGGCCCCATGACCGGACCCAAAAAAAAAAAATTAATGTCGAGCCAGGTGCCAGTGGCTCACGCCTGTAATCCTAGCTACTCAGGAGGCTGAGATCTGAGGATCGTGGTTCAAAGCCAGCCTGGGCAAGAAAATCTGTGAGACTCTTATCTCCAATAAACCACTAGAAAGCCGGAAGTGGTGCTGTGGCAAAAGTGGTAGAGCGCTCGCCTTGAGCTGA
>NW_012267223.1:4315571-4316963 GCF_000151885.1 Dipodomys ordii
AAGGCTGGAAGTGGTGCTGTGGCTCAAGTGGTAGAGCGCTCGCCTTGAGCTGACAAGTGCAGGGACAGGGCCTAAGCCTAGAGTTCAAGCCCCACAACCTACCAAAAAAAAAAAAAATTTAATGTCAAGTTTTGTGCACTGGAGAATAAGTGAATAAAGCACAATCTGGACTGAAAAATATTTAACTTATTTTGTTGTGCAATGCATGAATGTTATTTTAGTAACATTTCCAAAGACACAGCAAAAAGGAGAGGTCTGAGCTTTTAAGGTTGAATAGGAAAATTGAGAAAGCACTCTGCGAGAAGGCACTCTGGTGGAAGAGATGCCAGATTACAGAGCTTGAATTTGTGAAGTTACTACCCTTCTTTTCTGAGTTAGTAATCCTCATCCCTGTAGTTGATAGATAGACCCACCAAGTGATTTCCTTTTTTTTTTTTTCTTGGCAGTACTGGAAATTGAACCCAGGGTTTGCACTCACTGGGCAGGCACTCTACCACTTGAGCCACACCTCCAGTTCTGATATATTTCATAAAAATTTGCAAGCTTCGTAAGCCAGGCCCAAAGAAACATAGGTCCCATGGTTTCCCTTATTTGCAATAACTATTATATGTCTGAGTCAAGCAGAAAAGGTCAGATAAGTTGATGTTAAGGAAATGAACCCTAAGATATGTATTCAAATGTTTTTTTTCTTTCATGCGATTGTTTCTAACACATAAGATTATTTCTTTGTTGCTTTGTATGTCCCTCCCCCATGGTATAACCCCTGCTTTCACTGTATTTGATGTTGGTATAATTTGTGGAAGGGAAGGGAAAAACAAATCGTTTAAATAGGGATACAGGTGGACCCATTGCAATAATGACACTTACAAGTCGTTATGTGGAAAACAAACGTTACAACTTTGGTGGTGGGGGAGGATGGGATGGGAAGGGGAAACAAAGGAGGAGGTTACAATGCTTGATAAGAAATTACTCATTATCTTGCCCATGTAATTGTAACCTCTCTGTACAGTATTTTCACAAAAAAAAAATCAGAAAAAGAAATTGCAAGTTTAGCAGTTCACAGCTAGCCTGGGCAAGAAAATCTGTGAGACTCTTATCTCCAATAAACCACTAGAAAACCAGAAGTGGTGCTGTGGCTAAAGCGGTAGAGTGTTCGCCTTGAGCTGAAGAGCACAAGGACAGCGCCCAGGCCCAGGGTTCAAGCCCCATGACCAACCAAAAAATAAAATAAAAATTTGTAAGTTGATAAATTGCTCTTTAAAGTATTCTTTGTAAGAACACCATTTTGGGAATTTTTTTTTTTGGGTCCGGTCGTGGGGCCTGAACTCTGGGCCTGGGCGCTGTCCCTCAGCTCTTCAGCTCAAGGCTAGCGCTCTACCACTTGAGCCACAG
>NW_012267223.1:4317618-4348568 GCF_000151885.1 Dipodomys ordii
TGCTTGCCTAGCATGCATGAAGCCCTGGGTTCAATTCCTCAGTACCACATAAACAGAAAAAGGCTGGAAGTGGTGCTGTGGCTCAAGTGGTAGAGTGCTAGCCTTGAGCAAAAGAAGCTCAGGGACAGTGCCCAGGCCCTGAGTTCAAGCCCCAGGACTGCCCCCCGCAAAAAAAAATGCTTTGGAATTACACAAGTTTCTGGAATTTTTCTAACAAAAAAATAAATCCATGTATTTTCCAAATAAACTTATTTTCTGGCATTTTCATGGTGACCTTAGAAAAGGCTGATGACCCCAGGCATGAGAATAAGGACTAGGGAAGTTTCTGTGTGAATTTTCTCCTGTGCATGGGACAGTTCTAACTGCCTTTCCACATGAACAGGTTGGCCGCTCTGCCTGAGAAACCACCAGCTATCGACTGGGCTTACTACAAGGCCAACGTGGCCAAGGCGGGCTTGGTGGATGACTTTGAGAAGAAGGTGAGACCAGATAACTGTGACACTCATTTGGTTAGTGGTTGGGAAGCAGAAGATAGAAAATCAAATAGGCACCGCAAGAGAAGATGGTGGTATTAACATCTATATGGCTTAGGAAGGGTGGTGTGACCTAATAGATTTTATTATTTTGTTTTTGTGGTGGTCCTGGGGCTTGAACTCAGGGCCTGGGCCCTATCCCTAAGCTTTGTTTATTTGTTTTCTTTCTTTCTTTTTTTTTTTTTTTTTTGGTCGGTCCTGGGGCTTGAACTCTGGGCTTGGGTGCTGTCCCTCAGCTCTTCAGCTCAAGGTGAGCGCTCTACCACCTGAGCCACAGCGCCACTTCTGGTTTTCTAGTGGTTTATTGGAGATAAGAGTCTCACAGACTTTCCTGCCTGGGCTGGCTTTGAACCACGATCCTCAGATCTCAGCCCACTGAGTAGCTAGGATTACAGGTGTGAACCACCGGTGCCTGGCTTTTTCTTTGTTTTCTTGAGGCTATTGTTATACTACTTGAGCCACACTTCTATTTCCAGCTTTTTTTGTTTTTTTTTGTCATGGGCCTTGAACTCTGGGCCTGGGCTCTGTCCCTCAGCTTTTCAGTTCAATGATAGCGCTCTACCACTTGAGCCACAGTGCCACTTCGTGTTTTCAGGTGATTTATTGGAGATAAGAGTCTCATGGACAGCTGGGCGCTGGTGGCTCACGCCTGTAATCCTAGCTACTCAGGAGGCTGAGATCTGAGGATCTCGGTGCAAAGCCAGCCCAGGCAGGAGAGACTGTGAGACTCCTATCTCCAATAAACCACCAGAAAACCGGAAGTGGCGCTGTAGCTCAAGTGGTAGAGCACTCTCCTTGAGCCGAAGAGCTGAGGGACAGCACCCAGGCCTAGAGTTCAAGCCCCACGACCGACCAAAAAAAAAAAAGAGTCTCACGGACTTTCCTGCCCAGATTGGCTTTGAACCACCATCCTTAGATCTCAGCCTCCTGAGTAAGCTAGGATTACAGGCCTGAGCTATCAGTGCCCAGCTCAGCTTTTTAAAAAAATTTTTTTACATTAAGGGTGATGTACAGAGGGCTTCCAGCTATATAAGTAAGGTAAGGAGTACATTTCTTGTAAACATTGTTACCCCCTTCCTGGTTTTCTTCCACACACCCTTTTTTTTTTTTTAAATTAAATATAAGAGTCTTGTGGACTTTCCTGCCAGGGCTGGATTTGAACCTCGATTCTTAGATCTCAGCCTCCTGAGTAGTTCAGATTACAGGTGTGAGCCACCAGCCCTGGTTAGACTTAAATGGTGTTAGATTTAAATAGTGAATAAGTGCAGGAACTGAGGATCTGTTCATTTGACTGTACAGTATAACCTTGCCCCTGTTGAGTCAGAATCCACCAACTCATCTCCCTGATTTTCTTCTGGCTGCCCACCTGTCTCCCTTCGGTACAGACTAGCATGTTTTCTACTCTTTCACAGGTTTCCTCCTTGTTCAGCCCCTTGTAGCTGTAATTTCTCATTCACCTCTCTTCCTTCGAGTTTTCCAGATTAAGCTCTGTATTCAAAGTTCATTTACTAGTCTGTGCCAAGGAAAATGCTTAGGCTATAACATTTGCTAGTCTTCCACAGACCATGTCTATCCCCGTTATGTTAACATGATTAATGTGAAGTGCTACGAGGCTGTTTTCTTGGTCATCAAGTGTAGCTGTGCTTTCAGATGAGGAAGCAAGCTGACTGTGTTAAAAGTTTATCCTAGTTAATTAGTGACGGGGTTGGGCAGACCCTTCTCTCAGTATTCCTTGTGACACATGCTACCAGTTTCCTCTTTGGATGGAAAATGCATTGTAATATGACTTACACAGAACAGCAGCTTTGCGCTCTCGCACTTCTGGGTGTGTTGGTGACAACCCACTGTTCCTGTTTGCAGTTTAATGCCCTGAAGATTCCTGTACCCGAAGATAAATACACGGCCTTGGTGGATGCTGAAGAAAAGGAAGATGTAAGTTGTTGATGCTCTTATTTATTATGGAGTTTTCTTTTTTTTTCTCTTTTTTCTTTTTTGGTCAGTCCTGGGGCCTGAACTCAGGGCCTGGACACTCCCTCAGCTCTTCAACTCAAGGCTAGCACTCTACCACTTAAGCCACAGCGCCACTTCCAGCCTTTTCTGCTTATGTGGTACTGAGGAATCGAACCCAGGGCCTCCTTCACGCTACCACTGAGCCACCTTCCCAGCCGTACTATGGAATTTCCTTAATAATCATGCTCTGGCTAGGCGCCAGTGGCTCACGCTTATAATCCTAGCTTCTCAGTAGGTTGAGATTTGGAATTGTGGTTCAAAGCCAGTAGTAAAGTCCCCTTGGGACTCTTTATTTCCAGTTAATCATCAGAAAACCGGAAGTGGGGGCTGGGAAGGTGGCTCAGTGGTAGAGCGCTTGCCTTGCATGCACGAGGCCCTGGGTTCGATTCCTCAGCACCACATAAGCAGAAAAAGCAGGAAGTGGCGCTGTGGCTCAAGTGGTAGAGTGCTACCCTTGAGCTGAAGAGCTGAGGGACAGGGCCCAGGCCCAGAGTTCAGGCCCCACGACCAGACCCAAAAAAAAAAAAAGTACCTATGATTCTGTTTCACAAATCTGTAGAAAACACACTTAATATGTAGTGACAGAGGTTTATATTAGTAGTTGCTTGTGGACAGAAGGGGAGATGATAAATATATTGGTTCTTTTTTTTTTTTTTTTGGTCATGGGGCTTGAACTCTGGGCCTGGGCACTGTCCCTCAGCTCTTCAGCTCCAGGCATGTGCTCTACCACCGGAGCCACTGTGTCACTTCTGGTTTTCTGGTGGTTAATTGGAAATAAGAGTCTCACAGACTTTCCTGCCTGGGCTGGCTTTGAACTGTGATCCTCAGATCTCAGCCTCCTGAGTAGTTAGGATGATAGGCGTGAGCCACTGGTGCTCAGCTATATTTGTTCTTTTGAATAAAGTAGTGGCTTCATATATGTTGAGTGGTGTCATTTAAATGTGCATGGATATGTCAGTTGTACCTCAATAAAGTTGTTCAAAGCAACTATAAGGAGTTGTCATTAGGTAGAAGTTTTGTCCATGTTGTGTTCAAGTAACCCTGAAAGCCAGGAAGGCTGGTGCTGAAACCTAGGTGGTTGCACCAGAGAGAAGTGTGGCTGGATGGCTGGGTGCTTGTCCTAACTCAGTCCTGATTGTGAGTGCTTGGCCTGCCAGATTGGGAGCTCTATTAGGCTTTGGGAAAGGGCAGGCCCCTTCGAGCCGCAGCCTTAGCAGCAGGATACAACTTGGTTTCTGACAGCATTTCTCTCTTCTCTTAAAGGTGAAACACTGTGCTGAGTTTGTGTCTCAGTCAAGGGTCAGGATCCAGGAGTATGAGAAACAGGTGAGGTGGCACTGCGGGCGGTGGGGGCTGGGCACCCTCCCCCTCTCACCGCACGCACGCAGCCTTCGCCTGCGGCTCTTGATTTGCATCTCCATCTCCTGCCTTCCCTTAACTAAACACATTTCTGCTCTTTCTAGCTGGAAAAATTGAGAAACATGATTCCTTTTGAGCAGATGACCATAGAGGACTTGAATGAAGTCTTCCCAGAAACCAAATTGGACACGAAGAAGTACCCCTACTGGCCCCACCAGCCAATCGAGAATTTATAAAATCAAGTCTGGGAGGAAGCTCTGAGGGTCCTCACATGGCAAACTCTGGATGTTGAAAAATAAACATAATTACATAGTCTCCATGAGCTGTCTTTGTGGTTGAGATGGTCAGACCTCTCCTTCGACGTGGTCTCACGGAGGTGGGAGTCTGTTAAGTGGAAGGGTGAGCAGAGGGTGTGTGATGAGCTGGTGGCTAAGGATCAGCATTCCCAAGAGCGCATGACCAAAGCCTCGAACGTCCAGGAAGGACCTGGGGCCCGAGACCAGGTATTTCACTGAGATAGGAAAAAGGAATTTTGTCTGCTGAGGCCCTTAACTCTTGCTTTACTTTACAACTACTTCATCCAAGGAAGTGCCCACCCCCACACTGCTTTGTGAGCCATAACATCCCGTCCCAACTGCAGGCCAGCAAAAGGGACTGGCTTTCCTCTCTTTCAACTTTTCAGAGCACAAGGAAACCTTGTGACAAAGTTAACAGTTGACAGCCATTTACATCTGAGCAGAAAATTGTTTTTGTTTTTTTTTTGTCAGTCATGCGGCTTGAACTCTGGGCGTAGGCGCTGTTCTTCCACTCTACTGCTTGAGCCACAGCGCCACTTGCAGTTTTCTAGTGGTTTATTGGAGATAAGAGTCTCATGGACTTCACTGCCTGGGCCAATTTTGAACTGTGATCTTCAATCTCAGCCTCCTGAGTAGCTAGAAAATTGTTTTCATTCCACTAATTCACTTTAGTAGGCATTTTACAAATCCTTAATTCCTGCTAGGTTAAATTCCTACTAAAAGAGTGATGCATGCCTGTAGTCTCTGCTCCTCCTAGAGGCTAGTGGGGAGGGATTATGGCTTGAGACCATTCTGGGCAACAGCAAGGCCCTGTCTCAACAGTAACTTCCTACTGCAGTATTGCACTTTTAGAACTCATGAATAAGGCGGCAGCACTGCAGCCTCGACTTCCAGTACTTGGGAGGCAGAGGCAGAGGAGCTCTCAAACCTGAGTTTGGGAGCAGTTTGAGCAGAGACTTCAAGGGTTTAAACTCTTGGTCGGTTATGGGGCTTGAACTCGGCTTCAGCGCTGTCCCTCAGTGCTCTACCACTTGAGCCACACTGACACTTCTGGTTTTCTGGTGGTTAATTGGAGATGAGTCTCACCACTTTCCTACCCCGGCTGGCTTTGAACCTTGATCCTTAGGTCTCAGCCTTCTTCTGAGTAGCTAGGATGACAGGCGTGAGCCACCAGCATCTGGTGACTTCAGTTATTGTATGTATAAACTGGATTGTAATGAGTATCAAGTGAGAGAAGCTAGGAAATTGGAGATATGTAAGCACAACCATCTAACGTAAATCCTGTTGGGAACATCACATGCACAAGGGTGGCATGTACAGATCACAACCCGTGTTCCTGCAACACGGCCATCTGCACTGGCTGACTTGGGTAAGTCTGTTCTGTCTTCTGGAATAGAAAGCTGATGAGAGCTGAGAGTGTGGGGCCCTCCCTCCGGTGGGGGAAGAGGTGCTGGCTAATGATGAGGGCAAGCCGGGCACTGGTGGCTCACACCTGTCATCCTAGCTACTCAGGAGGCTGAGATCTGAGAATCGCGGTTCAAAGCCAGCCCGGGCAGGAGAGACCGTGAGACTCCTATCTCCAATAAACCACCAGAAAACTGGAAGTGGCGCTGTAGCTCAAGTGGTAGAGTGCTCGCCTTGAGCTGAAGAGCTGAGGGACAGCGCCCAGGCCCAGAGTTCAAGCCCCACGACCGACCAAAAAAAAAAAAAGATGGAGGGCAGTCAGGAGACAAGATCTATTCTAGGAGAAGTGCTGTGAGTCCCAGAATCATCAAGAGCTGTTCAGTGGTGACTATGTTTTTAATGTCTGAAACAGAACAAAAGTCCTATGCACGCCTGCCTCGGGATAGCAGAGTCCCCCAGCCATCTGGCTGAAGCTCTAGGAATTCAGATAACAGCCAGGCAGAAACCTTGGAAATTTGGGGGGGAAAAACCTTCAACTTACTGATCATCAAAGATCACCATGGGGGGCTGGGAAGGTAGCTCAGTGGTAGAGCGCTTGCCTTGCATGCATGAGGCCCTGGGTTCAATTCCTCAGCACCACGCCGGAAGTGGCGCTGTGGCTCAGGTGGTAGAGTGCTAGCCTTGAGCTGAAGAGCTGAGGGACAGCGCCCAGGCCCAGAGTTCAGGCCCCATGACTGGACCCAAAAACAACAAAGATCACCATGGTGGCTCCTGTGTTAGTGCTGTCATACCAGAAGACGGGGGTGGGGGGGGAGGGTTGCCCTGAAGGTGTGACTTAAGTGGTAGAGCACCTGCCTCACAGGCCCACAGTGGAACAGGCTTGTCATCTCAGCGACACCAGGAAGCATAAAGAGGAGGATCACAGTCCAGCTCCATCTGGCCAAAAAAATCAAGAACCTATCTCAAAAATGACAATAGTAAAAATGGCTCAAGGTGCAGCTAGGTGCCTACCAGGTGCAAAGCCCTGAGTTCAAACCAGGACTTCCCTTTCCTCCAAAAGAAAGAGAGAGACAGAGACAGAGAGAGATTGAAGAGATCCAACATTGAGATACTGCATATAGGCCTTATTTAGATTTTCATTTGTACCAATTACCCAGGAGAAAATATCTTTGAGATATTTCAATGTGGACTAAGTACTAGAGCATACTTGAACTCAGGGCTTGGGTGCTGTCCCTGAGCTTTTTTGCTTAAGGCTGGTGCTCTACTGCTTGAGCCACATCTTCATTTCTGACTTTTGGTGATTAACTGAAGGTAAGAATCTCACAGACTTTCCTGCCTGGACTGTCTTCAAACAATAATCCTCAGATGTCAGTCTTCTAAGTAGCTTGCATTACAGGCGTGAGCCACTACTGGCATACTCATTTTGAGGAGTGTATTAATGGCTTTGCAGAGTCTGGGTATATAGTTCAGTGGTATTTGCCAGGCATGAGCAGAATGAAAGAGCTTTATAAACAGTACTGGGGTTTGGATTCAGGGTCTTGTTGCTTTGCTTCTTAGGAAAGTAATCTGCAATTTGATCCAAGTCTTTTTTTTTTATTTCTCAGTGTCTTGTACTTCATGCCCTGACCACCTGGCACCTCCTGAGTAGCAGGGTTAGGGGTGTACCATTATGCCTAGCTCCAACCCAGAGGCTCATACATGCAATGCATTAAGCTTTCTAAAGTTTGCCAGAAAAAAAAGATACAGAAGATGAAAGGTAGGTTAGGTTGCAAGTTTGTATCTTAAGCATGAGACCAGCCTGAGCTACACTTTGATGGACTCCATAGCAAGACCATACTACAAATAAAATCCTAAAACATTTTAGTATACAATACACAGCATACATATATGTTCCTTTTTTTTGGTCAGTTGTGGGGCTTGAACTCTGGGCCTGGGCACTGTCCCTTGGATCTTCAGGTCAAGGCTAGGGCTCTAGAGCTTGAGCCACAGCGCCACTTCTGGCTTTTTCTGCTTATGTGATGCTGAGGAATCAAACCCAGGGCTTCATGCGTGCAAGGCAAGCACTCTACCACTGAGCCACCTTCCCAGCCCCAATACACAGTATATTAGATCATAGAAAAAAGAATAATCGAAATACTGAAAAAAAGTCGAGTCGAGTAAATGAGTACTGTAGTGTCATACATTATTAAAAAAAAAAAAACTGGAAAAGACTGGACAGGAGGCTGAGATCTAAGGATACATGTTCACAACCAGCTGAGCAGGAAAGTCCTTTAGCCTCTTATCTCCAATTAATCACCAAAAAGCCAGAAACGGAACTGTGGCATAAGTGGTCAAGTGCTGGTCCTGAGCAAAAAGAGCTCAGAGATAATGCCCAGGCTCTGCATTCAAGCCCCGGGACAATACCAAAAAGGCAAACAAAACACAAAACAACAACAACAAAAACCTAGGACTGAGATCCGTGGAGCAGAACAATGCTCGTAAGTAATGGATAATCCCAGTAGCATTTTGAGTCATTGGAAAAGTCATTAGTCTGTTTAAATATTTACAGCACCATGAAGATACCTTAAGTTACATAAAAATATATCCTGGTTAGATTTAAGTGTTAAATCTAGTGTGGGTGAGTTGAAGCTGTTTTCCTAACATAACAGAAATATGTTTTGGAAGTAAAATACATGGGGCAGTGTGGGAGCTGGCGGGAAGATCCAGCTTCCTTCCCACTTCCTTCCAGCTTTGCGCCCCGCTCTCCGGAGCCAGCCGGGCAGCACGGAGCTCACGACCTCAACGTCTCCCGGGTGGGTCCCCTGGATGCCGCCGTGACACTTCTGTTCACGCTGGGATCATTTCCTGGGCATGCTGGCACGGGCTGGGCACGCCAGGACTTGGGAAGACGAAGCAGGAGAATCTGGGGATTGAAGATCAAGTCTGGACTCGATAACGAGATCGAGTCTCGAAAAAAAAACAACAAACAAAAACAACACACACAATCTAAAAAACACAAAAAGCTCACTGCACGCACCCCAGATGGGACTCGAACCCACAATCCCTGGCTTAGGAGGCCAGTGCCTTATCCATTAGGCCACTGGGGCTTCACGCAAAAAGCGCCACCTCCGATGCCTCTTAAATTGTGACGCCGTGGGCTGCGTGATGACATCACGTCCGGCTGTGATCAGAAACAAAACCAATCACACGGAAGGGAGGAGACGCCGGATGGTGTCCGCGGACCAGGGGAGTCCCTGGCTCAGCGGTGCGGCGGCTCTGGTGTCTCTCAAAGCAAGTATCAAAAGTGGAATTCTGTTGTAGGATTGTAATGGGTGAGATTAAAACATTCCGACCACGAAGGGACTCGAACCCTCAATCTTCTGATCCGAAGTCAGACGCCTTATCCATTAGGCCACGCGGTCCACTCTCTGGCTGCCTTTGCCAGGCACTATTAGTTGGTCCACAAGCCATTACTTGCGGCCTCAGGGCACACAGGCGACTGGTCGCGGCTTGTGGTTTGCTCTGCCGCGTTGGCTTACTCCGTCCGCCGCCGCCGCGCCTCCGCACCGGGACGCTGCGTGCGGGGATCGCCCCGGGCGCTCGGGCAGGGCGTGGGCTAGCGGCTAGGGCATTTGGCTGCGAATCAGGAAGCCGTGGGTTCAAGTCTCTTCTGCGAGGTGCAGAGGTGCAGCGCCCCGCCCCACGCGATGCGTGTCACTGCGCCGCAGTCGGCGCTGTGCGGGGTTCCACGGGCGGCGCCCGCGGGCTCGACCTCCACGACCTCTGCGCCGGGACCTTGGCCTGCCGCAGTGTCTGAACACGTGTTTGCACACGCGCTATCACGGAACACGTGGATGCAGCTTTTTGTCGCGCCCCAGTGGCCTAATGGATAAGGCACTGGCCTCCTAAGCCAGGGATTGTGGGTTCGAGTCCCACCTGGGGTGGTGCCCTCATTTGCAGCCTTTCAAATGAGTTTTGGTGGCAGGACTTGGCTTATGGAAGGGCGGTGGCCACGCAGTTCCCCTACTTGGCCTTGCTTTTGGCTGGGGAGGGAAATCTTTCTTCCCACGTCGGTACTGGGACTCTCCTTCAGGTCGGAGTGCAGTAGGAGGCTAAGGTGGACCGACACGTCGTTTGGTAAAAGAAATGCCCTTACCCCAGGTGGGACTCGAACCCACAATCCCTGGCTTAGGAGGCCAGTGCCTTATCCATTAGGCCACTGGGGCTCACAGCACGTGCTAGTTGCCCCTATGCCTCTAATGGACGGCGCTTCCAGGACGGTGACCTTGTAGCGTCTTCAGGAGCAGAGAGCTGGGCCAGCACCAGACTCCAGCCCAGTCCCAGTACACAAGGGAGCTGGGGGCCGCGCTGGGCCCGCGCTGGGGCTGCCCGAGACCGGGCTGGGGCCGCGCTGGAGGCTGCGCTGGGGTCGCGCTGGGCCTCGCTGGGGCCGCGCTAGGCTGGGGCCTCGCTGGGGGCCGCGCTGGGGCCGTCCGAGGCCGCGCTGGGCCGCGCTGGGGGCCGCCCGAGGCCGCGCTGGGGCCGCGCTGGGGCCGTCCGAGGCCACGCTGGGACCCGCGCTGAGCCGCCAGGACATCTGCACCAGGGATGCACGTTCCTACTGCGCTGGGTTTGTTGTGTCATCTATAGTCAAACCCGTGGGAGGGGGGAACCCCACAAAGAGGAAAAATACCCTATCAGGGTAACCCAAGAATTTTAGGCTGAAGATGAACAAATAAGAATCATACCCCTGAAAGGAAAACACGGACAGTCGTCCCCCACAGGTCCTGTTACGCCTGTCTGTTCTGTATGTATGCAGCAGGCAAAGGGGTACTTCACCCTAGTCTTGCTTTCCTGTTGGAGCAGAATACCCTGCCTTAGGCAAGTGATAAACATAGAGTCCATTTATCTGTTTATTTATTTATTTAAAATCCTGTTTAAGAATGACAAACAGGGGCTGGGAAGGTGACCCAGTGGTAGAGTGCTTGTCTTGCATGCATGAGACCCTGGGTTCGATTCCTCAGCACTACATAAGCAGAAGCCGGAAGTGGTGCTGTGGCTCAAGTGGTAGAGCACTAGCCTTGAGCTGAAGAGCTGAAGGACAGCGCCCAGGCCCAGAGTTCAAGCCCAGGACCCTCAAAAAAAAAAAAAGAAAAAGAAAAAGACAATGCCTTTGAAATCTAACAAGCAGTAGTAACTACAGGTCTTACAATGGCTGTACCACTATTGGGAGGCAGAGACAGGAGGATCAGGAATTTGAGACCAGCTAGGACAACTTTAGGGAGACCCTATCCAAACACACACACACACACACTACAAACAACAGGGTTGGGAAGTGTGACTCAAGTGGTAGAGGGCAAGCACTAGACCTTGGATTCCAGCCTCCACCAAAAAAGACTTGATTCTCCGTGTGTACCTATGCACACGTCTTTGAGCCACTTCCGTTGAGACAGGGCATTCCTGAAGTAGTTTTGCGTCTTCTTGAGTATCAGCTTAGTGGAATTGTAGTTGTCTTTGTCACTCAGTCCTGAGTCTTTGAGACCTGTCATGTTCATTCTTTTGAACCTGCTTGGCGGAGTGGGGGGGGGGGGCGCACATGCTACTCAGGGCCTTATACTCTCACTTGGTATTTTTTGTTCAAGCTGGTGCTCTACCACTTCAGCCACACCTCCTCCACTTTCTACCCCCCCCTTTTTTTTGCTAGTTAATTGGAGAGAAGAGTCTCATTCATGGCCTCTTCTGCCCAGGTTGGCTTCAAGATCCTCAGATCTCAGCCTCCTAAGTAGCTAGGATTACAGGTGTGAGCCACTGGTGTGTGTCTGTTTCCCCCACTCTCCCCTCCTGTGCATTTCCTGCTTTCCCAGGGGCCTTCACAAATCACAAGTGTCTTCTAAGTCTCCTCTGCTTTCCTTCCTTCCTCCCTGAGTGCTGGCTTGCCTTGTCTGTGTTCCCAATACCCCTCCTTCTTCACCTCACTCCTGGCCACACATCTAGCTCCTGTAGGCCAGGAGGGTTCATGCAACCATGCTTGGCTGGGGCTACCTACCCCCAACCCCCAGCTCCCATTCTTCCCAGGCCAATGTTGTCCCCAGGTTCCTGGAACACCTGGCATTTCCTCTCCACCTGCCCCTGGGGTCCCTGCCTGCTCACACCCTGGCTGGGCAGCAGCTCCAGTAGGGGTGAGGGGTCTTGGCTGGAACCTCTGGGTTCCAGTGAATTGAGCTAGAAACCAAGGCTATGATTCTCTGGAGATGAGCAGGAGTCTCTTATTTAAGCCCCTGTAATAACGACAGGGTAGCCACTTCCCAGAGGGTCCCAGCTGGGGTGGGGGGGCAGGAGATGGATGTAATTTGCACTCACCATCCCAGCCCCAGGCAGGTCTAGGAGTGACCCCCCCTCCCCGGCTCACCCCCCTCTGTACCTTGAGTACTGGTTTCTCCAAGAAACACTTTTACCTAGCTTCCCTTCTACGGAGCCGTGTCTTCTATACCACCTTGCCTCTGCCCGCCTCACCTCTGCCCATCCAGCTGCCGTTGTCACCCTGCCTCTGTCTTTTGAGACCTTTCTTGGGTTACATAAGTAGAATAGAAATCCATTTTTTCCCCATTTTTTGGCCAGTCCTGGGGCTTGAGCTCAGGGCCTGGGCACTGTCAATGAGCTGCTTTTGCTCAAGGCTAGCACTCTAAAACTGGACCCACAGCACAATAATTAATAATAAAGTAGGACAATTATAAAGGTACGTTGTAATGAAGTCATTTAAAAATTATGAATTAAGCCAGGCTCACACTTATAATCTCAGTTACTTAGTAGGCTGAGATCTGAGGATGGCAGTTTAAAACCAGCCTGGTCAGGAAAGTCCATGAGACTTTTATCTCAAGTAAACCACCAGAAAACCAGAAGTGGAGCTGTGGCTCAAGTAGTAGAGCACTACAGTGCCCAGGCCCTGAGTTCAAGCCCCAGGAATGGCAAAAAAAAAGACAACAAAAATAAAAGAACAAGAAAACTAGATTGATTCCTGTAGTCCTGAGAAGATGCCACTCTGACTGAGGTGATTCTGATTGTTCTGTTCGAGTTTATGACGATGGAAGGGAGATGGGATGTTGGCAAGGTTTGTTCAGGGCGTATGCTGGTTAGAAATCTTTTTTTTTTTTTGGGTCTGGTCGTGGGGCCTGAACTCTGGGCCTGGGTGCTGTCCCTCAGCTCTTCAGCTCAAGGCTAGCACTCTACCACTTGAGCCATAGCGCCACTTCCGGCTTTTTTCTTTTTTTGCTTATGTGGTCCTGGGAATCAAACCCAGGGCTTCATGCATGCTAGGCAAGCACTCTACCACTGAGCCACCTTCCCAATGTACCCCCCTACCCCCGTCCTTTTCTGGGGGTTTGAACTCAGTGTCTCTCACCAGCTCTGCCTCCTGAGCCACACCCCAAGCTCAGCTTTTCATTGTCACCTGCTAGAATATCCAAGGATGACTTCCTCTGTTCCCTGCCATCCTCCCCCTCATCCAGTGTGTCACACACCCAGCATCACTAAGTTAAAGAACGTTGCACATCCCGCATATGACCCTCAACCCCCTGCTCATCTATATGATGCCAAACAATGTTTCTCTGGTATCTGGCCTGGCCTGCAGGGAGGCATGTATCTGCTCACACCTGGTTCATTAGTGCACATCTGATACATCATGACGTGGTATTTGTCAAATGGGAGAACTTGATCTGACAGTATAGAACATTCTAAGAACTGCCAAGTAACCTTCTGTCATGCTAGCCTCTGTGTTCATCCTCAAACAGAGGACTGTAAAAATCTTCCCAGCCCTGCCTTTGAAGTCTACACCTCACACAGCTCCTCATGCATGCTGCTTCGTCCTTCAAATACTCTATGCCTCCTGTTTGTTTTATTTTTGGGTACCAGTCCTGGGGCTTGAACTCAGGGCCTGGGCACTGTCCCTGAGCATTTTGCTCAAGGCTAGCACTCTAAAACTGGACCCACAGCACTACTTCTAGCTTTTTCTGTGTATGTAGTACTGAGGAATCGAACCCAGGGCTTCATGTATGCTAGGCAAGCAATCTACCACTAAGCCACACTCCCAGCCCAAGGCTTTATACTCTACTCTTGCTTAGCATTTTCCCTCAAAAGTGATGCTCTATTACTTAAGCTACAGTTCTACTTCTGACTTTTTACTGGTTATTTGGACTTAAGAGTCTATTGGATTTATCTTCCCAGGCTGGCTATGAACTGTGATCCTCAGATCTTAGTTTCCTGAGTAGCTAGGATTATAGTGAGCCACCAGTGTCCAGCTTCTCTATTAAAACCTAACCTCCTACTGGGCGCCGGTGGCTCACACCTGCAATCCTAGCTACTCAGGAGGCTGAGATCCAAGAATCGTATGAAGCCAGCCTGGGCATGAAAATCCATGAGACCCTTTATCTCCAATAAACTATTCAGAAAAAGCCAGAAGTGGAGCTGTGGTTCAAGTGGTAGAGTGCTAGTCTTGAGCAAAAGCAGCTCAGGGGAAATGCCCAGGCCCAGAGTTCAAGTCCCATGAAGGGCCAAAAAAAAACCCCAAACCTAACCACCTTCCCTTGGATCTGAGGTCTTCGCACTGCCTCTCCCTTACCCCTTAGTCAAACCCTCAGCCCCCATGCAGGACTGTTTTCCTCGGCACCTGCAGACAGCTGTTTCCTGTTCCGTGCTCACACTGTCTTGTGTTCACACTGTCTGTCCTCTTCAGACGCCATGTCCTACTCCCTCCCTGATTAAAACGCACACCTTTCCCAAAGCTCAGCCGAAATGGCTGCTTACTCGCTTCAGCCCTCAAGGACAGAGCCAGAACCCTCTGCCCTGCGCCATGCTATGAGGTTGGTGCCCAGGCGGATCTATCTCATTGAGAGAAAAAATAAGAATTCGGCTCTGAGGCATTCTGAATGGGGAGTGGAGCCCAGCAAGCTGGGGAGTTTACTGGGGCCAACAATGTTGGGGGACGGGAAGAACAATGACACTGCCTAGGGACCACGGATGGTGCTTGTACGGAGTCAGTGCACAATCATTCGCCACAGACAAATGAAACAGAGCCATCTTCTTTGTGGTGTTACTGCGACGTCCCAAGCACTGGTCTTTACTGCTGCGGGTGATGTCAATCCACATCTACCCTCCTGCTTGTCTTTATGGCGGAACTGATTCTCTTTTGTCTCAGCCTTTCCCGATTCATGTTTTCTATCCTAGAAACAAAAACACTGCAGTGAGGCCCAGATGTCCAATCAGTGCTTTTCAGAGTGGAGAGAGGAGCTGGAAGCCGAGCAGCCCCACACCTGCAGGTGCCAGAGGCGCACCTCAGCTGGGTCAAAGTCCTCACCCCCCCCCACTCCCACCCCACCCCCCCACGCTGGGAGCTCTCAGGCTCCACCCTGCCTCCTCTCACCAGTGCAACCTTTGGCCGCACAGACCAGTTCATGGAAGCCTAGGGCACTGTCTGATACCTAATTCTCTGGATTTGAGCATCTTCTCTGGATGGCTCCTTGGGTGTCTGGCTGGCCTCAGCGATCATATCTCGAATTTTCTGTAGGCAGTCTGCTAGATTGCGGAATTGAAAGCGGCTGCTTTCAGAGGTGACTATCAACTCTCCTGCTCGGTTGATCTTATTTTTATGCTGCAGAGAACAAACATAACAATGGGTCCTGCAGGGGCAGGCTTAGCCCTCCCTTCCCTGCCCCCCCCCCCCGTGGCACCAGGAGGAAGATGGGGAGAAGAGTACCCTGACAGCGATCTTCTGCCGCACGGGCTCTGCCATCCAGTCAGCAGATGCCAAGTGGAACCTGACCTCTGCCTTGGAATTCACTGTGGATGAAGGGAGAACAGGGCACACATAGATCACAAGGCTCTTAGGAAGGCCAGTGCCCAGGGGACTCCGACCACACACACTGAATCCTGTAGCAACCAGCCCCAGCACAGGCCTGCAAAGCTAGTGGGCTAAGACAAAAGAGATCCTGGGAACCCAATGTACAGCGCTCATGTACAGTTCTACTGTGGTCCCAAAAAGAAAAGGAGGAGTGTCCCATAAGGAAGGGAACCAGCAGGCACCAGTGACGCACACCTGTAATCCCAGCTACTGAGGAGGCTGAGATCTGAGGATCATGGTTCAAAGACAGCCTGTGCAGAAAAGTCCATGAGCTTCTTATCACCAATTAACCACCAGAAAACCTGAAGTGGAGCTGTGGCTCAAGTGGTAGAGTGCTAACACTGCATACAAAAGCTCAGGGACAGCACTCAGGCCCAGATTCAAGCCCCAATACTGGCACAAAAAAAAAAAGTAAAACAAAACAAAAAGAATGCAGGAAACCTGTTCCTGGACCAGGCTAGCAGCTCACACTGAGTTCTCTTTGTTCAGCTTCACAAGCCAGTCTAGCAACCCACAGCAGAGAGCCTACGGTCAGACCACACTCAGAAGAACAGAGAGGATTATTCTAAGCTGGTGGCGTGTAAGCTGCTGCTGAAAAATCCCTTTATTTCACCGGCATGCATGCACAGTGCTCCCTCCTCAAGCCCATCCCCTAATTGAGTTTTAAAGCAAAAGAACACACCAAGGTGCTGTACCTTTGTTAACGTTCTGACCCCCGGGCCCGCTGCTCCGACAGTAAGATATGGTCAGGCGGTCTGTAAAACGGAGGAACACACACACAAATGACTATCACACACGAAAATACACAGACTGTGAACCCACCGTCAGTCCAGCTGCCCCACCACACAGCCCTCCCTTCTAGCCACACACAGTCAAACACAGATTGAGGCTGGAGGTGTGGCTCTAGGGGCAGAGCACCTGCCCAGCAAGCAAAAAGTTCTGGATTTAAATTCTAGTACCAAGCCAGGTGCCAGTGGCACTAGCTATTCAGGAGGCTGAGATCTGGGGCTTCAGATTTGAAGCCACCTGGGCAGAAAAGTCCATGAGACTCCAAATAACCAGCAAGAATCCAAGTAGTAGTGTGGCTCAAGTGGTAGAGCGCCAGCCTTGAGTGAAAATGCTCAGGGACTGTGCCCAGGCACCAAGTTCAAGTTGGATTGGAGGCAGAGTTCAAGTAGTAGAACACTAGCTACAAGCAGAAAACGCTGAATGAGAGCATAAGGCCCTGAGTTCAAGCCCTAGTACCAATACACACACACACACACACACACACACACACGAACAAAAGACAGAGAGAGAGAAAGCAAGCAAGCTCACTCTTCAATTGTGTGGTAACCTGTATAGTTGTACATGAGTAGCTACACAGCCATTTACTTTTTACCCAGAAACCATTTCTTTCTTTTTTATTTTTGGTCGGTCGTGGGGTCTGAACTCTGGGCCTGGGCGCTGTCCCTAAGCTCTTCAGCTCAAGGCTAGCGCTTTACCACTTGAGTCATAGTGCTACTTCTGGCTTTTTTTTCTTTTTGCTTATGTGGTGCTGGGGAATCGAACCCAGGGCCTCATGCATGCAAGGCAAGCACTCTACCACTGAGCCACCTTCCCAGCCCCATCAAACCATTTCTTTTCCTTAAGTGGGCAAGGGATTTTGGAAGGAATAAGTGAGAGATGGAGGGGGGCACTCTACCACTTAGCTATACCTCTAGCCTCTCTTTTTTTTTCAGTCTGAGACCAGGACTCAAACTCAGTAACCGACACTTTCGCTCATTGGCAAGTGCTCTACCAACTGAGCCACGTCTCCACCCTGTCTGCTATTTTAATGAAAGCCAAATTACTTACCTAGAGGGATGTCATTGATGGCTTGTTTCAAATCACCCTGGAATGTAATGTACACAGTGTCAAAGAAGTATTACCTACTGGGTGACCCCCTAACTGGTCCAGAGCAACAAAAGAAGTAGTTTTAAAACTGTAATTCTCTCAAATGAAATAATGAGCATTTTCAAGTGTCCAACAAAGTCATCAGATCAGAGTGACAGAAGCAGTATCTGCTGATTCCAGAAATACCCCCTTAGAAACACTCCTCTGAGGGCTGGGACTGTGGCTTAGCTTAGCATGCTTACCTAGCATGCATGAAGCCCTGGGTTCAATTCCTTGGTACCACGTAAGCAGAAAAAGCCAGAAGTTAGCATTGTGGCTCAACTGGCAGAGTACTAGCCTTGAGCAAAAGCAGCTCAGGGACAGAGCCCAGGTACTGAGTTCAAGACCTAGGACTGGCAAAACAAAACAAAAAACCCAAAACTCCGCTCCTCTAGGAAACAGAATTCACATCTGCAGCTGTCCCTGACTGAGTGGACATAAGCTCTTGGGAGGCACGGCCAGAGACCTGTACACATGCATCTGTATGTAGCTGCAGAACAGAGCCAACATCCACTGTCACCCTTGAGCCTCAAGCCTGGTCACCTCTACTCCCGGCTCCTTTGGGTGTCACAGGAGGCTCCCAGGTGAGGTTACCTACCTTGACTGGGACTGGGACTTCTGCCCTGCAGGCTCCTGTCAAACTGCCTTAGGACTTATCTATCATGTGTTTCTCCCCAAGCTCTTTGTCCTCTTCAGCCTTAAATCCTTGAGGCCCAGCACAATCACTACCCTCTCCAAGGCTTTTCTGGCCCTCTAAGCACAAAGCATCTTTGTCTGGACACCCTCTGGCTGCCAACATCCAAGCCCAAACATTCCTTCTGGCTGCCTGCATCCCTTTTGTCTTAGAATGACTGAGGAAAGCTGGGTGCTAGTGGCTCACAACTGTAATCTTGGCTACTCAGGAAGCTGAGAGCTGAGGATCATGGTTCAAAGCCAGCCTGGGCAGAAAAGTCCCCATGAGACTCTTATCTCCAAATAACCATTCAAAAACTGCAAGGGCAGCAGTGGCTCAAAGTGGTAGAACACTAGCCTTGAGCAAAAGAGCTCCACAGGGCCCAAGCCCTGAATTCAAGCCCCATGACTGAACAACAACAACAACAAAAAGAATGACTGAGGGAAGATATCTCCCTATGTCTTCCTTAGAATCTGTGCGTGCGTGCGTGGGCATGTGCTGGGGCTTAAGCCAAGGGTCTCATGAAGTTTGTTCACAGCTGATGCTCTACTACTTCAGCCATCCTTTAGGTCTGGCATTTTGCTGTGTAATTGGAAATAGAGTCTAGCAGACTTTTCTGCCTGGTCTGGCTTCAAACCATGATCCTCCAGATTTCAGCTAGGATTGCAGGCATAATCCTGGCCTTTGTAATCTTAAATACTGGTGTCTGCCTGAAATCCTTTCTTTTTTTTCTTTTTTTTGGTCCGGTCGTGGGGTCTGAACTCTGGGCCTGGGCGCTGTCCCTCAGCTCTTCAGCTCAAGGCTAGCGCTCTACCACTTGAGCCAAAGCACCACTTCCGGGTTTTTTCTTTTTGCTTATGTGGTGCTGAGGAATCGAACCCAGGGCCTCATGCATGCAAGGCAAGCGCTGTACCACTGAGCCACCTTCCCAGCCCTGCCTGAAATCCTTTCTCTGTTCATATTTCCATGATGAAAATATCATCTGTGGGCTGGGAATGTGGCTTAGTGGTAGAATGCTTGCCTAGCATGCATGAAGCCCTGGGTTCAATTCCTCAGGACCACATAAACAGAAAAAAGCTGGAAGTGGCACTGTGGCTCAAATGGTAGAGTACTATAGCCTTGAGCAAATGAAGTTCAGGGACAGTGCCCAGGCCCTCAGTTCAGGCCCCAAGATTGGCAAAAAAAAAAAAAAAAAAATGTCATCTGTGTTGGTGACTGACTACTTGCTGGCTCAAACCTCACAACTTCAGTTCCATATGTAAAGTCACTTCTGAGATGCTAATGTACTTTCACACCTCACTGTCACTGGGGACTGCCCTGTCCCATACACACAGAGGCTAGAATCTGATCAATTTAGAGTACTCCTCCTGTTTTCACCCTGTTTGTCCTCTCTGCCTATGCTATTATTATGATGATGATTATCATTATTATTTTGCTAGCCCTGGGGCTTGAGTTCAGGGCTTGGGCACTGTCACTGAGCTTCTTTTGCTCAAGGCTAGCACTCTACCACTTGAGCCACAGCACCACTTTTGGCTTTTTCTCTGTTATGTGGTGCTGAGGAATGGAACCCAGGGCTTCATGCATGCTAGGCAAGCACTCTACCAACTAGGCCACACTCCCAGCCTTCTGGCTGCATTATTACAACCTCCTAATTTATCTTGTGATGGCCATCCTCTGTGAGTGGCCAGACTCTATGAAAGATTCTTGTAAAACTGGGTTCTAACATTCCATTCTCTACCTCAGCTCTCCAAAAGGTCTCTACTGCATTCAGAGGAAAGGTTAACGGCCAGAAGACGCTTTCCCCAACTACCCTTCTCCTATGTAGCTTCACTCTAGACTTGCCCTGATCAGCCATACCTGTCCAGCATGCTACTGCCTTGAGAGTTTATGTGCTGCTCACATGTGGCTGAAATCTGTATTTCTCTATGTCTGTTTATCTGTGTCTATACATATATGTGAAGGGATTATGAAAACCTGAATACAGGGACTGCCTTGGGAGCATAAACACACCTGGGATGTTCACCTCCCCCATGTTCTCACAGCTCATTGATTTGTTTCTTCTACTGTTACTTAAATGCCAACTCTTCGTAGGCCCTATCCTACTTTAAAGGGCAACTCTATCTCTAGCATTCCTCCTTCCTTTTGGTCTTAATTAATTAATTTTGTGCCAGTACTGAGGCTTGAATTTAGGGTCTGGTCACTGTCCTGGAGCTTTTTCCCCCGCTCAAGGGTAGCTCTCTGGCGCTTGATCCACAGCTCCACTTCTGGTTTTTGAATGATTAATTGGAGATGAGTCTTACGGGGGCTTTTCTGACCTGTCTGGCTTCGAACCACGGACCTTCGGATCTCAGTCTCAGTAAGGATTACAGGGGTGAGTCACCGGTACCAGGCAGCCTCTACCTTTATTGTCCATCGTGGCGGGCCAGAATGCCTCTGGGGGTAAGAATGTGGGCCTGACGACCAGAAACAAACGCGGAAAAGCTACAGGCCTCGAAAGAAGTCCATCTAACCAAGTTTCCCAACGCGCCCACCGCTCTAGCCACCGGAGACCAGGCCACAGCCCCGCAGTCCCAGCGCTGCAGTCCCAGCCCCGCCCCCTGGTTGCCAGGACGACAAGCCCCTCCCCGCCTCCACGTCACGTTATGCGCGGAGGCCTTCACGTGACTCCATGCCCGGCCAATGGAACCCCGTCTGCATGACGTCGTCCTTTCCAGCTCACCGGGACCCTCCAGGCGGTGTCGGAACCCTTGGAGTCGGGGTAGAGTTTGTCCAGGCTGTAGATGCTCTGGAACTCGGTGCCGTCTACCTGCTTGTGCAGAGCCCGGCGGGGACAGCGTGCGGGCGGCGGGAACAGCCAAGTTCCGGCTCGTGGCAGGCCCCAGCGCAGGCACCTGGCGGCCGCCATGTTGGAATCTCAAGCGACTTCCGGTGTGCACGTCCTTCTGCGGTCTGCGCGCTCGCGCTGCGCTGGACACTTCGGTTCCGTCCTGCTTCTGGGGTTGCGTCCCGCTTCCGAGTCTCCTGTCCTGGAGGCGGCAGGCTGGGCGCCCCGTAATACTCCCGGGTCAGCTGTTCCTGGGGAGGCCTGGTTGGCACCCGGAAGACTCCCAGACAGCGAGTTTCCCGAAGAGCCAGCCAGTAAAAGGAACCCTGGGTCAGCTTGGTGGTGCACGCCTGTAATCTCAGCACTCAGCGGGCCGCGCCTCAGTGGGCTACGCTGGGAGACCTTTAAGATAAAACCCTGGATTCCTTGCCCCTAGAAATACTTCTTTTCTCAATGTGTTCAGCCTCCTCTTGGATCCTTCAATATCCAAGTGAAAACTATCATTAGTGTAATCTTCCCCTGTGGCCCAATCTTATTTTTTGAACTTGATTGCCTGCCTTCTAGCTACCCATCATCCGATCTTACTTTTCTAATTTAAGTTTCTGTCTCTTAGGCAGAATGTGAGCCCTAGGAGAGAGCCTCCCTGCCTAGCAACAGGAGCATAGCACCTCCGTAGCACTCCACAAATACTGAGCAAGGTCGAGGAAAGACTGAGACAAGCTGCCCTGGGGTGAATAGAGCAGCTGGCAAAGCTCCCCTCACCTGCGGCTGTAGGAAAACATCCAGAATGGAGGTCCTTTTGTGGTGATGTGTATTTGAGAGTTGAGTTTAGATACAGATGAAAGGATTTTGGATCTTTCCAAAAGGCAGCCAGCCTATCAGCACATCTTTGCAGGTCTGTAGGGCATGTTAGAAAGGAAGGTCACAGAGGAAAGTATTTCCATAGCGTTGACAACATTCCCCCCACCCACCCCCCAGCTTCCAGGATTAGGAAGGTGATTTCTTCTAGCCAGGAAGTAAAGGGGAGCCTGGAGAAGTAGGTACAGAGGGCCATAGTTAGATCTTTGTTTGTATATGGGGAGAGGGGGTACTAAGACTTGAACTCAGGGCTTTTCACTCAGCTTTAGCTTCCCCTGCTCCAAGGCAGGTGCTGTACCACTTAAGCCACACACTCAGGTCTAGCTTTTGGCTAGTTAATTGGAGACCAGAGTCTCGGGCTTTCCTGCACAGGCTGGCTTTGAAATAGGATTCTCTTGCAAGGTGCCAGTGGCTCACGCCTGTAATCCTAGCTACTCAGGAGGCTGAGATCTGAGGAATACAGTTCAAAGCCAGCCCAGGTAGGAAAGTCCTTGAGACTCTTATCTCCAATTAACCACCAGAAAACTGGAAGTGGTGCTGTGGCTCAAGTGGCAGAGCGCTAGCCTTGAGCTGAAGAGCTGAGGGACCGTGCCCAGCCCAGAGTTAAAGCCCCACAACTGACAAAAAGAAAAAGAAAAGCATCCTCAGATCTCAGCCTCCTGAGTAGCTAGAATTATAAGTATGAGCCACTGGCACCCAACCTGCAAAGCAACCCCTCCCCATCTTTTTTTTTTTTTTAATAGCTCTGCTAAAGCATGAACTCCTGAACTGAGAAGCTCTTCATTCTGAAAAGGTTCCAAGTAGAGCCAGCAGTTTGAAAACAAGCTAAACCCAAAGTTCCTTTACACGGTGCTGAGGGAAAACAGAACTCAATAAATGTAGTCATTAGTAGTAATGCTTGTGGTAGTTTTCTTCATGAAGAGTGCTATTTTTAGGGGCAAAAAGCATAATTACCTACAAAAATAAGCCCCTGGGATAGTTTAAGTATTCCCTGGGGATGCTGGCTGATTGAAACCGGAGATTATCATTGAAGGGAGCCTTTACTATCTCTGCATCATTGAGGAGATAAACCAATTTCCAGGCACTGACATTGTAAACTCCAACCAGGGAGGAATGGCAATTGACATATTCTTTTGGAGCTGTAGGCTGCAATGAAACTCTCCTGGGTCCTTCTTTGTCTGACTTAGTCCCACGGTCCCAGAGGGAACAGAGTTGTCTCCATGGTGACTGGAATGAGCTGCTCAGGAGAGCAAAGCCAGTCTCTCACTCAGGTCTGGGACTCAAGATTAGAAATAAGAAACTCAGAGATGGAATCATCGTGGCTCCCAGGCTGCGATCCAGCCTGTGCTTGTGCCGCACAGCCTCAGGAAAAGGAAGCTGTAGGTTTCCATGGCCTCAAATAAACACAGCCTGCTCAGGCCATCTGGTGGCCTGGATTCTGGAAGAGGTGGGGGTAGAGGAGAGAATGAGACAAGCTGCCCTCGGATGGAGAATAGAGCAGCTGGCAAGCACCCCTCACCTGCTGCTGTAGGAAAACATCCAGAATGGAGGCCCTTCTGGGAGAACCAGGCCTGAGAGAAGCCACCTGTACCCCTAGAAAGGCCGACACTGAAGACTGGCGTCACTTTTGTCCTTCCCCTCCTCAGTCCCTTCACAGGTTGAGATAGTGCTTCAGGAGGGGGACATTCATGGCAAGAGAAGAAAGAGGAGAAAAGGACAAAGAATCATCGATGGCAAGCATGGTGGTGCATGCCTGTAATCCCAGAACTCAGGAGGCTAAGGCAGGAGGATTGTTAATTTGAGGCCAGCCTGGGCTACCTATTGTTTTTGTTTTGTCAGTTGTGGAGCTTGAACTCAGAGGCCTGGGCAATGTTTCTCAATTTTTCTGTTCAACTCTAGGGCCTTACTGCTTTGAGCCACAGCCCATTTCCAGTTTTCTGATGATTAACTGGAGATAAGAGACTCACGGACTTTCCTGCCTAGGCTGGCTTTGAACTATAATCCTCAGATCGCAGCCTCCTGAGTAGCTGGGATTACAGGCTTGAACCACCAGCACTCATCGTGGGCTACCTACTGAGATTCTTCTTCAAAAACCAAATCATCAAGCCATTCCTGGTAGCTGATGGGCTCACAGATACCATTCCCCACGTGTGTGTGTGTGTGTGTTGGTCCTGACGCTAGAACTCAGGGCCTGGGTGCTGTCCCTGAGGTTTTCCTCAAGGCTGGTGCTCTACCACTTGAGCCACAACTCCACTTGTGACCCTTTTTTTTTTTAATCACTTTATTGCAGGTAAGAATTTCACAGACTTTCCTGCCTGGGCTGGCTTTGATCTGTGATCCTGAGATCTCAGCCTTCTTGGTAGTTAAGATTACAGGCACAAGTCACTAAGAGTCCAGCTAGAAATTTTCTTTTTCTTCCAGATACTTGATGAATGTTAGCTTTTCCTGAAGCTCTGGGGTGGGAAATCCAGTCTTGACCAGCTCTATGCACAGTGCATTTCCTGCTTCCTGAAGGCACGTGGCAGGTCTGTGGCAGGAGTGCACAACTTCACCTCCTTGCTAGTAACTGCTTTCTTTCCCCCTCCTCCTGTCTGTCCTGTCCCCTGAAGACAGTCACTCGGTGGGGCTCTTGGGAGTGGGGAGGTGCCAGCTCCATCCAGTAAGGAGGCTACAGGGAGTGAATATCCACTACCTAAGGCCCCAGTAGTGAACAGAAGGGAGAGGGTAGTTTTAGAGTTGAGGGAGAATGCTGAGTTCTCGAGGCTCTCTCCTGTTATCTTAGCTACTCAGGAGGCTGAGATCTGAGGATCAAGGTTCAAAGCCAGCTCAGGTAGAACAATCTCCAATTAACTGGCAAAAAAACAGAAGTGGAGATATGGCTCTAGTCGCAGAGCACCAGCTTTAAGCAAGCAACAAACAACAGCAACAAACCGCTTAAGCAAGAGTACAAAGCCCTGAGTTCAGGCCCCCAGTGCCTCCAAAAATGATTTAACGCCAGTATACCTGTGCTGAACATACGTGCCCTGGCTGATGTAGAACCACTCTCCAATTTCCCCATCACCTCATCTTCTATTTTGGTTTAATTTTAACTGATTTGGGGGCATGATCCCCCCCACACCAAAGTAGATGCTCCAATGGAATGGGGGCTCTGTCCAGTAAGTTGGAGACTTTTTGCAGAGCTCGCTTAGAACTGTACAGATGCTCCTGGTGTTGCAGTGAACAAGGACAGGCTGAGAAGCCAGGCGCTCAGGAGGATCATAGGAAAGGCAGGCCTGTGAGACACACACACACACACACACACACACACACACACACACACGACTGTAGGGCTGGCCAGGTGCTGCTGGCTCACTCCTGTAATCCTAGCTGAGGAACATGGTTCAAAGCCAGCCAGGGCAGGAAAGTCCGAGAGACTCTTATCTCCAATAAGCCACCAGAAAACCAGAAGTGGCGCTGTAGCTCAAGTGGTAGAGCTCTGGCCTTGAACTGAAGAGCTCAAGGACAGCGCCCAGGCCCAGAGTTCAAGCCCCATGACCCACACACACACAAAAATAACAGGGCTGGGCTGGGAAGGTGGCTCAATGGTAGAGCGCATACCTTGCATGCCAGAGGCCCTGGGTTCGATTCCTCAGCACCACATAAATAAAAAGTAAAAAGCCGGAAGTGGTGCTTTGGCTCAAGTGGTAGAGTGCTAGCCTTGAGCTGAAGCGCTGAGGGACAGCGCCCAGGCCCAGAGTTCAGGCCCCATGACCGGACCCAAAAAAAAAAAAAATAACAGGGCTGTTTTGGCTTTTAGAATACTGGTACATTTTTTTTTTTATTAAAGAAGAGAATAAAGCATTTGTAAATATATTTCTCTCATGTACACTTCAAAGGGGATGCTGGGTGGCTGCTACAGAGCTGGGAGCAAAGAGACCAGAGCTCCCCTCTCCTGCCCCAATATGACAGAGACACGGAAGGCTGGGAACTGTCCAGCCCCAAAGGGTGAGATTCCAAGTTGTCTGAACAGAGAGACCCAGCGGGCGGCTGGCGTCACAGTGCCTCGGGGAGCTGGGTGGCATCTCCAGGGAGGTCAGGCATGCTAAGAAAACCCCTTTACCCATTAGAAAGAATAAGGCATGAAGGTTTCCGCTGTGGTCTCCACTCAGGGCAGGGCCACTGTCTTCCACGGCTTCTTGGACTACCAGGGTCTCAGGGAGGGTGGCAGAAGGAACCAGAAGCTGAGGGCAAGCTGGGGACCTGGACATTTCTTGGCTGATTCTCTGAAATCTTAACCCTTTAATTCCCCCCAAAGATGAGAGGTGAAGAGCGGGCGTTTCGGGTGGGGGAAGGAGCTCGTTCTTGTCCCTGCCTCTGCCCAGTGTGAGGTGAGAATCATGGGTAGTCCCCAGTAAAGAGGAAAACGGGGTGACACGGAGAGCACTGGCTGGAAGCACATGCCCAAGACATTCTAGGGGGAGGGGGTGTTGCAGCTGCGCCCTGTGCCCGGGCTGGGAACATGGAAAAGATGAGACATCATGGTCCCTGAGATGGGGCAGCGCAGAGACAGGAGGCAGAGGTGGTTGCAGACATGGCGGGGGGTGCTCCCTAGCCATCCTGGGTCCTAGTGAGTTTCCTGCCCAGGAGGCTTTTCCAAAGCTGGAGGTGGAGGATGTTGGATCTGAGGGAAATGGGCACCACTTGTGTATGGCTGCGGAAGGGGGCACCATCTCCCCCTCTTCTGATTGGCTACAGATCTGTCATGAACTGAGGGTCCCTGCCATGGCTGGAGCAGGGGACATTGGGCCTGGCTTTGCAGTGCCAGGGCCATCTGTGGCCTGCCCAGGGCTCTGGAAGGGGGTGGGTGGGACAGCTGGTACTAAGGGAATGACAGCATGTCATGGCTGGAGAGAAGCAGTGGGTGGTCTAGGGGGCTCTGGAAACCAGCACTGGCTGGCTCTGAGACTTCCCTTTTCAAGTGTTTCCAGTTGTGGCACGGGGGGGGGGGGGGACAGTCAAGGAGACTTGCATTACAAATCTCTCAGAAAAACAACTTTGGGGAAGGGAAAACAAAGTCAGCTGAGCCAGAGTTGCTTCCTGCCATTCAGCCACCCTCTGAGAGAGAGGCTCGGAGCCTGGAAGCCTGGGGTGCAGGGAATGGGGGTGTTTGGCTTTGAAACTGAGCTGTGCCTTCAGGCTGAAGCGGGGTGGCCAAGGGATCTTAGAAGACAGGGCAGGCAGGCCACTCCATGAGCCAGGAATATGCTAGATCCCCACACCAGAGCGGCCTCACCTCATAACACAGTGTGGCTAAAGGGTCCCTTTCCTCAACAAAGATGGCGGGCCAGGCATGAGGAACCCCAGAGCCGGGAGCCCAGGGGAGGCTGCGGGCTGGGAAGGGGTCACTTGCTGCTGTGCGTCTTGACTTTGGTGGCATTGATGTCCGCCTTGGTCTTCTGGATCCTGGCGAAAATCTCCTTGAAGAGCGCCTTGTACTCGGGCTGGCTCTGCTCCAGCCTCTTGTCTACAGCCTCCACGTGTTGGCTCAGACTCTTCTCACCCGTCTTGGCCTCCCCTTGGCCATCCTCGCCACCCCGCAGGTCCCTCCACGAGCTGTCCCGGGAGATGGGCCGGGAGGTCTGCACGCCTGCGTGCCGCACCGCGGCCCCGTGCTGCCGGCACTTGCTCAACAGCTCCTCGTACTTGTCCAGCAGCGCGTGGTACTGCTCGTCCACCTCTCGAAGGATGGACATGCCCCGCCGGCGCACGCTGTTGGCATGCAGGGTGAGGTTGCCTGCGTGCCTGCTGGCTGGGTCTTTGGCCACGATGGCATTGAGCGCGGTGTCGCTGCAGCTCTTCCGCACTGCGTGTCCGGGGGAGGCCGTGGGAGAGGAGATCCCATCCTGGCCTCCGCAACCGTCCCCACTTCCTGGCTGGGGATCGTCAGCCTCAGGGGCCTGGGCCAGGGGGGCTAGCAGGGCCTCAGCCAGGTGGTCATCCCGGCCTAGCAGGTAGGTCTTGGCCTGCTTCATCTGCTGTAGCTCCAGCAGCTCGGCCTCCAGCTCCTGCACCCGCAGGCGGCAGCCCTCCATCTCACACAGCTGACCCTCCAGCTCTGTGTACTCCTGTAGTACCGCTGTGTACTCTCGCTCAGCCCGGTCCTTGCGCTGGCGTTCCTGGCTCACCTGGGAACGTAGCACCCCCACCAAGGTCTGCAGCCGCTCGTTCTCCTGCTCTAGGGGCCGAGGGCCCAGCTCCAGCGAGGAGCTGTGCAGGCGGAAGGCATCCTCGCACCTGCAGGGAGGAGGGATGGGCGGTCACTGGTCAGGGCCAAAGTCCCCCGTGCATCCTGGGATGCACTGCGCTACAAGCTCAGCCGAGGGTCCCCCTCACCCCACCACTCTTTCTGCTCTTATTTTAGTGCTCTTTCTGGAACTTGAAATCATGGCCTTGCCCTTTTGCTGGACTTTTTTCCTCAAGGCTGGCCCTCTACCACTTGAGCCACACTTCTACTTTGGCTTTTGGCTGGATAACTGGAGAGAAGAGACTCTCAAGCTTCTGTGCCTGGGCTGGCTTTGAACTGCAGTCCTCAGATTTCAGTCTTTTGAGTAGCCAGGGCTACAGGTGTGAGCCACAAGTACTCAGTACTGGGGCTTGAGCTCAGGGTCTGGGTGCTGTCCTTAGCTTTCTTGATCAAGGCTGGTACTCTACAACTTGAACCACAGCTCCACTTTGGGCTTTTTGGTGGTTAATTAGAGATAAGAGTTTCAGAGATGTTCCTGCCCTGGCTGACTGAATTGCAATCCTCAGATCTCAGATCTCCTGAGTAGCGAGGATTACACGTGTAAGCCACAGGTGGCAGGCTTCATTTAGTGTTTCTTGTCCATCTTAGATTTAGTGGGCACTGAAAGGTGCAGTGCTTAAGTCCTCCTGGTTTAGAACCTATCTGTACCTCTTGTTACGCACATGACCTTGGATGAAACACCACCAAGCTCCAATTTCCTTACCTGTGGTGGTGGTGGGCAAAACACACCTTGTAGGAAGCGGTGAGTATTGAATCCACAGAACAGTGTGTCCTCGCCACTACTGTCTGTGTCCCGGATGAACTACCAACCCTCCCTCCCACCTGCTGCCTGTTATTGTCCATCTTTGCCTTTTTCCCCTGACTGGCACTCCTGGGAGTCAGAGACCCTGGGGACCCTCACCTACCGGGGGCTGCTGCACAGTTCCTTGAGGCAGGGGAACGTGTGGATGGTCCTCCTGCGTTCCCGCTTTTCCCGGCGCACCTGCAGCTGCTCCAGGCCCCGCAGCTGCTCCACCTGGGCTTGCAGCTCCTCCACCTGGGTCTGAAGACGCTCGATGGTCTCTGTCAGCCTGAGGTGAGGGGATCACGTGGATGGGAGAAGTTTGAAGGGGACAGAAAAGCCTACTCAGGGCAGTCCTGGCTCACTGTGGACGAAGGGACATGAGTGGCCGGGCACTGGTGGCTCACGCCTGTAACCCTAGCTACGCAGGAGGCTGAGATCTGAGGATTCTGGTTGAAAACCAGCCGAGACAGACAAATCCATGGGATTCTTATCAAGTGGTAGAGCATCAAACCTTGAGCCTAAAAACCAGGCAAGAGCACAAGTTCTTGCGTTCAAGGCCCAATACCAACACCAAAACAAAATCACCCAACCTTGAGTCTGCTGAGATGAACAGGGACCTCTGCATGCTAGACACTGCCTCCTTTTTGCTCAAGACTAGCACTCTACCACCTGAGCCACAGTTCCACTTCCCTCTTTGTCTGGTTATTTGGAGGTAAGACTCTCATAGACTTTCCTACCCAGGCTGACTTTGAACTGGGATCCTCATATCTCAGTCTCCTGAGTAGCCAGGATTGCAGGCGTGAGCCACTGGCACCTCATCTTATTGTCTAAAACAGCCTGGTGCTGAACTGGTGAGGACAAAACTCAGCACCATCCTGGGGTCCTGGCCTGGGATCCCCCTCTACCCCCCTGCCCCAGGCCCAGGTGCACTCAGCCCTGGGCCTCTCCCCTCCCCCACCTCGGCCCAGCCCTCACCCATGGATCTTCTGCTGGGCAGCCTTACTCTCCAGCACCAGCCTCTGGTTGGTCAGCTCCAGGTCTCGGGCAGTCAGGTCCAGCTGCTCGTACACTTTGGCGTGCTGCTCGTTCACGTGCCGTAGCGTGTCTAGCTGCTTGGTCAGATACTATGAGCAAGAGGTGAGTTGTAGTAAAAGAGTTTTTGTTTGAACTCAGGGCCTGGGCACTGCTCCTTTGCTTTTGTGCTCAAGGCTACTGCTCTACCACTGTGAGCACAGCTCCACTTCCAGATTTATTTATTTTTTGTCAGTCGTGGGACCTGAACTCTGGGCCTGGGTGCTGTCCCTCAGCTCTTCAGCTCAAGCCGAACGCTCTACCACTAGAGCCACAGTGCCACTTCTGGCTTTTTTGCTTATGTGGTGCTGAGGAATCGAACCCAGGGCCTCATGCATGCAACGCAAGCACTCTACCACTGAGCCACCTTCCCAGCCTACTTCCAGATTTCTGATAGTTCATTAATTGGAGATAAAAATCTCTTGTATTTTCCTGCCTGGGTTGGCTTTGAACTGCAGTCTTCAGATCTCAACCTCCAAAGTAGCTAGGATTACAGGTATGAGCCACCAGTACCTGGCTGGAGTGAACTTTATGTTTTTGTTTTTGGTCGGTTGTGGGGCTTGAACTCTGGGCTTGGGTGCTGTCCCTGCGCTCTTCAGCTCAAGGTGAGCACTCTACTGCTTAAGCCACAGTGCCACTTCTGGTTTGAGTGGTTTTTATTGGAGATAAGAATCTCACAGACTGGGCTGGGAAGGTGGCTCAGTGGTAGAGCGCTTGCCTTGCATGCCTGAGGCCCTGGGTTCGATTCCTCAGCACCACATAAACAAAATGAAAAAAAAACGGAAGTGATGCTGTGGCTCAAGTGGTAGAGCACTAGCCTTGAGCTGAAGAGCTGAGGGTCAGCACCCAGGCTCAGAGTTCAGGCCCCACGACCAGACCCAAAAAAAAAAAAATCTCACAGACTTTCCTGCCCAGAGTTGGCTTTGACCCACAATTCTCAGATCTCAGTCTCCTGAGTAGCTAGGGCTAAAGGCATGAGCCACCAGCACCTGGATTATGTTATGTTATTTTACAGTATTTGATGCGATACAATTCATAAATAGGTTTTTAAACCATTACTTTACAAGTAT
>NW_012267223.1:4350943-4357850 GCF_000151885.1 Dipodomys ordii
TTTTTGCTTATGTGGTGCTGAGGAATCGAACCCAGGGCCTCATGCATGCAAGGCAAGCACTCTACCACTGAGCCACCTTCCCAGCCTGATATATTAATTTTTTTTTGTTTCTACAAAATCATGGGGGAGTAGACTATTTTAAGGTTGATTATGGTTGTGACATACAAGTCTGTGACCAGACTAAATTGAACCCATCAAATGGGTGAATTTTTTTTTGTTTTGCCAGTCATGGGGCTTGAACTCTGGGCCTGGGCACTGTCCCTTAGCTCTATGCTCAGGGCTAGCACTCTACCACCTGAGCCACAGCACCACTTCCAGTTTTCTGGTGGTTAATTGGAGATGAGAGTCTCAAGGACCTTCCTGCCTAGGCTGGTTTTGAACCATGATCCTCAGAGCTCCTGAGTAGCTAGGCTTACAGGCCGGAGTCACTGGCACCCAGCTTAAATGGGTGAATTTTATAGTATGTGAATTATACAATAAAGCTAAACAATTTTTTTTTTTTTTTGCCCAGCAACTATGGAGGTGACAATTAGGAGGATCAAGGCCAACCTGTGTCAGTGACAACATATCTCAACCAATAAACAGGCGTAGTCACAGTTACTGGGGAAGTTACAGGGAACAGAATTGCAATCCAAGGCCAATTTGGGAGGCTATTTGGAAAATAAAGTTCAAAAAAACATGAGGTGTGGCATGAGTGGTAGGGTGCCTGTCCAGCACGTGTAATACCCTAACTGCAAACCCCAGCACCACCCAGAAAGAAAATAGTTATTAATAATAAAATATGTAAATATATATAGTTTTTTTAAGTGGGTTTAATCCAAAGACAGAGACTGATGGAAGAAAGTAAGTCCTTAAAGAGATCCTTAGGGTAAGCTCAGGCTGAGACACCATGCTGTTTTCTAAAATAGCTTTAATTCTTTTCTTTTTATCTTTTTAATTAAGTTTTTTATTGGCACCCATTAATTGTACAAGGGGGGGTTTCATTGTGACATACCATCCATCTCAACAACTTACACCTCATCAACCTCTCTCCTCCATCACTCTCCCTCATTTCTCCTCCCCCAACAGGCTTCATTATTCTATTTCCTTCCTTCTTTCCTTCCTTCCTCCCTCCCTCCCTCCCCTCTTCTCTCTCTCTGTTTCTGTCTCTCTCTTTTTTCTTTTTTTGTGCCAGTCCTGGGCTTCAACTCAAGGCCTTAGTCTCATTTAGCTTTTTCTTGGCTTATGACTCAAGGCTGGTGCTCTACCACTTGAGCCACATCTCCACTCCATGCTTTTTGCTAGTTAACTGGAAATAAAAGAGTCTCATGGATTTGTGTGCTTTGACCTATGACCATCAGATCTCAGACTCCTGAGTATCTAAGGACTTCAGGTATGAGCCATCAGCTTTTCATTGGTTATTATTATCTTTTGGTCCAAGATCAGGACTTGAACTGGGTACCTGATGCTTTTGGTCACTGGCTAGCACTCTACTAACTGAGCCATGCCTCCAGTCCCTCACTGGTTATTTTTAAGATAGGGTCTCTTCCCAACCAGGTGAGCACCTGAGCCATGATCCAAAGGGTGAGCCTTTTTGGTCTATTTTCTGTCCAAAGCAAGAAAGATTTTGGTCTTTCTATTTTATAAGCTGTTTGCTAAGACAGCCTTCAATCTAGGCTGATGGTGTAAATCTGGATCAAGATGCCTAAAAACAAATATACTAGGGCATATATGATGTGGCCCAAGGATTCAGCTGGTTGATGCTTTTTCTTTTTTCTGTCTGTTGGGGGGGCCTGAACTCAGGGCCTATGTGCTGTTCCTGAGCTTTTTCACTCAAGGCTAGTGCTTTACCACCTTGAGCCACAGTTCCACTTCCAGTTTTTTGGTGTTTAATTGGAAACAAGAGTCTCATGAACTTTCCTGCCCAGGCTGGCTTGAACTGTGATCCTCAGATCTCAGCCTCCTGAGTAGCTAGGAATACAGGCATGAGCCACTGGCCCCAGCATTAATGCTTTTCCTTTTTAGACCTAATACTACTTCTGGGTGGGCTTCCTTTTTTGTCCTAACAAACTTCATAAATATGGTTGTCTCTGCTTAGCCGTTTGCTACATGTCAGGCAGGTGGTTGGAGGCCTTCCTCATGGGACCCTTAAGCAAAGCCTTGTGATTTCTTTCAGCCAAACTAGACACAGGACTTAACTGGAAGCCAGAGGGGCCTGATTGCTATTGGCATGAACAAAAGGCCAAATATCATCAAAACAAACCTGAAACCTTAGCAGGGCACCAGTAGCTCACGCCTGTAATTCTAGCTACTCAGGAGGCTGAGATCTGAGGATCATGGTTCAAAGCCAGCCAGAGCAGGAAAGTCTGTGAGACTCTCATCTCCAATTAATCACCAGAAAACTGGAAGTGGTGCTGTGTACAAAAAAAAAGAGGCTGAGATCTGAAGACTTGAGATTGGAAGCCAGCTTAAGTAGACAAAATGGAGAGACTCTTATCTCCAGTTAACCACCAAAAAGCCAAAAGTGGAGCTGTTGCTGTAGTGGTAGAATGCCAGCCTTGAGTGAAAAAGCTAAGGGAGAGCAAGCCCCAGTACTTTCAAACACACACACAGACACACACAGACACAGACACAGACACAGACACAGACACACACACACACGAATTATGACACGTGGTCTTCAAAGAGGCTATTGCTAGCACTCTACAAGGTGGACTGCGTGAGGCCTCTGCACCTTCACCAGGGCCCAAAGACACAGCGTCAGAGGGGGAGAGAGGAAAGGCCCGAGTGCTTCTCCTTCCAGGCCAGTGTGTGTCTGGCTTTCGGAGTCCTATTGTTCACGCTTGGTGCTATGAGTGGGGTCATCAGAGACTGCTTCATAACCTAGTCACCTACTTCTTCAGGGACAGGGAGGAGGGGTCATCGTGCAAGCCACCTGGGGACAAGGAGGAATATCTCAGACCACGACACTGGTCCCAGCCAGATTCCCCCACAGGAGAATCGCAGGAGTCTAGAAGCTGCAGGGCAGAAGACTCAGAATCACCAGGCAGCTCCAGGTTCCGGGGAGGGTGGCTTTGTGGGATTTGTGCTGAGTGACAAACAGATGACGATGGCCAGATAAACAGGACCAAGCCAGGGAAGCTGTGGAGTCTGAGCTCACACTTCCTCTGCCTGGGCCTCAGGGTTTTCTGGGGTTCCTTCCAAGGGACTTCAGTGTTTTTATGATGCATTGCTCCAGAGGCCTGAGAGGGAATAGCTAAGGGTTCAGGGGCTGTCTTTGAAAGGAAATCTCCAGTGAAGTTCAAGGCCAGGCAGGTTACATATTAGCTGTCTCAAAAGCAAAGCCAGGTACAGTGGTTCAAGCCTGTTATCTTAGCTACTTGGGGGGAAGCAGAGATTGAGGGATCATGGTTCTAGACCAGCCTGGGCAAAAAGAAGTTTGTGAGACTCCATCTAAAGCACTGGCTGGGCACAAAAGCACACACCTAACACCTCCAGCAGCATGAACAGGAGTATTACAGCCTAGGCTGCCCAAGGAATACAGAAAGACCCTACCTAGAAAATAACCATCAAGCCAAGCACTGGTGGCTCACACCTGTAATCCGAGCTACTCAGGAGGCTGAGTTTGTTTGTTTTTTGGGTCATGGGGCTTGAATTCGGGGCCTGGGTGCTGTCCCTTAGCTCTTCACCTCAAGGCAAGCGCTCTACCATTTGAGTCACAGTGCCACTTCTGGTTTTTCTGGTGGTTTGTTGGCAATAAGAGACTCATGGACTTTTCCTGCCGGGGCTGGTTTTGAACTGTGATCCTCAGATCTCAACTTCCTGAGTAGCTAGGATTAAAGGCAGGAGCCACCGGCTCCCGGGAACACTGAGATTTAAGGAGAGATTTAAGGAGTCTGCCAGTTTAGGCAGACAAATTTGACTTTCACCTCCAATTAACCAGCAAAAAGCTGGAAAGGAAGGCATGGCTCAAGTGGTAGAATACCTGCCTTAGGAAGCTCAGGGCACTGAGTTCAATCCCTAGCACCACCAGAAACATGAAAATCCTTGGCCAGGAAGGGCAGACTCCAGAATAGACTGGAAGGAAAGGAACAGGAATTCTCAGGAATTCTGGAGCTCACAGATTTGGAGAGGAGGGGGAGTGGTGGTCAGGTCTTTTAGGACACCCAAGATGGAAGAAGAATGTCCCCTCCTCTTGCCATGTCAGAGCTCTCCCTAGAGGGAGAGGACTCAAGGTCAGGCTAGGCAGATGCCCGGGACTTTTAAATCTGTGAGTCAGCAGCCATCTCTGCCTGGACAGAGGTATCCACACAGTCTGCCCCACTGGGTCCAATGTGGGGGAGGGGGTGGGTAGATAGAGAGCCAGCGCTTAATAATTCATGGCTTTTTCTATTTTTAAAGTGGTCGTGGCAGTGGGTAGAGAGAACGCAGCAAATCTAGGCCCTTGTCTGTCTCCATCACTTCCTTCCCTTGGGACACAGCCACAGTCACAGTTTGGCTCTAGGGCCAAACATGTGGAAAGTGAAGTCAGGTTTGTACTTGGCTAGGGGAAAGAGGGGGACTTGATGAATGACTAGAGAGGAAAATCATCCCCCCTGGGCCACCCAGAGGCCACCAGGGAGCAGCTGGGACAGAAGAGAATTTGAAGACTGGGTGTGGGAAAGAGGAATTCAACAGGTATGTGACCCCCCGCTGCAGCTGCTCTCCTAGCCAGGCAGAGGTGGGGTGCTGGTGCTTCAGTGGTTATACCCCCCACTTCCTACTGTCTAGTTTCTCATTTGGCTCCTGGACCTTGGTACAAATGTCCTTTTCTCCTTCCTCGGCCCTCCAGCGCAAGCTTCACTGTGTCTGGTGCAGGGGATTGCAAATCCCCCGTTGAGGGGACATAGCTGTTGGTGTGATCTCATTTCCATCTTCTCTGCTGGAATGTGGGGTCCTCAGAGGGCAGGCTCAGCACAGCCCCTGGCCCATGGCAGACAGATACCTTGGATTCTGGTGGGAAGTTCCAGTTGCTTTCCAGTCGGTCTAATTACTAGTTCTCCCTCCCCAACTTGTTCCTGGGCTCCAGCTACCCACATGACTAGTGCAGACTAGCAGGGACAGAAAAGATGGGGGCCTATAGGGCCCATTTCCTCACCAAGCTCAGGGGCCCTACTGGAATCTCCACACTTCCCTATCCTCAGAAGCTGCTCATCGCCTTCCTGCCCCACCTCCCTGGCTCCTTCCTCCCACATCTGGGCCGGGCACAGTGCCAAGCCTTCATCAAGAGTGCTGGAACTAAATGAGACGCCAGCGGTATCAGCATCTGCCTTCCCTGGAGGCCATCTTCCCTTGAACTTAGCAACTGCCACTTCCAGGAAGTCATCGACACACGCTTGCCACCTATAGTTACAAGCAAGCCTCCTCCACAGGCCCAGGTAGACCTAGAGGTCAAGGTGGTCACTCTTCTGAATTTCCAAGATGGGATCTAGCATGCAAGTGAGGCCCAGAGGGGTTTGTGGAATGGAAAAGTTACCCAGGGTGGGAGAGGACACTGTCCTAGCCAGTATGGGGGGCATCTCACCACAGGCTGGCTGAGGCTACAGTCCACAGAATAGCGCACAGCAGGGTCTAACATAACATCCTCCATCTGGCATGATTCACCCCCCCCTTCGCCCCCCCCCCAAGGCTCTGATTGACCCACAGTTCTATGCACAAGGATAGAGCCTCATCTGCCTGTGAGTCTTGGCTGCCTGGAGAAGTGGGTCAGGGCAGGGAAACAAAGGCTGCAGGATCTGGGTGGATGTTCTCTGTGGGGACCTAGAGCCAGAGCTCTAGGTCTTCTGAGACAGAGACCAGGGTACCAAGGGCACCGAATGTGCCAGGCTTGTGTCCACAGCCTCCGGGCTTTACAGATGACAGTGGGAAGGTCCCTTCTCCCTGGACATTTGTTTTTGTGCCTTCAGAGCCCTCAGCATCCAAGAAAGCGGCCCTTTGGTGTTGGAGAGGATGGATTTGATTCCATTCCAGCAGGCTTCAGCCATGACCCTCAAGTCTTCTCCTTCCTGTCCCAACAGCTCCACCCCTCCTCCCAGTGATGCCACCTCATCACCAGATTCTAACCTCTTCCAGTGGCCCTCTCCGCCCCGAGATGCGCCCTCGGAGGGACGCGGTGGTGGTGGAAGGGACGGCTTTTCTCAGGCTCTGTGTTGGGACGTGGTCTGCAGTTCCCCAACTCGACCTTCCCTAGGCAGGAAGCCATTTGGGGGAGGAGGTCCTGGGAAGGGAAGGGGGCTTAGGCGATTCCTCCTCCCCTCAGGAAGACAGATTGGGGCTTTTCTGTTTGCCGGGCTTGGTGCCCGCACCCACCCCCTTCCCTGGGTACAGTCAAGCGAGTCGGGGAAACTTTCTGCTAGTCTCAGCAGCGCTCGGAAATCCTGGCAGGAACAGGTGCGGCTGGATCTCCAGAGATGACTTCCCTTCACCTAGATTACACGCTCTCACCCGAACAGGCCCTGAGCCCCCATCGCCACCCACCCCCATAGGCTTTCCAGCCAGTACCCAAGCCCCCCGCACCCCAACAAAACCAGGGGCACCCGAGCTGTGGCTGCCTCTGGGTTGAGCTGGCGGGTGGAGAAATGGGAAGAATACCCAGGCACTTCTGTAGGTCTCCTTCCGCCCCGTCCAGGATTTACTGGTCAAGGATCTACTACTGTCCACAGCAGGCCCCCCTCCCCTCCTCCCATCCTCCCGACTCAGCGCTGCCCGGGTTCAAGCCCAGCCCAGCCCGGGTGACGGTCACCCCGCCTCCCCCAACAATGGAGTAGCGGGCCCGGGGTCGCAGGGGCACCCGCGTCCTCCCCTCCCGCCCGCCCTCCCTGCGCCACGCGCTCACCCTGCTCCAGATCCTGCTGGTCGTACCAGGGCTCCTCTTCCTCGGCCGGGAAGT
>NW_012267223.1:4358516-4372450 GCF_000151885.1 Dipodomys ordii
CCCCGCTTCTTTGGGTCCATCTGAAGTTATTTGTCTACGTGTTGTCGCTCCTTCTGGATGACCGCAAGTAAGGATCGGTCTCTTGTTCACAGCGGGAACTCCCCTCAAAAAGAAAACCAACCCAAGCTGGCCCACCGACACCTCCCATGAACATTCTTTGAATGGTGTTAACTTATAATCTTCTAAGGTTTAAAAGCCTCTGGCTGGAAAAACCGAAGCAGGCCAGGTGTAGTGAAGGGTTGAGGGTGTGTTACTTGCATTCTGGGCCTTTCTCTTTTAAGTTTTTGTTTCCTTTTTCCTGGGGTATCCCTATCCAACTGTACCTGTTTAAACCACCCATTTCACCTACCCAAGTATTCCTTCCTTACAGGAATTTTCAGACTCAAGCATTCATGTAAGTAATTTTTGCTGGCTCCCACCCACCCGCTAGACCTCTGAATATAGGTCGTAATATAGCCAACAAAGGATGTATATCCAAAATACAGAAAAAGAAAGAGAAAAACCACCTGCAAATCCATCAGAGAAAGGCTAAAACTTAGAAGAAAAGTATATAAAAGACTTAACCAGAGCTAGGCCAGGTGGGTCACTCCTGTAATCACAGCTTCTGAAGAGCTAGAAGTTAGATGGTGAGTTACAGGTCAGACACTATCTCAAAAACAAAAAATACAAGAAGAAAATGGGTGTGGCTCTTAGTGGTAAAGTGTCTGCCTAGCCTGTAAGATAAATGGCCCAACAAACATATAAGGTTCTTAACTTCTTTAGTCATGGGGAAATGCAAATTAAATCCATAATAAAAAATCATTACTGATATAGTTTGAGTCTTTAATGCCCTCATCCCCTACCCCCAACTCCCATATGTTAGAGGCTTGATTTCAAAGGTAGTGTTATGCAGGCTGGAGCTGTGGCTCAAGTGGAAGAGTACCAGCAGAAAACAAGAAAGCTCAGCTGAGAGTGTGAGGCCCTGAGTTCAAGTCTCAGCACTAGCACAAAAAGAAAAAAAAGGAAAGAAAAAAGAAAATAAAAAGATGGTGCTGTTGCTTGGCGGTGGTAGAGCCTTTAGAGGTCTGGGCCTTCTGAATGGTCCTTGTAAGTTGGTTTGTTAGTGTAATAGTTAATTTTAACTAACCCGATTGGATTGAGAAATTCCCAGATTAATAAAAGCATCCTCTGGAGGTTGTTTATGATGGGTCAAGTAGAACATGGGGGCTCTGACTTGATGGATTAATCCCTTGATGGGTTCATAATGGAATGATGCTATGGGGGGGGGATTAAGAGACAGGAAGTAGGACCTAGCTGAAGGAAGTAGGTCATCAAGGGTGTGTCCTTGGGGGTTATATCTTGTCCTTGCTCCTTCTTATCCCCAGTCTCTGCTACCTGTCCACCAAGAAGAGAAGAATGGAAGAATGTCCTCACTACATGCTCCAGCTGGTGTGTTACATTCTCCCCAAGTACACAGGGCCAAGTAAGCCTGGACCAAATGCTCTGAAAACGTAAGCCCAAACAAATCTATCTTAGTCAGAGCTGTAAGAAGTAACTAACACAGTTTTCCATCCCTGTGACAAAATACCTGAGATAAATCAACTTAGGAGAAAAGGTTTATTCTCCAAGGTTTCAGTCCATGGTTGTTTAGTTCCCTTGCTTTTGGACTTGTAGCAAGGTAGTATGTCATAGTGGGAGTATATGGCAGAGGACATTCATTACCTAATGGCAGCTAGGAAGCAAAGAGAGAGCCAGGAAAGAACTAGGGACTCAATATCCCCTTTAAAGGCAAGGGCCAATGATCTAACTTCCTTCCCACAGGCCCCACCCCCAATGACCTAACTTCCTTTCCACAGGTCCTTTATCTGAAAAGTTTCACCACTTTCCAGTAGTGCTACCTAATAGGCTGGTGACCAAGCCTTTAGCATAGGGTTTTAGTTTGTTCATTTATTTCTGTGACCATCAAGCACTTTGTATGATATCACGCTCCTGGTATAAATTAATGAAGGTTGGTTGCTATTTATTTATTTTTTTTGTTGGTCATAGGGCTTGATAGCATAAGGTTTTAGAGGACACTTCCAAACCATAGCAGTTCATTATCTAGGGTATTTGTTATAGTGACAGGAAACTGAGACACTCAGCTTACCAAATGAGTGGCTAAACTTTAATTTTAAGACAAGACTATTAACAAGAATACTGAGCAAGGGTTGGGAAGGTGGCTCAGTGGTAGAGCACTTGCTTTGAATGCATGAGGCCCTGGGTTCGATTCCTCAGCACCACATAAGCAAAAAGAAGTAGAGCACTAGCCTTGAGCTGAAGAGCTGAGGGACAGCACCCAGGCCCAGAGTTCAGGCCCCACGACCGGAACCAAAAAAAAAAAATACTGAGCAACTGGAATTCCCTCACATTGTTGGTTTGTAGTCTGTTAGAAGTTGGGATTCCCAGGCAACTGGTCCTGGGATGAAGAGAGTTGATTAGGGAGTGCACTGCACTGCAGAGGAAGCTGCAGGGTTGGGCAGAGGGAGGGCTTGAGATGTCACCTCAAAAAAGCCCCCTCTTAGCTGGACGCAAGCGGCTCACACTGTAATCCTAGCTACTCAGGAGGCTGAGATCTAAGGATCACGGTTCAAAGCCAGCCCAGGCAGGAAAGTCCATGAGACTCTTATTTCCAATGAATCACCAGAAATCTGGCAGTTGCACTGTGGCTCAAGTGGTAGAGCACTAGCCTTGAACTGAAGAGCTGAGGGACAGCACCCAGGCCTAGAGTTGAACCCCAATGACCGACAAAAAAAAAGCCATCTCCAAGAGCTCTGAATCTGGGGTGACCCTTCCAAGCTATTCCAAGTGGCAATGCAAAGAGGACCTTTATGTCCTCAGCACTCATAAACTAGGCATTGAATAAATTAAAGGTATTTCTGGGAAGTGAGGTGACCTTGGCTCTCTTCTGCTGAAGCAAGTTCTCAGCTAGCAGTGGATGCTCACTGAGCAGGATAGGTCCTCAATGATTCTGTGTAGTTTGACACACAACTCTTGGAAACCAGAAATTCTAGTCCCATATATGTGCAAGAGAAATGAAAACAAGGTATGTTAACAAAAAGACACAAGAATGTTCCTAGCAGCACATGTCATAATATCTTACACTGGAAATCCCCAAATGCTCATCAACAGTCGATGAAAAAGCCAGGCACCTGTGGCTCACACCTGTAATGTAGCTTCCCAGGAGGCTGAGATCTGAGGACTGCAGTTTGAAGCTAGCCCAGATAGGAAAGTCCATAAGACTCTTAATTCCAATTAGCCAGCATCAAGCTGGAAGTGGAGTTGTGGATTAAGTGGTAAAGCAACAGCCTTGAGAGAAAAAGCTAAGGAACAGTGTGCAAGTCCTGAGTCAAATCCCAGCACGCGCATGTGCACACACACAAGCACATACACACAGCGTTTCATATAATGAAATATTATATGGTAAATATTAAGATGGCAGATACTAACAGCAAATATTTACATTCATTTCCTAGCTCTAAAGCAAATGGTCCCACATATACTGCCTTGAAACAGCACACGTTTATTATCTTACAGTTTTATAGGGGTCTGACATGAATATTGCTGGTTCAAGTCAAGATATTGGCAGAACTGTGTTTTTCCTTAGCTCATGGCTCCTTTTTCTGTCTTAAAAGCCAGCAATGAGAGCTGGGAATGTGGCTTAGTGGTAGAGTGCTTGCCTGGCATGCATGAAGCTTTGGGTTCCATTCCTCAGTATCATATACACAGAAAAGGCCAGAAGTAACACTGTGTTTCAAGTGGTAGAGTGCTAACCTTGAGCAAAAGAAGCTCAGGGACAATGCCCAGGCTGAGTTCAAACCCCAGGATTGACAAAAAAAATCCAGCAACGAATCCTTCTCACATAGTATGGCTCTGCCTTTTGCTACCACCTATTTTATAATGATGTTTGTCCCACCTGAATAACACATAGTGATTTTCCACTCTCAATGTTCTTAAATTAACACATGTGCAAAATCCCTTATGCAGTCCAAACTCCCATATTGAGAGGTTTTGGGGGATTAGATGCTGAGACATTTGTGGGTATGGTTAGGTCACAATTCCGTGTCGTCATGTGTATGAAGTTCAAATCTGATCAATGTAATTAGGTTTGTCTGTGGGGAGACATGAGAAATGCCAAAGGTCCAAGGCTCTTTTTTTTTTAATTGATTTATTTTTATGAGGGTACTGGGGCTTTGAACTCAAGCCCTCATACTCTTGTTTGCTCATAGCTGGTGCTCTACCACATGAGCCATGCCTCTAGCTCTTGTTTTTTTTTAATTAGGTATTTTATTGTGGTAAATATACATAGTGTAAAATATGCCATCTTAACATCTTTTCCTTTATGTAGTTCAGGGATTGAACCCAAGGCCCTCAGAAGGCATGCTGGACAAGCACTCTACCACTGAGCCATATCCCTTTTTATTCTGAATCAGTGTCTAAGTTACCCAGGCTGACTTCAAACTTGTGAGCCTCTTGCCTCTGCTTCCTTAGTAGCTGGGGTTACAGCATTATATCACCATGTCCAGCTTAACAATTTTTAAGTGCACAGTTCAATGGTCTTAAATAAAATTATAATGTTGCATAGCATCTGTTTCCTGAATTCTTTTTGCCTTTCTTTCTTTCTTTCTTTCTTTTTTGCCAGTCCTGGGGCTTAAACTCAGGGTCTTGGCACTGTCCCTGAGATTCTTTTCCTCAAGGCTAATGCTCTACCACTTGAGCCACAGCACCACTTCCAGCTTTTTCTGTGTATGTGGTATTGAGGAATTGAACCCAGGGCTTCATGCATGATAAGCAAGCACTCTACCACTAAGCCACCTTCCCAGTCCTGTTTCCTGAATTCTTTACATCTTATAAAATTAAAACTCTGCCTACTAAGCATTCCCTCCCTAGCCAGGCACTAGTAGCTCACACCTGTAATCCTAAATACTCAGGAGGCTAAGATCTGAGAATCAAGGTTGGAAGCCAGCCTGGACACAACTTAGATTCCACACTTCCCCCACTCCCAACCTGGATTGAAAGTTGTCCAGCTCCTGGCTCACCTCTCAGACTTTTTATCCTTGTCCACATTGGCCAACCCCTCTCCCTGTCTAACCCAAGTATTCTCCTTTCTGGAGACCATTCTCACTCCTGCTCCAGCCATGCGTAGACGCAGGTCTGTCACACACCAAGCAGAAGGGACTGGAGATGAAAACAGGCTGGAGGAGGAAGGTTAGATTCTCCATGTTCATTCATCCAAGGCGGATGGCCCAGATGGGGGTGGGGCTGAAGCTGGGCAACCAACCAACCTTGGCCAAGATGGTGGAACCCTTGGTCTTTCTCTGGTCCTTCCTCTGCAGGGCACTGAGTGCAGGTGACTCTAGAGCTGGGGACTTGCTGGCAGATGGCGTGCTTTCTTTCTGTGTGCCAGCCCTGTGCTGGGTCTGCTGCTTGATCTGGACTAAGCATGTTCTAAACTAGCAGCTGACAAGCTGGGCATGGTGGTGCTAACCTGAATGGCTCTTGCCTGTTCATTCCTGTCTCCTGGAGGTGGATCAGGAGGATCATCAAAGCCAGACTGGGTCGAGTTAGCAGACTCTCTATTAAAAGAAACTAAAAAGCCCTCATGCCAGTCATCCTAGCTACTCAGGAGGCAAGGCTCTGAGGATTGAGGTTCAAAGCCAGCCCAGGCAGGAAAGGTGTGAGACTCTTATCTCCCATGAACCAGAAAACTGGAAGTGGCACTGTGGCTCAAGAAGTGGTAGAGTGCTGGCCTTGAGCTGAAGAGCTGAGGGGCAGCGCCCAGGCCCAGAGTTCAAGCCCCAAGACCGACAAAAGAAAAAAAAAACACAGAGAAACTAAAAAGTAAAGAATGGGGTGGGGGCATGGCTCAAGCCCTTTCCTAGCTTGGATGAAGAAGGAACTGAGTATATCCCAAGGCCCAAACAAACAAAACCTACTCCATGAAGAACATCAGCTCTGCCTTCCCAGATGCACGGGGCCTGGCTTCCCTGAGCCACCAGCCAGGAAGCCCTGTCATGGGGTCCATTTAGCAGGGTGGGGAGCTCAGCGCCCAGGGGTGGCACAGGGGACCTCGCTGCCTGACCTGGGGAACCCTTGGAGCCCTGGTACGTCATCGGCTCTTGTCCAGGGCACCCAAGCCCCAGTGCCTTGGGGGAGGGGGGACTCCATCCCTCCCGGAGCCGGAGACCGAGACGTTGAGGGTTGACAGGCGCCCACCCCAGGCGCGCGCGCAGGGGCCGCTGACATCCTGCTCCCCATACCCAGGCGGGCATCGGGACTCCAGCCGGGGACACCGATGCTCAGCGGAGTTGCAGCTGCCCCGCCCTTAGTCTCCATCCTCCACCTCCGCATCCAGCCCCGCTTAGCTGGCCGGAAATGACGGGAGCACGGGCAGCGCTGACGCCGGGAGATGGGAGCGAGCGCGAGGCCTGCTGCGCCCGGCCCCTTCCCTACGGCAGACCCGCCGCAGGGCGCATCTGGGGTTAAGGTCGAAGGGTCAGGCGACACCAGGAATCCTTCCCCAGGTCCTCCCTGCCACGCCTGCCTCTGCCTCGCGGGGTGCACACCCCTCCTCTTCTCCCCCTCCCCCTCTCTCCCCCCTAGACGGGTCATTCTTGCTCCATCCGTCCCTTCCACCAGTGTGAGGTCAGCGCCTGGTGGGGCGAGGCGCTTCATATAACTGAATGACTGAGGTCAGCGGGTGTCCCTCCCCCTCGTCCCCAGGCCCCAAGTCTGTCTGTCTGCCTGTCTGTCCCAGACAATTTGTCTGCTGGGAAAGGGAAAGGGGAATGATGGCAGATTCTCGCAGTCCTTGTTGTGGTCAGGAAGTGCTTCCATGGGTCTACCTCTACCTCGAGTCCGCCAGGTCTTGCTATCAGTGGAGTGACCTTTAGGATGCTGACCGGGACAATGCAGGTCCTCAGCACCCCCTCAGAGGGTGGCTGGGAGCCTTGCATGTCTGGGCCATGCACTCTTTCACATGGGCTATTAGAGGCTTGTTATTGTTACAGGAACCATTGTGTACTGCGTATCGTTTGAGCTGGAGATCAAGTCCTTGTTCATCACAAATACCCAACCTCCACTCCCAACCCCTCCCCACTAACCTTGGGCAGGACTCCTGAAGCCCATCCCAGAACCTTCTTACCTTCCTGGCTGGGAGGCAGAAGGCCAGGCCTTGGGCTTGTAGAGGAGTGGGCTGTGGAGAAGCCCCAGAGCACACGGGTCCATGGCTGCTTAGGATGCTTCTGAGTCTCACTCACATCATTGGATGTTGTGCCCATCAGTGCCTGTGGCTCATCAACCTCCAAGTGGTCGAGAACTCCTTGAAGACAGTGACCCATGCCACAGGATGATGCCCGGTGGATAAACAAAGAGGATGGTCGATCCTCGCTACTCAGGAGGCTGAGACCTGAGGATCAAGGTTTAAAGCCAGCCCCAAACAGGAAAAGTCCTTGAGACCTATCTCCAATTAACCACCCAAAAGCAGGAAGTGGTAGAGTGGTAGGGTGTTAGCCTTGTGAGTTGACAATGCCCAGGTCCTGAATTTAAGCCCATTTCTTGCACAAAGAGGTTGTGTGTGTGTGTGTGTGTGTGTGTGTGTGTGTGTATTTATTTTTTGTTTCTATTATTTGTCAGTCTTGGGGCTTGAACTCAGGGCCTGGATAATGTCCCTGAGCTTTTTCACTTAAGGCTAACGCTCTATCACTTTGAGCCAACAGTGCCACTTTCAGTTTTCTGGTAGTTCATTGGAGATAAGAGTCTCAGGAACTTTCCTGCCCAGGCTGGCTTTGCACTGTGATCCTCAGATCTCAGCCTCCTGAGTAGCTAGGATGACAGGTGTGAGCCACTAGTGCTGGGTGTCCCCCCCCCAAAAAAAAAACAATGACAGAACCAAATTTGCTGGCCTCCTTTTTCATTCTTCTCCTGGGTGACCCACTAACACCACATCTCACATCTTACTGCATCTTATCATTTTGTGCTGAGCAAGATCAACCTGCCCGCTTACCACAGTCCTAAGATGAATCTTTTAGTTGTTTAGATGGGGCAGTTGGCTGAACTATATCATTCCTGTGATTTCAAGTGGACCCTCTAAGTAGCTACATCCACCCAGACCAGCAATCCAGGCTTCTCTTCACTAATTTGCCCAATAAACTCTTGCTGTGTGCTAAGAGGCAGACTCAGTCCCTGCTGTGATCACACCAAGCTTGAATTTCAGTAAGAGACAAACCCAAACACATAAAAAGGCGACAATGGCTGGGAAGGTGGCTCAGTGGTAGAGTGCTTGCCTTGCATGCATGAAGCCCTGGGTTCGATTCCTCAGTACTACATAAGCAGAAAAAGCCGGAAGTGGCGCTATGGCTCAAGTGGTAGAACGCTAGCCTTGAGCTGAAGAGCTCAGGGACAGCATCCAGGACCAGAATTCAGGCCCCATGACTGGCAAAAAAAAAAAAAGGCGACAATATTGAAAATGGAGCCGGGCACTGGTGGTACACACCTGTAATCCTAGCTACTCAAGAGGCTGAGATCTGAGGATCATGGTTTCAAACCAGCACAGGAGAAAAATCCATAAGACTCTTATTCCCAGTTAACCAGCAAAAAAGTCAGAAATAGGGGTATGGCTCAAGGAGCTATGTGAGAACAAAAAGCCCTGAGTTCAAGCTTTGGAATTGGTGCACGTGCGTGTGTGAAAATGGTGGTGGTAAAAATGTTAAGAAACACTGAAGATTGCAACAGTAGCTGGGGGTGGGGGGAAGAATCTCTCAGGGAAAGCTAAGACCCCAAAGGATGAGGAAGGGACCACCATATAAAGAGTGCGAAGAGGATCCCGGTAATGGAGACAACCTGCAGGCAGGCCCAGGCAAACACTGCTGAGAGGACTGGAGTAAACAAAGGAAGGATGTGAGGAGCTGAGGACAGGGCCAGTGTCAGACCAGCAGGGCCCTGGAGGTGGTGGGGGAGACCCACCAACATGTTTCCCAGCCAAGTGTTTCCAGCTGGTGTGGGAGGGGGCGGGGGTAGTCAGGTGCATTTTTAAGTGACCTCAGCTGTTCTGCAGAGAACGGAGGAGGGGAAGGGGATGGATCAGGGGAGAGGGAAGGAAGTAGAAAGGTACAAGATATCACCACACCAACACCTGCTGACTGGGGTAACGGAGGGGTGAGGACAGGTAGGAAAGGTGACACTGGCTTGAACCCCTGGAAGCTACTGTTCACTGAGAAATAACACTGGCAAGAGTTGGAGACAAGGGCCAAGTTTAGAGAAAAGTGTATGGAGCACAGACAATGTGCACAGACTATCTATCTATCTATCTACCTACCTACCTACCTATCTGGCCTTTAAGACGGGCCCAGGCTGGCTTCAACCTTGCAATCCTCCTGCCCCCATCTCCGAGTGCAGGTATTACAGGTGTGAACAACCACACTTTGCAACATGATAGTTTTAAATGTGCCTCACCTTCTTGGCCTTCCTCCTTGGAGAGGTGGGCTCTAAGTCCCTTTCCCCTGAGTCTGATGGCTTGCAACTCTTTGGGCCAGTAGAGTCTGATGGTTAGTAAGTTTGTATGTTACTTCTGGGCTAGGTACGACAGGGCCTTGCTCTCCTTCCCTGTTGTTCTGTGGGAACACTCTCTTGCTTCTTTGTGTTGGAGCCTTGTGCTGCTGCTGGTGTTCCCACTGACCTTTTCACTTCTGGCTAAGCACACTACCACTTGAGCCACAGTTCCTCTTCTCGCTTTTTGCTGGTTAATTGGAGACAAGAGTCACATGGACGTTTCTTCTTGAGCTGGTTTTGAACCCTCATCCTCAGATCTCAACCTCTTGAGTAGCTAGGATTCCAGGTGTGAACTCCCAAGGGAGCATCTTTCTTAGCTCTTCCCACCCCTCCCCGTCTTTACTGTAGGGGTCTGAGTCATATGTCAGTCACATGAGGTCATTTTGTCTTTCAGACTCACCTGAGCACAGCCTTTGGGAATCTCTCAGTCTGGGCACTATATACAGGAGTGAAGAAGCTTCTAGATGGTTTCAGCCTCCAACTGTTGTGTGTTAAACCTGTCTCATCCATTCTAGTGTTCTCAGCTGGGGACCCAGAGATCATGGAGCCAGAGATGAGTAGTCTCCACTGCGGCCTGTCTGAATAGTCCACAGACTTTAGAACCAAAAAAAAAGATCATGCTATCACCCTGTGTATGGGGAAGGTTGTTACATAGCAATGGTCTCTAGAACACCTAGCCCAGCAAGTTTCAGGAGTTTCCTGGAACTTACATTCCTCCTCTCCATCCCACCTGAGATCACCTAGGTTCCGTCATTCTCAACTCTCACCTTCCAGATCATTTTCTTTTCTTTTTGTTTGTTTGTTTTCTGTTGGTCCGTCATGGGGCTTGAACTCTGGGCCTGGGCGCTGTCCTTGAGCTCTTCAGCTCAAGGCTAGCACTCTACCACTTGAGCCACGGTACCACTTCCGGTTTTCTGGTCGTTTAGTGGAGATTAGAGTCTCACAGACATTCCCGCTTGAGCTGGCTTTGAACTTCAATCCTCAGATCTCAGCCTCCTAAGTAGCTAGGATTATAGGCGTGAGCCACTGGCACCTGGCTCCAGCTCATTTTCAGCCCTCAGGTCACTTTGTCTCTGGTCTCAGCCAGGATGTCATTGGATGACATCATTCTTCTGCTTCAAAGGCTTTTTTTATTGTTCAAAGGATAAGATTAACGCTTCTTCTGTGAGTAGTCCTTTATGATCCTTCCTGGCCCCAACCAGGTGTTTCTGCTTCCTGGATGCTCCAGCTCTTTGTACTTCTAGGTTTTCCTTCATTTTTTCTCTCTCTAATAACTAGGTGCTAGAAAATGTCCTGCTGTCCATCAGACCTCTCCTCTCCTCTCCTCTCCTCTCTTCCCCTCCCCTCTCCTCTCCTCTCCTCTCCTCTCCTCCCCTCCCCTCTCCTCCCCTCCCCTCTCCTTCCTTCCTCTCTATTCTACATCCTGCAGGCTGAGCTTTTGTGGACAACAACATCACCCTCTCTTGCTTACCTACTTTCTGTGGGTCCACATTTGCTAATGAGCAGGAAATTAGAGACAGAGGAGGGATCTGGTCCACACAGCTGCCTCTCTTCCAGACTCTGGGAGCTCACAGCTCCTGCTGGCTTTGCCCTATGGCAGGCTCTTTTTGTCTGGGTTCTGGAAACCATTCATGCCTATGGATGGCCAAGGCAGCATTTTGTTTCTAGCTCCTGAGTACCTCATGGGAAACGGCCCTCAAATGACACTTTGATTACTCTTCTTGAATGTTCCATCTTTTTCCATCTGGGACCCTGTCTGATGTACTTCAAGTCTGAGCCTAGCCTTTCCTACTCTGTCCAGTCTTCCCTGGGCTGTGTCCACCAGGGCCCTTGGGAAGATGTCCACTGTCAACCCCACGGCTAGCTCTCCACCTGAACTGTGGCTCCGTGTGTCCACTTCTCTTGGTTGTAGGAACTTGCCTTTGTAGCTTAGACCCTCACATCTTGAGAGGGAGCTGACACTTCGGAGATACCTAGTAGAAGTTTGATTGATGGTTAAATTCAGAGAAAAGGTTCTGGAGAGGACCATGAGAGATGATAATCAGTGTGTGTGTGTGTGTGTGTGTGTGCGTGTGCCAGTACTAGGGCTTGAATTCAAGGTTTGGGCACTGTCACTTAGCTTTTTGGCTCAAGTCTGGCACTGGCTTTGTGCTGGTTATTTGGAGATAAGGGTCTCCAGGACTTCCCTTCTCAGATGGCTTTGAACTTGGATCCTCAGATCTCAGCCTCTTGAGTAGCTGGGATTACAGGTATGAGCCACAGGCATTGGTGCTAGTCTGGAACTCACCTTCCAAGTGCTGGGATTACAAGCATGTACCACCACACCCAGCTTGGACTAGAAAAAATCCAAATAAAGGAACTATTCACTCATTATCTGCGTGATTAGAAAGCCTGTGGGGCCTGCCAAGGATTTTGTCGAGAGCAGGGACAACAAACTTCTGGAAGATAGAGTCGTCCTTTGATTGTGCTTTGTTGAGTCGGCTTGTTCTGTGAAATGGATGGTGACATTCCTTCCCTTCCTCCACACCTGCTCTACCCTCCCTTTGTACCCTGCTGAGGCTGAGGCCGTCTTGATGGCATGTAGCTCATGTTTCTGCTGCACGATTTCTATTTAAGCTAACTTTTTCCTCCTTTTGAAGCAACCAGGATTTCCAGAAGGTTCCAGACATATAAGATTTTCTTTTTAAAAAATTTTTCTTGGAGGGGTGCTGGTCCTGGGGCTTGAATTCAGGGCCTGGTTGCTGTCCCTAAGTTTGTGTTTTTTTTTCCTCAAGGCTAGTGCTCTACTTCTTGAGCCACAGCTCTACTTCCAGCCTTTTGGTGGTTAATTGGAAATAAGAATCTCATGGGCTTTCCTGCCCATACTGGCTTTGAGACAAGATCTTCAGATCTCAGCCTGTTGAGTTGCTAGGATTATAGTCATGAGCCGCCCTGCCAGCTCAGACATATAAAATAATGTGGGGAAAGCAAATATCTTTTGGAGCTGAACTTGCTCTACTTCTTTGAATCTGTTTCTTACTAGTTGTGTGGCTTTGGGCAAATGACATAACTACTTTCTGCCCCAGTTTCTCTAAGTGTGAAACAAAGACAATAGTGCCTACAGCAGATGTGGTATTAGAGATGTAATTGTCGTCTTCTTCTTCTTCTTCTTCTTCTTCTTCTTCTTCTTCTTCTTCTTCTTCTTCTTCTTCTTCTTCTTCTTCTTCTTCATTTGTGTCTATCAAAGCTTACTCCAAGGCATCACAGCTAATTCTTTCCTTGCTCCACACCAGCAGCTTCCTATGACATATACTTCTCCTCGAAACATTGTTAGTAAATAGCCATCTCTCAACATACTTGTAGAAATGGGTAGACTTGAAAGGATTCTCAGGGAGGACAGGTGACCAGAGTGAGGGCCTAGACTTGGGGACCTCTCACTGCCCTCAGGCCGTGGAACTGCTTTCCTGGAGTCAGGGACTCCCTTCCATAGAACCAAGGGCTGAGATTGCAGCTGAGGTTGGGAGACCTTGGGGGCTGTCTAGACACGAGGGGTTGACAGATCAGAAAAGAGGATCCACGGCACAAATGCTTAGGGAGTGGAACAAAGAATGGAAAAATGGATTTATGGTAAAGGAGGAAACTCAGTCGAGTGGAGATTGCTGGGCAAAAAGCTGTGGGCTTGTGCGTAAGACCAGGGAGAAGGATGCAGGTAAGGGCGTAGAATGTTGGGGTTTCGGGTCTGAGAGACTGAGAGACAGTGGGGAGAGATGGAGTGGGGTCAGAACTACATTCTAAGCCTGAATTCCACACTCCAGGCGGCCCGAGCAGCAGGTGCATGGGGGCGTGGCCGAGTGGGCGTGGCCACACGAGGGCGTGGCGACAGGACGGGGCCCTAGGGAGGCGTGCGAAGTGGGCGTGGTCACCAGGGGGCGGAGCTGACGCTGAGCGGCGGGCGGGGTTCGGCTCCGCTCCTGCGAGAGCAGCTGGGGCCGAGGAGCCGGAGCCGGAGCGGGAGCCGGATCCCGGAGCCCGGGCTAGACTGGGAGCCGGAGCTGGGCCGCAGCTGGAGGAGGGGGCTCCAGAGACATGGGGTCCGCAGACTCCAAGCTGAACTTCCGGAAGGCAGTGATCCAGCTCACCACCAAGACGCAGGTTCGCCCTGTCTCCCCCCCCCCACTCCCCATCCACCTGCCGGGCTGGGGGCTGGGCAGGGCCGGGTGAGGTGCGGGGGCTGCGAACTTGCCTTGGCCAGAAGATGGGGCGATGGTTCGGTCTGGGGCAGGAGGGGGGTGACACGGAGGTGGGCGCGGAAGCGGGACCCCCTCCTCCTGTACCTCGGGCTCCATCCCCCCGCCCTGGCCGCCCCCCTCCCCGCCTCCTCTCCCGCCAGC
>NW_012267223.1:4372842-4375220 GCF_000151885.1 Dipodomys ordii
CTCCAGGCCTACAGAGCCCGGGTTCCGGCTGGGAGGGATCCCTCCAGGCCTGGGAAGGGGGTGACGGGGTTTGCCGGTACCCTCCGTCCTCTCGGTAAGGATGGAGAGGGACTCTCGGTTGCCCTTTGGCCTGCCGGTGGGGGAACTGGGGGTTCCCGTCAGCTTCGTCCAGGCCAGTCGCTCACCACCGGAGCCCACACGTAGCACCGTGTCCCCCCACAGATAGCACTTGACCCCAGTCAGGCTGTTTTCCTGCTCAAACCTTGAGCCAGGCCAGGCTGGTTATGGGAGCTGTCCAACCCCAACTCTACAGGGACCCCTTAGTTTCTAGGGGCTCTGGATCTGTTACCCCGCCTCCCGGGGAAGTCCCTGTCCCCCCACTCCACAGCTCTGGGGCTCTCGCTCTTGATTGAGGGCCTTCCACAGGGCAGACCTCCTCTCTCCCACGCTTGTTCTCACGCTGGAAGGGTCAGGTGCTTGTCAGACCCACACAGGGCCTCTGGAAAGTTCAGCCTCAGCTCAGAGGCGCTCCTTGGATAGAAACCAGACCCTGCTTCCCTGTGCCCTGGCTCTTGGTTAGTTCTGGAACTTGGGGATAGGGCAACTAGGTTTGTAGTTGGATTCTGCTCTCAATGGGGGCGGGGAGGGGGGCCGCGGAGGTTGGGAGACAGAGGGAGGAAGAAAGGGTCCTGCTCAGTGAGTGACTTAGCTACCCTAAGGCTGGAGGGCCAGGCTGGGCTTCCTTCCTACAGAGGAGCTCTGCCGGTGGGAGGGGCCGGGAGGAAGAGACCTCATGGCTGAAGCCTTGAACTCTGGGCACTGATCTGGTCTGGTTTGGGTAGGCTGGGTACAAGAAACAGGTCCTAGACAGTCATCCTAAATCAACCCACTCAGTATCTCTCCCCCACCCCCAATTCCCACCAGGCAGTCCCTGCATGACCTCTGACCCCAGACTCCCAAAGGCTCTGCTTTGGACAATCAGACCTTTTCCTGTAGCCTGTGCCTGAGCTGCTGCCAACCAGCCTTCCCTGCCTTCCTGCCCTGCATCCTGTGTTTTGTTTTGTTTTCCCTGTCCACTCAGCCAGCTTAAGCCAGGCCTCACTCTGGCCCCGAGGGTTACCAGCTTTGGCTGTGTGTTTCTTGACCTTTTCCCAGAGTGAATGGGAAGAGGGTATTCTTTCCCTGATCGTAGACTCTCTCCCACCTCTTGCCAGTGTGGAGAGTCTCTCCTGAAGGCTAGGTGAGACCTAGCACGAGTGTAAGTTCATGTGTGTGCACCATTTGTGGGCATGGGCAGAGGGGGTGACCTGACATCCCTCCATGTCAAAAGCTGTGGCTGGTGGCTGGGCACTCGTGGCTCACGCCTGTCATCCCAGCTACTCAGGAGGCTGAGATCTGAGGATCGTGGTTCAAAGCCAGCCCATGCAGAAAAATCTGTGAGACTCTTTAAATCCAATTAACCAGCAGAAAAAGCTAGATCTGGAGCTTCTCATTCAAGTGGGAGAGTGCTAGCCTTGAGCAAAAAAGCTAGGGTCCTGAGTTCAAGCCCCGGGATTGACATACACACAAAAGAAAATCTTTCTAAGCAGGGTGGCTCAGTCTTTGTCCCCTTAGCAGTCCAAGGAACTGAGCAAAATATTTTTGGGGGTGGTGGTAGACATAAAACATTTAGAAACATAAAAACTCACATATTAGAAACAAATAATTGCATCTGCCATATGGTTTCTGCTTCATTCCATAAAAAGTGCCTTTTATAATAATAATAATTATTATTGTTGTTGTTATTATTGAATAGTTGTACAAAGAGGCTACAAGTAGCCAGACATTGGTGCATATACCTAGAATCCTGGCCACTCAGGAAGCTGAAACCCAGAAGATCCAGTTGGAGCCAACCTGGGTGGAAAAGTCTGTGAAACTTCATCCTCAAAACAACTAGTAGGGGCTGGGAAGGTGGCTGAGTGGTAGAGTGCTTGCCTTACATGCATGAGGCCCTGGGTTCAATTCCTCAGCATCACATAAGCAGAAAAAGCCAGAAGTGGCACTGTGGCTCAAGTGTGCTAGCCTGAGCTGAAGAGCTAAGGGACAGTGCCCAGGCCCAGAGTTCAGGCCCGACTGACAAAAACCAACAAAAAACAAAACCAAACAAAAAACAGCAACTAGTAAAATGCTGGGCTGGAGACATGGCTTAAGTAGTAGATTGCCAGTCAAGCTTACACAAGGCCCTGAGTTCAAACCTTATTACTGATCAAAAAAAGATCCCTTTTGGCTGGGCGTTGGCGGCTCACACCTGTAATCCTAGCTACTCAGGAGGCTGAGATCTGAGGATCAAGGTTCAAAGCCAGCCCGGGCAGGAGAGACCGTGAGACTCCTATCTCCAA
>NW_012267223.1:4376025-4381294 GCF_000151885.1 Dipodomys ordii
GGGGGGGGGGGGGGGGGGGAGAAATGGTCACCAAATGCAAGTGTGTAAGCCACAGTGTCATCAGGAAAAGAGGCACAAGCTGAGTAAAGGAGACCTGTTCCTGAGTGCCCCCCTCCTTTCTCCCTCTCCCCTCTTTCTCTCTCCTCCTCTCCCCCCTTTCTTTCTCATATACTGGCACTGCACCTTGAGCTAAGGGCCTGTGCTCTCACTCAACTTTTCCACTCACAATTGGGGTACTCGACCACTTGAGCCATGCTTCTAGTCCAGGATTTTCTGGTTAGTTGGTGATAAGAGTCAAAGCCACACCTGGCTTTGAACCAGGATTCTCAGATCTCCTAAAGTAGCGAGGATAATGGATGTGAACCACAGATGCCCAGCTTTTGGATGGTGGGGTGGGGATGGGGGGAATCTTTCTTAAGACCCCTTCCATGCCCTGTCCTCATTTTGAATTCAGTCGCTTGCTTAATGGGTTAGGTCAGTGGGGAAATGTCTGTTTGGTGCTCAGCTGGGCTTCTGCCCCTTTAAGGGGTGGAGTCTGCCTAGGAGGTGGGAAAAATACTGGAGGTGGCAGCTTTCCCAGGTGCCCCTACTCCTGTGGGGAGCGCTGTGGTTTCTCCTGGGGTGTCCTTCACTACCCCACTCTGCTCCCAGGCTGCTAGGGCCGGGGGGGGGGGTGTGTTGTGGTCCCGCACTCTAGCTCATGTCCGAGGGTGGTCAGGGCTGAGGGCCAGTGAACACCATCCCCACAGCCCTCCTTTGGCCTTTGTTCCTCTATCCCCCAGCTAACTGGCTCTACCAGTTCTGGAACTGACTCTCAAGCCAGACCTGTCCTTATGGCCCGAGTGGGGGAGTAGGGCATGGTGGGGGCTTTTTGTGCAGGGAATGGGTTGGGGTAGGCCTGGACCTTGATCAGGCAGGTCACCCCAGCCCTCAGTCCTGCCCAGGGACCCGGCTGAGGGGGTCTCCAGGCCTGGTTTCAGCATCAGCTGGATGCACACTGGTTGGACACCTGTTGTCTAGCTGCAGGGCTGGGGGACTTCTGGACCCTTGGGCTTGGAGGCAGAGGCCCTGGACCAGAGGACTGTGATGAGGAGTAGGGCTGGCATTCCCAGACAGGAGCAGCTCCGGAAGACCAGGCTTCAGAGAACAGAATATTAATAATTATTATTGTTATTATTGATGCTGGTCCTGGGGTTTGAACTGAGTGCTGTCCCTGAGCTCTTCTTGCTCAAACCTAGCACTCTACCGCTTGAACCACAGCTTCACTTCTGGCTTTTTTGGTACTTTATTGGAGATAAGAATCTCATGGACTTTTCTGCCTGGGCTGGCTTGGAACCTTTTCCCTTAGCTCTCAGCCCCCTGAGTAGCTAGGATCATAGGTATGAGCTACCAACACTCAGCTAGAATACTACTACTACTACTTATTATTATTATTATTATTATTGCCAGTACTAGGGCTTGAATTCAGGGCCTGGGTGTTGTCCCTTAGCTTTTGTATTTTTCTCTTTCAAGGCTGATGTGCGTACCACTTGAGCCATAGCTCCACCTCAGGCTTTTTGGTGGTTAATTAGGGATAAGAGTCTCACAGACTTTCCTGTCCAGGCTGGTCTTAAACTTTCTCAGATGTCAGTCTCCTGAGCAGCAGGATTACAGGTGTGAGCCACTGGTGCCTGGCTGTTTGGTAGTTCTGCATCCTGTTTTTTTTGTTTTTTTTTTAAGATCACATTATACCATGAACATTTTCTGCTGGTTAATATTTTTTGAAACTGTAATTTTGAGGGCTGCGTACTTTCCTTTTTGTCTGCCTGTGCTTTATCTTTTTTCAGCAGTGTCCGATTATTACCCGTGTGAGTTAATTCCAGCTTTTCACTGTATAAACATCCCCATATATCCCAGCTCTGCTTCTATTGGCAAGATTTCTGGAGGTCAGGTTTATCATCCAAACCAGCTTTGGTTACCTGTATGACTGTCTGTAGGAGTCAAACAGCATATGTGTTCATTTTATTTTGTATACATAAAATTATGTATTTATCTATTTTGTGCCAATCCTGGGGCTTAAACTCTGTGTTTGGACGCTGTCTTTGAGCTTTTTGCTCAAGGCCGGCATGCTACCAAGTGAGCCACAGCTCCACTTCTGGCTTTTTGGTGGTTAATTGGAGTAAGAGTCTTATGGATTTTCCTGACTGGGCTAGCTTTGACCCACCATCCTCAGGTCTCAGCCTCCTGAATAGCTAGGATTACAGTGCAGTGTCTTGCATGTGTTTTTAAGGCATGAGTATGGCTCTGTGGGATGCTTGTGGATTGGGCAGAGCATGCTGGGAAAAGATATCAGGGTTGTGTCTGGGGATAGAAACTACTGGTGCACATGCACATGCATGCATGCATGCATGCCACTGTGTGTGTGTGTGTGTGTGTGAAAGAGAGAGCAACTGTGATGTTTAATCTTGGCTGATTATTGGACTGAAATCCAGTCTGGGTCCAGCAGGGGACAGGAATCCCTCTCCCCCCCCCCCAGGCCTCTGTGTGTGGGGGCGGTGACATTGGTCCTCTCTTTTGGTGAGTGGGTGGGTGGGAACAGCATGGAGGCCGGGCTGATGGACAGATTTGGGGACAGGGGCCAGAGGAGAGCATGGGCCTGCTGGTCTTAGATTTGGCACCTGGTGGGTGAGGGACTGCTCAGCGCCTGGAGATGGGGCAGGTGTCCTCTGGTCCTCTTCCTATGGGAGAGAGGGTGTGGCCTTGAGCTGGGGCGTGGCCTGAGGGTGTGGCCAGGTGGGCAGCTCTGCGGCCCTGCCCCAGGAGCTCCAGGGCTCAGCCACAGGCACACAGCCCTCGGGGACTGGGCTGGGCTCTGGCTGCTGCCCCATGCCCAGCTCCCCAGCCCAGCCTGGCTGCATCGACAGAGCCCTGGGGTGCCCCTCGCCCCTGTGGGGCTGGTAGAGGGGAAGCCGAGGCCTTCCTCGGCGGCCCTGTTGCTGAGGGGGACGTGTGACCGTGGACACCCCCTCCCCAGCCTGTGGAAGCCACCGATGACGCCTTCTGGGACCAGTTCTGGGCAGACACGGCCACGTCGGTACAGGATGTCTTTGCATTGGTGCCCGCGGCGGAGATCCGGGCAGTACGGGAGGAGTCTCCTTCCAACCTGGCCACCCTGTGCTACAAGGTGAAGGACCCCCCCTCCCCCCACCTTCCCGCTGCCCCTTCTTCCATCCCAGGGCGGGGGTGCGGGGTGAGGAGGAGTGCCAAAGATGGCCCAGCCTGCCATGGAAGAGGGGGTGCACCCAGGATGTCGGACCCTCCCCCCCGGTCCTGGCAAAGTGATCGTGGCCACTGTCACTCACCAGAGACGGTTCCAGATGGGGAGGCCCAACCTAACCTACCAGGTCCCCTGGGGTCCCCGCTGTTCTGGTCCTCCTGCTCCTGGGCTAGCGCACCCCGGCCTCTCCCCAGGCCCCTGCGGCATGGTCCTGCGCTCACCCCCCTCTGCGACCCTGTCCCCACAGGCCGTGGAGAAGCTGGTGCAGGGGGCCGAGAGCGGCTGCCACTCGGAGAAGGAGAAGCAGGTGGTCCTGAACTGCAGCCGGCTCCTCACCCGCGTGCTGCCTTACATCTTTGAGGATCCCGACTGGAGGGGCTTCTTCTGGTCTACAGTGCCCGGGGCAGGGCAAGGAGGGGTCTGTGGGCCTGGCCAGGGCGGGGGGGGGAGCCTCTCAGGGCTGTCATCTGGGGGTGCCACTGAGGAATAAGGGTCAGCACCCACCACCTCCTTGGGCTGTGGGGGGTCCCTTGTGCTGGGGGGGCAGGCTGAAGAGGGAGCTGAGTCTCGGGGACCTCTGTCATCATGGGGGGCCATGACAGCTGCCCCCCCCACCTCAACCGAGTTTATCTGCAGATGAGGGCTGAGAGGTGAAGTCTCGTGATTCCCAATAGGCCCTTGAGTTGGGGGGACACTGCCTGGCACCCCTTCGCAGTCCGTGGGAGAGACTCCCTGGCTGTTCCCAGTCCCTCCGTGCTCTGTCCATCTTCTGCCTTGTGAGATTTGGGGGCAGGCAGAGGTCAGCCTTGTCTTTATGGCCCCTATGCCTGGGTCTGCCCCGGGCCCGTTTCCCACCGTCCCCACCAAAGCCTTGGGGCCCCCTCTGCTCGCCCAGCCGCCACTGAGATGATGGCTTCCTCAGCAGGGGGAAGAGGAGGACGAGAACGCGCGGCCCCTGGCCGAGTCCTTGCTCCTGGCCATCGCCGATCTGCTCTTCTGTCCAGACTTTACCGTCCAAAGCCACCAGAGAAGCACTGTGGTGAGGACTCCCCCCTCCTCGGGCCCCCAGACTGAACGGGTTCTCATCCTCGCTGGGGGCTGGGCCTGTTGAAGTGGGAAGTAGTCAGCCAGGGCCCCAGCGTGCGTGGGGGCAGCTGGCAGTCACGTCCGAGGCTGGGGTGGTGGGTGGGACAGCTGGGCCCGGCCAGCTCCTGCCCAGCCCTGTCCACTGTCTCCAGAAGGTTCTGGACAGCCACCCATTGTCTTCGCCTGCCCGAGGTGGGCGGGGTGGGGTGGGGCCCCTGATCCTCTCCTTCACTCATGAACTTCATCTGGAATGTTCTCTGACTCCCATCCCCCCCCCACCATGGCACCCATTTTCTGTCTCCCCTCCTCCCCCACCAGCCTTGTTTTCCTGCCTCAAACTGGACTGAGTAAAAGAGTCGGATGGAGGCCTGGCTCAGGTGGTATAGCACCAGCCGAGCAAGCAAGCCAAACAAATGAGAGACTCTTGAGTTCAAATCTTGGTAGCAGCAAACAATGGGGAGAGAGAATGATAGGAGTGATGACTGATCACCATGGATCATCTCCATCAATGGGCATGCTAAGATGGAACCCTCTAGCATAACTAACTGATGCTAATTAAAATGTTTTTGAAAAGGACAAATCAATGTAAATGGAAGAAAAAATGAGCTTTCATCTAAAACTGGGAGCTAGTGGTTCATGCTTATAATCCAAGCTACTTGGGAAGGTAAGATCTGAATTTCAAAACCATCCTGGGCAGGAAAGTCCATGATACTCTTTTTGTTGTTGTTGGTGGTGGTGGTGGGGCTTGAACGCTGGGCCTGGGTGTTATACCTGAGCTCTTCAGCTCAAGGCTAGCACTTTACCACTTGAGCTACAGAGCCACTTCCAATTTTCTGAGTGGTTTATTGGAGATAAGAGTCTCATGGACTTTCCTGCCCAGGCTGGCTTTGAACCATGATCCTCAGATCTCAGCCTCCTGAGTAGCTA
>NW_012267223.1:4381591-4402678 GCF_000151885.1 Dipodomys ordii
GAGATAAGAGTCTCATGGACTTTCCTGCCCAGGCTGGCTTTGAACCATGATCCTCAGATCTCAGCCTCCTGAGTAGCTAGGATTACAGGTGTGAGCCACCAGCACCCAGCTATTATTAACTTTCAGACAGCACTGAGTTTGAATTCAAGACCTCATGCTTGCTGGGCAGGTGTTCTAGGACTGAACTTCATCTCCAGACCCTTTTATGCTATGCTTTAAACATTTCTAGTCTGTATTAGTTGCCCAGGGGGGTTCCACACATGCATACAATGTATCAGCTGCACACCTCCATGGCTTCCCCCTCCCCACTTCTCAAATCAAGGCCAGTGGGTTTCATTGTTCTACTGTCATACATTTTCCTGGGGTTTTTATTGGTCATGGGGCTTGAACTCTGGGCCTGGACGCTGTCCCTCAGCTCTTCAGCTCAAGGTAAGTGCTCTACTACTTGAGGCACCGCACCACTTCTGGTTTTCTGGTGGCTTATTGGAAATAAGAGTCTCGTGGACTTTCCTGCCTGGGCTGGATTTGAACTGCGATCCTCAGATTTCAGCCTCCTGAGTAGCTAGGATTACAGGCATGAGCTGCTGGTGCCTGGCTTGGTTTTTGTTGTTGTTATTTGTTTTCAACTATAGGTCTTGCTTCCTGTCTGGTTAGACCCCGTTATCCAAACTTTTCTGCCTGGACAGGTCTTGAACTGTGATCCTCCCAATCTGAGCCTCCCGAGTAGCTAGGATTGCAGGCATGAGCCACCGGTGATGCCCGGTCCGTGCTCTTATTTCCTTGCGACCTCTCACCTGATCTCTTCCTCACCCTCTCCTCAGGATTCAGCCGAGGATATCCACTCCCTGGACAGCTGTGAATACATCTGGGAGGCCGGTGTGGGCTTTGCTCACTCCCCGCAGCCTAACTACATCCATGACATGAACCGGTGAGCTGGACCGGGCTGGACTCCTGCACAGGGTCTTCCCGTGGGGCCCTCCCCACTTGCCATCCCACAGGGGATGAACAGGAGTTATTCCTTCCCATGGACCCAGCCAGGGATGCTGGGCAGTGGCCTCAGAGCGGGGATCAGGTCCTAAGATCTTCTCTTCCCCTCTCCCCTCCTCCAGCATGGAGCTGCTGAAACTGCTGCTGACCTGCTTCTCTGAGGCCATGTACCTGCCGCCAGCCCCAGAGAGTGGCAGCACCAACCCATGGGTTCAGTTCTTTTGTTCCACAGAGAACAGGTGAGGGGCCCCAGGCCTGCCTTTCTATTCCCTCTCTTCCAGTTCCAGCCCTTATTTGAGGGGATGTGCTGCCCCCTGGTGGTGGTGGTGACTGTAACTGTAACCATTTACACCAGGCGCTGTGGGCGCTGTCTAATACCTCCTATGGTGGCCAGTCCTGGCGGACTCTGTGGGATGCTTGCCCCAGATCCTTCAAATAAGAAAATATAATGGAGAGCTGGGAAGGTGGCTCAGTGGTAGAGTGCTTGCCTTGCACGCATCAGGTCCTGGGTTCGATTCTTCAGCAGCGCATCAGCAGAAAAAGCTGGAAGTGGTGCTGTGGCTCAAGTGGTAGAGCGCTAGCCTTGAGCTGAAGAGCTGAGGACAGCGCCCAGACCCAGAGTTCAGGCCCCACAAGCTGTACTCCTAGTGACTCAGGAGGCTGAGATCTGAGGATCGTGGTTCAAGGCCAGCCTGGGCAGGAAAGTCTGTGTGAGACTCTTATCTCTAGCGAACCACCAGAAAATGGGAAGTCACGCTGTGGCTCAGAGTGCTAGCCTTGAGCAAAAGAGGTCAGGGACAGCACCCACACCGACTGACACAGGAAAAGAAAAAAAGAAAGAAAAAGAGCACTTAATGGCATAGATATGAAAATAATGGAGATGTTTTCCATCCCCTTTCCCATTTCAAAGTCCAACATATAATTGGGACCGGCCATGTTCTAAACAGCAAGTGCACGTGGCTTGTGGCCTTCTGTGGGACTGAGGGTGGGGAGGGAGCCTGGCCTCGTGGGGCCCTTGTGTACTCTGAGGTCACACGTTGTTGGTGTCACATAGCCACGCAGTGGGACACAGTGTGTGGAGTGTCCACATTCCCGCAGTGCCCGCCAGCCATGTCCAGGCTGCTCTGCCCGAGGCTGGCAGTTGACCCTCTTGCCTCTAGTCTCTGACCCCACATAGCGTGGCCTGTCGCCGCTTTCTGGTTTGGCTGGCCTCCTGCCCGGCCTTTTCTTCCCCCAGAAAATGGAGCCCAGGTCCCCACCCCCACCCCCCGGATAGTCAAAGGCTGGCTGGAGTTCTCTTTCTCAACCCTTATCAGCAAACTGCCAACCTCTGCCCCTCGGTCCACCCCTCCGAGTCTCAGTTTCCTCATCTGTAAGATGAGGAGCTTGAACCGTGACATCTTCCAAATGTGATTGAAATCACGGCATGGCACAGGAGCGGGGTGACCCAGCGGGTCCCTGCTCTTAAGGGGAAGCCACCTTCTCCCTGGGCCTCTGCCCCTGGGGTCTACAAGGACCCCCCCCCCGTGACTGGCTGTCACACTCTTGTCCAGACTGGTTCAGGTTGGCGCTGGACAAGCAGCATCTTTTGTTGTTGTTGTTGTTGGTCATGGGGCCTGAACTCTGGGCCTGGGCGCTGTCCCTCAGCTCTTCAGCTCAAGGCGAGCGCTCTACCACTTGAGCCACAGCACCACTTCCGGTTTTTTGCTGATTCATGGGAGAGAAGAGTCTTACGGACTTTGCTGCCTGGGCTGGCTTTGAACCTCCATCCTCAGATCTCAGCCTCCTGAGTAGCTAGGATGACAGGCGTGAAACATCTTTTCTGCTCAGGAAGGGACAGGCTCATGGCTCTCCTGGGCTCCCCCCTCCCTGCACCCACCCCCCTCAGTCTGACTCTTGACATTGATTGGATGAAGAGGGGGGCTTGCCTGTCCCTCCCATGTAACCACAGTGGTGGCCAAAGGGCTGGGCCTCCAGGGCTGCCCCACAGCCCTGCCCCTCCTCCGCAGACACGCACTGCCTCTCTTCACCTCCCTCCTCAACACCGTGTGTGCCTACGACCCCGTGGGCTACGGGATACCCTACAACCACCTGCTCTTCTCCGACTACCGGGAGCCGCTGGTGGAGGAGGCCGCCCAGGTGCTCATCGTCACTTTGGACCACGACAGCGCCACCAGTGCCAGCCCCACCGTCGATGGCACCACCACGGGCACCGCCATGGACGATACTGATGTGAGGATGGGGGGGAGGTACCCCGGGGCACAGGGCCCTGGCGTGTCTGGGAAAGTTGACCTGGGAAGGGTACCCTGCCTGGGTGTGGTGCCTGCTCACCATGGCTCTTACCACCTGCAGCCTCCAGGGCCTGAGAACCTGTTCGTGAACTACCTGTCCCGCATCCATCGTGAGGAGGTGAGCCCCACCCCGCCCCGCCCTGCCATGGGGGGAAGCAGGGTGCTGACCCCCCCTGCATAAAGGACCCTGGCCTCTGCCCCCCATGAAACCGGAATGGGAAGACACCAAGGATATCAAGAGGCAGAAAGAAAGCCAGGTGCTGTGGCTCACACCTGTAATCCCAGCTATGCAGGAGGTGGAGATCTTATTTTTTAAAATTATTATTATTGTTTATTTCTTTTGCCAGTTCTAGGACTTGAACTCAGGGCCTGGGCACTGTCCCTGAACTTCTTTTGCTCAAGGCTAGCACTCTACCACTTGGGCCACAGTGCCACTTTGGGATTTTTCTGTGTATGCGGTACTAAGGAATTGAACCCAGGGCTTCATGCATGCTAGGCAAGTCTACCACTAAGCTACCTTCCCAAGGAGGCAGAGATCTGAGGATCATGGTTTGATTAGCCATCAAAAAGCTGGAAGTAGAGCTGCAGCTCAAGTGCAAGAGTGACAGTCTTGAGTGAAAAAGCTCAGTGTGTAGGCCCTGAGTTTAAGCCCCAGTAAAGGGGGTGGAAAAGGAAAAGAAATGAAAAAAAAAAAAAAGGGGCCCATGGCACTAGCTGCATGGAGAAACTGAGGAACCTTCCAGAAAACAAGGTGTCTCGATGTCCAAGCTCAGCAAGGGGGAAGATGACAGGGGAGTCGAAGTCTGGGTTTGTGCGTCTCCCGGAGGCCTGAGTTCTGCAGCTGTGTCCCCTGTGTGTGGATCACTCGGCCCGTAGTCTAGCTTGCAGTATCTGCTCAGTAAAATGAGCCCTCAGGTGTGGATGACGGGACACCGTGTGGGGGCGGGGCAGAGGAGTGTGTGTGTGTGTGTGTGTTTGTATGTGTGTGTGGGGGGGCGCAGGCAAGCCAGGGGGTCTGGTTCACGAGGTCATCAGGAAGCAGGGACCTTTCCCTGGGGTCCCCTCCCACCCAGCTATCCATAGCATCTGGGAAAGTAGGTGTTCGTGGGGGGCCTGGGCACTGCTAGGCAGAGCTGAGCTTGGTTGAGTCGATCACTCCGTGTTGCCCTTTCCCCCCACCCCAGGACTTCCAGTTTGTCCTCAAGGGCATCGCCCGGCTCCTGTCCAACCCTCTGCTCCAGACCTACCTGCCCAACTCCACCAAGAAGATCCAGTTCCACCAGGAGCTGCTGGTTCTCTTCTGGAAGCTGTGTGACTTCAACAAGGTGGGCGGTGCCTCGGTGCCCCCCCCCCGCTCCCCCCTCCCCCGCCCAGGGCCGAGGAGCCCCATGGGAAGGGCTGCTGGACTCAGAGTTGCCTGGAAGAGCCCATCGATGGGCAGAGTCTCCCCACCCCACCCACCTAACCCACCTGTCCCCCACTTTCCTTGCTCCCAGAAATTCCTCTTCTTTGTCCTGAAGAGCAGCGATGTCCTGGACATCCTGGTCCCCATCCTCTACTTTCTCAACGACGCCCGGGCGGATCAGTGTAAGACTGGGGTGGGCAGGAGCTGTGGGGAGAGGGGCTCCAGGGATGGGTGGGAGGTCTTCGCCCCTGGGTGCTGATTGCCCTCCCTCCCTCCCTCCCTCCCCCGTGTCTCCTCCCCCACCCCCCATGCCACGGGTGCCTTGCAGCTCGGGTGGGCCTGATGCACATCGGGGTCTTCATCCTGCTGCTTCTGAGCGGTGAGCGGAACTTCGGCGTGCGGCTGAACAAGCCCTACTCGGTGCGTGTGCCACTGGACATCCCAGTCTTCACTGGCACGCACGCAGACCTGCTCATTGTGGTGAGGGGCACACACGGCCCACCCTGGGGGCATGGCTTTGGGAGGGTGATGGTGCAAACCCCACAGCCACTGGTCTCCCTCCTCGCACAGGTGTTCCACAAGATCATCACCAGCGGCCACCAGCGGCTGCAGCCACTCTTCGACTGCCTGCTCACCATTGTGGTCAATGGTAGGCGGGCCAGGAACTTGCATTCCCCAGGAGGACCAGCAGGGGGCACCAGGCCACAGGCCAGCCAGGCACCCGGCGGCTCCTCCATAGAACTCATGTAGAGCTGGCCGGATGCCTGTGGCTCACGCCTGTCATCCTAGCTCCTCAGGAGGCTGAGATCTGAGGACTGCGGTTCAAAGCCAGCCCGGGCAGGAAAGTCTGTGAGACTCTTATCACCAATGAGCCATAAAAAGCCCTAAGTGAAGCTGTGGCTCAAGTGGTAGCATGCTAGTCTTGAGCAAAAAAGCTGAGGGAGCCGAGCGCTGGTGGCTAACGCCTGTAATCCCAGCTACTCAGGAAGCTGAGATCTGAGGATCGAGGTTCAAAGCCAGCCCGGGCAGGAGAGACCGTGAGACTCCTATCTCCAATAAACCACTAAAAAACTGGAAGTGGCGCTGTAGCTCAAGTGGTAGAGCACTCGCCTTGAGCTGAAGAGCTGAGGGACAGCGCCCAGGCCCAGAGTTCAAGCCCCACGACTGACAAAAAAAAATAAAAAAGCTGAGGGACAGCGCCAGGCCCCGTGTTCAAGCCCCAGGACTGGCACAAAGAAGAAACATTTAAAAAAGAAAGAAACAAGAAAGCCGCCGGTGTCCTGCTAAATTTTCTACTCTATTCAACAATACGGGGCTGGGAAGGTGGCTCAGTGGTAGAGTGCTTGCCTTGCATGCCTGAGGCCCTGGGTTCGATTCCTCAGCACCACATGAGCAGAAAAAAGTTGGAAGAGGTGCTGTGGCTCAAGTGGTAGAGCGCTAGCCTTGAGCTGAAGAGCTGAGGGACAGCGCCCAGGCCCAGAGTTCAAGCCCCACATCTGACAAAACAAAACAACAACAAAGGATACAGATGATAAAAGTTTTAGTTTTTTTTTAAATTTGTGCTAGTACTGGCTCTTGAACTCATGGCATGGGAGCTGTCCTCTAGGTTTTTTTGCTTGTTTGTTTTCTCAAGGCTGGCACTCTACCTCTTGAGCCACAGCTCCACTGCCGGCTTTTTGCTTGTCAATTGGAGACAAGTCTCATGGACTTTCCTGCCCAGGCTGGCTTTGAACTGTGATCCTCAGATCTCAGCCTCCCGAGTAGCTGGGATTACAGGCGTGAGCCACCCGCACCTGACCCTAGTCCATGTGTCCCTCTCTCTCAGTGTCGCCCTACCTCAAGAGCTTGTCCATGGTGACCGCAAACAAGCTGCTGCACCTGCTCGAGGCCTTCTCCACCCCCTGGTTCCTCTTCTCAGCGGCCCAGAACCACCACCTGGTCTTCTTCTTGCTGGAGGTCTTCAACAACATCATCCAGTACCAGTTCGATGGTGAGGCCTCTGGCCTGGGCAGGGTGGAAGGCACCTTCCTGTGGCTGGAGGCCACCACTTGGGAACTGGCCTCCGGGGGGGCGACATCTGCCTCTAGGTTCTTTCTTCCAGTGTGCATTTATTGAGCACCTGAGGTGTACCTGGGTGCAGGGGATGCAATATATAGGCGCACAGATGAGTTTCCTATGGGGCATGGGGTTGCAAAGGGTGGTTCTAAACAGACCCCCCCCCCACACACACACGTTCTCAAAGAATTCACCTGAAATTTGGTGTCAGGGAAGCTCAGAGTAGTTAAGATCCTGATGCCTCTCACTGCAGATCTCCCCCCCCCCCCCCGCAGAGGCCCGGATGCCAGGCCACTGACTGTATGTAGATCCAGGACTTGCCACCTGCTTGCTTTGTGACTGTGGGCATGTTACTTTCCTCCCCCGAGCCCTGCCGTTCTCATTTATAAGATGGTCTTAAGCAATAGTGTTAAGAGTCCCTGGCTCAGAGGGCATTGCGAAGATTCAGTAAAATAACCCACAGAAAGCATTTATCATAGTGTCTGGTGGGTCACTCGTGGTTAATTCTAAATAAATAAAGCTTGCATCAAGTAGGATGGGGTGGAAATGTATTACAAAGGTGAGGATGGCATATGCAAAGGCCTTGGGGTAGGAAATGGAAGGGAAAGTGCAGTGTGACCCAGGTCTGCCGAGGTAGATGGGACTCTGAAGGCCCCAGGAAGCATTTGCATGTTTCCCCGGGAGCCTTGGAGGACAGACATACATCTTCTCTTCCTGCTACCTCCTCCCTGGCTCTGGGAGTCCAAATACTTAGTATCTGGCTTGATATGGATAGTACTGTCTTCCCAGATGGGTTGCCAGGAGGTGATGTGAAAGAAAGCTCTGAGCCAGGGATTGGTGGCTCATGCCTGTAATCCTAGCTACTCAGGAGGCTGAGATCTGAGGATCACAGTTCAAAGCCAGCCCGAGCAGGAAAGTCCTTGAGATTCTTATCTCCAATGAACCACTAGAAAACCAGAAGTGGCGCTGTGGCTCAAGCGGTAGAGTGCTAGCCTTGAGCTGAAGAGCTAAGGGACAGCGCCCAGACCCAGAGTTCAAGCCCCAGAAAGAAAGAAAAACCAGCTGCACACAGGACAGTGCCAGCCCTGTCCCCCCCCCCTGTCCTGACAAGCTCTCCCCAAAGCCAGTCCAGATCCGATGGGGGAGGCGAGGTTCCCCCCCTTCCCCCCAAGACCAAGGCCATGCTCACTTCCCACAGGCAACTCCAACCTGGTCTACGCCATCATCCGCAAACGCAGTGTCTTCCACCAGCTGGCCAACCTGCCTACCGACCCGTCCACCATCCACAAGGCCCTGCAGCGGCGCCGGCGCACCCCGGAGCCCCTGTCCCGCACCGGCTCCCAGGAGGGCGCCTCCATGGAGGGCTCCCGCCCCGCTGCCCCCGCAGAGCCGGGCACCCTGAAGACCAGCCTGGCGGCCACCCCAGGTCTACCAGCGGCCCGCAAGGGGAGGCAGCTCCGGGCACAGTTAGGGGCTGGGCATGATCTCCGGGGACACTGAGAGCATGGGGATAGGCCCAAAGTGGGGATTGTGCCGGGCACCTGTGGCTCCTGCCTGTCATCCCAGCTACTCAAGAGGCTGAGATCTAAGGATGGCGGTTTGAGGCCAGCCAGGGCAGGAAAGTCTGTGAGACTTTTTTTTTTTTCTCCTAGTCCTGGGCTTGAACTCTGGGCCTGGGCATTGTTCTTGAGCCTCTTTTTGCTCAAGGCTAGCACTCTACCACTTGAGCCACAGCACCACTTCTGGCTTTTTCTGTGTACGTGGTGCTGAGGCAGCAAACCCAGGGCTTCATGTGTGCTGGGCAAGCACTCTACCACTGAGCCTCATTACCAGCCCTGTGAGACTCTTCTCTCAAATAAACCACCAACAAGCCAGGAGTGGTGCTGTGGCTCAGGTGGTAGAGTGCTAACTTTGAGCAAAAAAAAAAAAAGCTCAGGGACAGCATCCAGGCTGAGTTCAAGCCCCAGGACTGGCACACACACACACACGCACACACACACACACACACACACGCACACAGAAGTGGTGGTGGAGGAGGAGGTGGGTGGGCTGGGAAGGGGACAGGGTGGGGGGAGGGGCTTCTGGGAGGGGGTTGGGCACCGGAGTGGGCATGATGGGAAATCAGATCCAGTGGCCTGTGGTGGGTGGCTGGCACCCCCTTGTGGCACCGTCCCGGGGCTCACTGTGGTGGCCCCACGCCCTCACGCCCTGCCCAGGCATCGACAAGCTGACGGAGAAGTCCCAGGTGTCAGAAGATGGCACCCTGAGGTCCCTGGAGCCCGAGCGGCAGCAGAGCTCGCCCGAGGGCAGCCCGGCTAAGGGGGTGAGTACCAGGGAGACCTCAGAGTGGTGCTGCGGGGGGGGGGCAGAGGGGGAGGTTACCCTCCTCATCCATCAGCCTTATCGGAGACTGGCCTTTACCCCGCCTTCCCTAGGCCCTAAACCTGTCAGTGGACTGAGGCTGGGCTGGGCTGGGGTCCAGGGCAAAGTGGCAGGGCTGGGCCTGGCTCACTGCTGAACTTGAGCCTCCTCCCTCCCCCCCCCAGCTAGTGCCATGACCTCACTGCCCTCTGACCCCCTCCCCTCCCCTCTCCCTTCCTTCCTGGGGGAGCAGGAGTCCAGCCAGGCTTGGCGAGGGCAGCGGCGGCCGTCCAGCTCATCAGCCAGCGGCCAGTGGAACCCCACGCCAGATTGGGTGAGGATACCAGAGGGGGGGCCAGGGGCTCCCCTCCCTCTCCCTCCCCCAGACCCTAGGAACAGCATCCACATGAATCAGGTGGGAGGGGGAATGACCTTCCTAAGTGTTCACGGTCCTGCCGGGTGCAGGGAGGACACATCTGCTTGACCTTGAGCCCCAGCAGGTCAAGGTCAAGCGTCAAGGCCCCCCGTCCCTCCTCCCCCGCCTCGCAGGTGGTGTCGTGGAAGTCGAAGCTGCCGCTGCAGACCATCATGCGGCTGCTGCAGGTGCTCGTGCCCCAGGTGGAGAAGATCTGCATCGACAAGTGTGTCTGAGGCCCGGCTCCCACGGGCGCAGGGGGGCGGTGGGGGGGGAGGCTCCCGCGTCCAGGCGAGCGTGCTGGAGCCCCCTCTTCCCCCTAGGGGTCTGACGGACGAGTCAGAGATCCTGAGGTTCCTGCAGCATGGCACCCTGGTGGGTCTGCTGCCCGTGCCCCACCCCATCCTCATCCGCAAGTACCAGGCCAACTCGGGCACCGCCATGTGGTTCCGCACCTACATGTGGGGCGTCATCTACCTGAGGTGCGCCCCGTCTACCTGAGGGGGCAGGGGGCCTGCCCAGCAGGGGGAGGGCTCCCCACCCATAGTGGGGTTAATGCCCACATGGTCACGTCTGAGGACATCACCACCGTCCACGGTGGGGAGTGAGGATGGGGTTGGCTGGTTTGGCTGCCACCTAGCTTGCTGGCTTCATTTCCTTCCTTCCTTCCTTCCTTCCTTCCTTCCTTCCTTCCTTCCTCCCTCCCTCCCTCCTTCCCTCCCTCCCTTTCTTCCTTCCTTCCTCCCTCCCTCCCTCCCTCCCTTCCTCCGTCCCTTCTTTCCTTCATTACTAGGGTTTATATTCAGGGCCTCACATTCTCCCTTGGCTTTTTTTTGCTCAAGGCTGGTGCTCCACCACTTGAGCCACAGCGCCACTTGTGGGTTTTCTGGTGGTTCCTTGGAGATCAAGAGTCTCCTGGGCTTTCCTGTCGGGGCTGGCTTTGAGCCGAGATCCTCAGATCCCAGCCTCGGGAGTAGCCGGGCTGCCGGTGTGGGTGCCAGGCGCCCCCTCTGGGAAGGCGGTGCCCACACTCACTCCCGGCTCCCACTGCAGGAACGTGGACCCGCCCATCTGGTACGACACTGACGTGAAACTCTTTGAGATCCAGCGGGTGTGAGGACAGACAGCCGCAGGGGCCAGGACTGGGGGCCCAGCCTGGTCCCCGATGCCCTTCACCATCCCCAGCTTTCACGACCAACAGCAGCGCGTGGGCAGTGGGCAGGCGGGTGGCGGCTCCCACGGCTGCTTGTGGCCGGGGCTGGGGGACCCAGCTCTGCCTTCAGCCTCCCAGGCTGCGCTCCTGGGGTTCCAGGATACCCCCAGAGCCCATGCTGGCTCCCCCTTTCTGTGCTAGCCACTCCTGGGCTGCGTACTCCCCAAAGCCACCCAGTCAGTCACTGTGCTCAGGAGGACTGTGCACCCTAATGGGGTCCCCTTGGGGCACCCTGGCAGGGAGCTGGGGGAGGGGCAGTGGGGGTCAGCTGCGTGAGGAGACCAGGGCTGGGGACCCACTGAGGCAAGACCAGACCGGGAGCACTGCTGCAGCGTGCACAGAGGGTCGTGCCCGTTGACGGGGGCTGGGAGGGGTGGGCAGCTGCCTAGGCCCTGCCCTGATGATGGGGGTCCCCCCCCCCCCCGCCATGTGTGTCAGTACAATCTTTGCTTGGTACAATCGGCCACTTTACACAATAAAGCCTCCCTCCCCCACCCCGCTTTTGTGCTTTTGTGCTTGGTGTGTGGGGGGGGTGAGGCTCTAGATTGGGGCTCTTATCTTCAGCCAGCTGGGGACTCTGCACCCCACAGTCATCAGTCCCCTGAGGACCTTTGACCCCGTGCCTGGGAGCTCGCTCTTGGCTGTTTTCTCAGGTGGAAGCACAGACTCACGCCTTGGAACCTGGGGTTTGTGGCTGGAGGGGGGCGGGGAACAAGCCCACAGCTGGGTGAGGGCGTGACCCAGTGCCCACGTGTGGGGGAGGGCCTCCCCCAGCAGCCAGAAACGGCACTGAGACCCCCTTCGGCCCCACCCCTGGGGATGTCCCCTCACAGCCTGGCTTCTGGGAGACAGGCAAGGACCAGCACAGGCCAGACTCCTTTGCCCGGCCCTGGCTCTGCTCCAGGCCTCGCCCTGGGCATGGCCCGCTGGTTTGCACCGGGCTCAGGGAGATGGATGGGCTGACAAGGTGACCCGTCCCCTTCCTGCCCCACCCAGGGGCTCTGGCAGGCTTCCCACCCAGGGGACAGGGTGGCCAGAGGCTGGGGCCAGAGACGGTCCCAGGGCCACAGCCCTTTCCCACCACACCCGGGGTGGCGATTCTGTCCCTGGGAACAAATACCACGGAGCCTGGGTGGAATCAATCAAACAAACAGTGTTTATGGCAGCGGGAGAGAGCTGTTGAGCCCTGCCTGGCAGCTAATTAATGGGTTCATTAGGAGATAGGGTGTGTGGGGAGTGGAGGGGGGTGTGTGTCCACGGAGCTCTGCACATCGGGCCCTGAGCTAGAATGTGCTAGATTCAAGCTGGACCAGGCCCTTGGGGCCTGGCAGGGGAGGAGTTCCCTCTCCATTCCCTGCCCGCCTCCCAGCCCCGATGGTCACAGAAGCAGGGGTCCCTGCCATCGTCCTGGGGGGCCCCCTTGGCTTCTGGGATGGTGTGGTGGGGCGCAGGGCAGGCATGCGCTCAGGCCTGGCCATGGGCATCCGAAGTGTGGTGTCCAGGCTCCGCCCTTGGTCTTGAGCCCCAAGATGTCGTCCGGCCTTCTGAGCATCCGCCGAGACTCCACTACCTTCTTCTCTGCCTCCCCACTGCCAGTTCTCAGGGGGTGGTTTCTTCGGGCATCCTCAGGCCCCCAGGTAGACCTCTACCAGCCCCCCGACGGAATGCATGCGGTAGAAGACCCCCAAGGGCAGGCCGAAGTTGACGATGGTGAACCATGCCCGGTAGCCATAAAACTCCTTCTCCAGCCCGTTCTCGAACTCGGGGTGTATGCCAAAGGCCGGCATCATCCACAGCTGTGTGGGAGGGAGAGGGAGGGTGGGGTGGGGGAGGGGCTCTCTCACACTCCAAGATGCTGAGGATAAGGGAGGAGACCCCAGAACCTGTAGCTCCTCCCACACCTCCTCCCACCTTTCTGTTCCATTGTGTGTGTGTGTGTGTGTGTGTGTGTGTGTGTGTATGCATGTGAGAGAGAGCGCATGCACACGCATGCACACACACCACTACTTGGGCTTGAAAACTCAGGGCCTAGCACTTTTTAAAAACCAGTCATGGGGCTTGAACTCTGGGCCTGGGCACTGTCCCTGGGCTTCTTTTTGCTCAAGGCTAGCTCTCTACCACTTGAGCCACTGTGCCACTCTGGCTTTTTCTGTGATTTATGGGAGATAAGAGTTTCACAGGCTCTCCTCCCCAGGCTGGCTTCAAACAGTGATCCTCAGATCTCAGCCTCCTGAGTAGCTGGGATTACCCGGCCGAGGGCCTCATACTTTTGCTTATCTTTTTCACTCAAGCCGGATGCTCTCCCAGTGGAGTCATACCTCCTTTTCTGGCTTTTTGCTTTATGCTGGTTAAATGGAAATAAGAGTTTCATGGATTTTTCTGCTTAGACTAGCTTTGAACCGTGATTCTTAGATCTCAGCCTCCTGAGTAGCTAGGATTACAGGCGTGAGCCACCGGGTACACGGTTCCTGTTGTCAATGTTTTGCATTCCTCCAGGCCTAGATCACACCTTTCCTGTAGCCTGCCCTGGCCACTAGCCCCACACTGCCTTCTCTGCAGTCCTAATGTACTTTAGAGCTAATTTATTCGTTATTCGCTGCCAGGACCAGGGGGCTCACATCTGAGGTGTGTTCTCAGGGTTTGTGAATTGATCCCACAGGGCGTGGGCCCTGGGTGTGCTTGTCTGTGCAGTGGGGACCATAATGCCTGGTCTGGGTTACTGAGATAACTCAAGTGCATGTGGAGGTGCTACACAGGTGGGCCTGGGACTTAACAGCTCCCGAAAGCCAAGTGATCATTATTAATATCTTCCACTAAGGATTCTTTCTTTTTTTCTGGACTTGAACTCAGGACCTGGGCACTGACCTTAGCATTTCTCTCTCTCAAGGCTGCTCTACCACTTGAGCCACAGCACCGCTTCTGGCTTTTTTAGTGGTGAATTAGTGATAAGAGTCTTATAGAGTTTCTGGCTCACGGTAGCACTGAACCATGGTCCTCAGATCTTAGCCTCTTGAGTAGCTAGGATGACAGGCATTGATGCCCAGCCCACGAAGAGCTCTTTGGAAAAAATAATCAGGCACTTTTTCTCTTGTCTGAATTGGGTGGATAATGAATTTCCCAATAATTTTCTAACTGGTCCTCTAGCATCTTCCTAGCTAGACATTAAGCTTCTGGAGCATAGAAGTCTTTTGTGAGAAGCACTTAACCACGTGCTCGGCACACTGATTCGCGCCAGGCGGCTGACTCTCTGCTCCCTAGCAGCATCACGCTAATTGCAAAGAGGCAGATCACCTTGATCCAGCCCTTCCTGAATGAGGCTTTCTGGGTCCCCCCTGACTCCACCTCTCCCTTCCCCAACCAGCCCTTCCCCAGCCACTCACTGTGATGTTGCAGAGGATGAGGAAGAGCGAGATCTCCTTGAGCGCCCGCCGCTTCCAGTTGAGATGACTGTAGGAGTGTATGTAAGCCACCGAGGCCCGCCGCAGGTCTTGGCCCAGCTCTATCAGGGAGCCTCTGTGGGGAGACTGTGTCTCCTGCTTTCCAGACAGGTCCTCTGGCACCACCTCCCAGAGCGGGCGGCGGTGCAGGCCCTCGATGATGAAGAGATTCTGGGTCATGTGTTGGACGATGAGCAGGAGGGAGTAGGCCAGGATGAGCTGGTTGAGCAGCTCATGTGGGCGGGTGGCCACGATGGCCACGATGGAGAAATAGGCGATGCCCATTTGGCCCAGCGCGGCGCCCATCAGCAACACCACATCCAGGCTGCGGGTGGGGTTCTTGACCGTGTCCAGCTCCCGCTCCTCCAGCCCGTGGATGGCCGTGCCCGCCAGGCACGCCAGGCTCATGGCAGGCAGGGCGGCCACGTAGAAGGCGTAGTAGAGGGTGAAATACTGGCGGCCGATCGCGGGGCCACTGGCCTCGATTTGGAAGAGCACGAAGATGCACACGCCAGCCACCAGGGCCAGCACGCCCAGCAGCGGCCCGAAGATGGCCCCGTGCAGGTGGAAGGGCAGGCTGGGGGGGCGCACGCCCGTGTGGGCCGCCAGGCGGCGCCCCACATTTTTCCACATGACGAAGAGCACCGCGCAGCAGATGAGGCAGTACTCAGTGCTGAAGGGGTAGAGCATCAGGTAGCCCTTCCGGAAGACCTCACACACCGAGGCGTTGAGGCAAAAGCAGGTGTTGGTCCCATTGCCTGGGGAGGGGTGGGGCGGGAGGAGACTGAGGTTCAAGGGCACCCAGGGGAACCAATCACTCTCAAGTCCATCTGGAGCCTGTGAGCGCTGGAAGAGGCGGAGCTAGCTGTATGTATGTATGTATCGATTCATTTGGTGCTGGTCCTTGGGCTTGAACTCAGGGCCTGGACATAGGCTGTCCCTCAGTTTGTTTGTTTTGGCCAGTCCCGGGACTTGAACTCAGGGCCTGGGCCACTGTCCCTGAGCTGCTTTTTGCTCAAGGCTAGCACTCTGCCACTTGAGCCACAGCGCCACTTTCCGCTTTTTCTGTGATTAATTGGAGAGAAGAGTCTCATGGACTTGCCCGCCCTGGCTGAATTTAACTGTGATCCTCCTATCTCAGCCTCCTGGGCAGCTAAGATTACAGGCATGAGCCACTGGCGCCTGTCTTGGGAAGATTTTCTAACCCTCAGTTTTCAGGCTTTGCTCATTCTTCTAGGCAGCTAGAATTGTATTGGGCAGCATTCTTTCAGGCCCAAAGCCGCCTTTATGTTCTGGCAAAAAATATGCAAATGAAGTGGGTGGGGCTCCTGTGGGAGGGACTCCTCTGGGAGCTCAGCCAGGATTTGTGGCTGCCTGCTGACTGCCATGTGGGGCTGCAGGCCGCCAGCCCCCTGATGGCTCACGAAGGGACTGTGGGCAGTTGACTGCTTCTGCTGATGTAATCAGGCCTCTAGAGTTTGCTCCCAGCTCTGTATAACTCTCTGGGCACCTGCAGTTTGGGGGAGTGTATTTGCATCTGTGTGTGTGTGTGTGTGTGTAAAAGGCTGCCCCTACCCCACCTGTCTACCTGACAGCTTCTTCATGAGGGCGCTGAGCTCCGCCTCGATTTCACGGTGCATGGAGTCGTTGGTCACAGCCAGTACCCACAGCAGCAGGTTTGTGGCCAGGGTCAGCATGAGGCCACACCTGGAGGAAGGGCCACGCGGCTCATTCCCACAGCTGGCCAGGCTTCCCTTGTCCTGTCCCCCCCCCCTCCCATCCTTACCGTTGACGGATACTGGGGCAAGTGCTGGGTCTCAAAGGCATGGGCGAGGCAGCCCCTGGGGCCACCTGAAGACTAAGCCACAGCCGCAGGGGCCCCTTGTCTGGAGAGGCCGGGAGGTTCGGGAGGGAGACGAGTCTTACCTGGTGAGATTGGTCTGCACCTGCACACAGTCCTTACAGTGTTTCCAGAGGACCCAGGTCTGAAAGAGACAGGGCCTTGAGCCCAGGGACTGGTGGGGGGCTGTAGGTGTGTGTGTGTGTGTGTGTGTGTACACACTCAAGTTGCTTGTGTGTATTTGCAACAGAAGACCCTGTGCGGAGGCCAGGGTCGGAATTGAGCCTCAGTCTTTTATTTTCCTTGCTGTGTGGTACTGGGCCATTAGCAGAGAAGTTTTGAGCCTCAGTTGGCTCAAGCTCTGAAAAGGAGCTGAAATGTCCACTGCTTGGGGAAATACCAGACACAGGATCTGGTGCATTGCAGAGATGTGTGACTTTGGAAAGGAGGTTTGGCTATCTGTATATGCATATGCATCTGTATAGATGCATATGTAGATATATGCAAATAAGCAGGGGCAGATGTGAGTAGAATGGTGTACAGGGGGCAGACAAGGGGTGTGGGCCCAGGAAGTGGGTGTTTAGAGGGGGCTGTGGTGTGTGGGGCCGTGGGTGTGGCTGGGGTGGGCAGCTCGTGCCCCCTGGTGGCATGGGGGTCAGGGAAGCCTGTCACCTGGATGGCCATGAAGACAATCTCGATGGCGGGGAAGAGGAGCTCCAGCTCGGACTTGCAGTGGCTGTGGCTCACGTCGTAGCCCATGCGGAAGACGTTGAGGCAGATGGTACAGCTGCCAAAGAGCACCAGGGAGCCTGGCGGGCGCGGGCGGGCATTGGCACCTGTCCTCAGGCCAGCTCTCCCGCCCCAGCCCTCTCCAGCCACGCTCACCTCGCACCCAAATCGGTCCCGCATGGGGGTCTCGATAGAGCACGGCATGGGGCCGCCGCACAGTGCTGGCCATGTAGTAGAGGAGCCAAAGGACGGAGAGGACCTTCAGGACAGCTAGCAGGATCCACACGTCGCCCAGAGTGACGGCCACATTGTTGAAGATCATACTGCAGATGAAGGCCCCGCCCAGGAACACCACGTTGAGCGCCAGGAGCCCGGAGAAGAGCTGTCCAGCCTTCTGGGCCTGCCGGTCCCGTCGAAGCAGCAGTGAGAAATGGCGAGCCAGCCAAGACTTCTCTCTGGGCAGCCCTGGGGCTCCTGTCTCCTTGGCTCCTGTGTCCCCTTGGTCCTTGGGGGCTGGGGATGCCTCTGTTGACTGTGCTTCCTGAGAGGACACATGTGGAATCTCAGCAGCCACTGGTGAGAGAGAAAGGGCTCTGCATGACTTCCGGGGTTCAAGGCCACCTCTTCTGGTTGCCCATAGAGGGTCACAGAGAACAGCAGACGCACCAGGAGCCAATGGCTCACGCCTGTAATCCCAGCCACTCAGGAGGCTGAGATCTGAGGATCCAGATTCTTATCTCAGATTAATTAGCAGAGGTGGAGTGGTAATTCAAGTGGTAGAGTGCTAGCTTTGAGCAAAAAAGCAAAGGGAAAGCCAGGCACTGGTGGCTCATGCCTGTAATCCAAGCTACTCAGGAGGCTGAGATCTGAGGATCTCGGTTCAAAGCCAGCCTGGGCAGGAAAAGTCTGTGAGATTCTTATCTCCAATAAACCACCCAGAAAACCGGAAGTGGTGCTATGGCTCAAGTGGTAGAGGGCTAGCCTTGAGCTAAAGAGCTGAGGACAGTGCTCAGGCCCAGAGTTCAAGCCCCACAACTGACAAAAAAAAAAAAAAAGCAAAGGGACAGTGCCTTGCCCTTGGTCCCAAGTTCAAGCCTCAGTACTAGCAAAAGAGAAAAAAGAAGATAAAAGAAAATCAGAACAGGAGACAGGGAAATGCTTTGTGTTGCCCATAGACCTAAGTGTGTGTGTGTGTGTGTGTGTGTGTGTGTGTGTGTGCTTCTAGTACACACTAGTACACACACTTGAATTCAAGGCCTGGGCACTATCTCTTAGCTTTTTCCACTCAAGGCCAGGGCTCTACCACTTGAATCACATCTCTACTTCCAGCTTTTCTGGTGGTTAATTGGAGCAAGAGTCTTATGAACTTTTCCTGCCCAGGCTGGCTTTGAACTGTGATCCTCAAACCTCAGCCTCCTGAGTGGCTTCGATGACAGGTGAGCCCCTAGTGCCCAGCTTTCTAAGGGATTGTTTTGATCTGCTTGAGAGCCTCTTAGACCACCCCACTCCTAGATGGGCTCCCTCACTTCCTGACTCAGTGTAGAGTAGGACAGTGACATTTGCCCAAGGAGCCAGTGGTATCTGCAGACTGCCTTATCTTTTTTTTTTTTTCTGTCAGTCATGGGCTTGAACTTGAGGCCTAGGCACTGTCCCTGAGCTCTTTTTGCTCAAGGCTAGCACTCTACCACTTTGATCCACAGTGCTACTTCTGATTTTCTCTTGGTTAATTAGAGATAAGCATCTCACAGACTTTCCTGCCTGGGCTGGCTTTCAACCATGATCCTCAGATACCAGTTTCCTGAGCAGCTAGAATTATAGGCATGAGCCACTGGTGCTCATGGGACCATTTCTAAGGCTGGCTTTTCACCCCTGCTAACTTCCAGGTGGAATTCTGCTCCTGAGGTCTTGGAGGATAAATGGATGTCTTCTTTGACTCTGATTGATTAGTGAACTAGGATTGCTGCCAGCACTGTATGTGCCAAGGTGGATCCTGAGGTTGAGTCTGGACTGGGTGGGAAAGAATGCAGTAGATCTGAAGTAATACTTTGTCATGGGGATGCAGGAGTGTATATAAGATGGCTTTGGAAAGATCTAGAAGCTACAGTAGTTTTCTTCCAGGAAAGGACTAGTAGACCTTCCTTTAGCTCTAATGGTCTTATTTATTTATTTTCCCTAACACATATCATAATATTACATGTTCTGGGATGGATTTGCAATGTCTGCCACGTGCACAGGAGAGGTTGGGCTGAGCACAGATGCCATGAGTTGCCCCTATTCCTAGCTGTCCCATGAATTCGCAGCACAGCCTGGGGACACTAGCCTCCATCTTCAGAATGTCTCTTGCCACCTCCTCATGCTCCCCAGTTTTTCATTTAAACCAACCAACCACGTTGTTACCACTTGCTTAGGCCTGATCTTGGGGCACTCAATATGGGCAGCTCTCCCCTTTGGCCCTCTTGGGACATTCTTCCTTCAGGGTGGGGCTGAGGTGTTCTACAGAGCAGGGGGTGGCTCATTTTCCCATGGTCACCCTGGGCATTATTCATCCCTTCCATTGTTCTCTTCTGGAACAAATGGAAAACTAACACTTGGCCTTCTTTTCTGGATTTCTATAAATGATCCTCTCTCTTTTCCTGGTCCACAGTGTCCCTTAAGGCAAATTCGACCTCCTCCCCATCCAGCCTGCTGGCCACACTCTGGGTACCTGCCTGTCACTCGATCCCTGCCCAGGTAAAAGCCTCAGTGTTTTCCCTGTTTGTCCCTGGCTCCCATGATCCCTCCAGCAGCCAGCTGCTCCTTCTCCCTTGCTCACCTGGACAGCGGCCCTTACCTGTCCACTTTACTACCGTGGAAGCCTTCTTTCTCGGCTGGTGGTGTGTTGCTGGGCCACTCCTTCCCGCTGAGTGTGGGTGTGTACTGTCAGGTGTGCTGTGTGTGCTGTGTGTGTGTGTGTGTGTGTGTGTGATAGACTCCCCCTCCCCGCCCCAAGACCAAGAGCTGCTCCACTTAGCACTACAAGTGCAGATCCCAGCTCTCACCTCCTATTCGGCCCTGGACTCTGGCAAGTCCGTGGGAACTTTCAGCACCAGAGCTCTGGACAGAGACCCTTCCCATTAACCCCTTCCATTCCTCGCAGCCACCTAGGCTTTCCAGTGGATGGTGATCTCTTCCTCCCAGGCTCCCTCGCCCAGGTTGAGCAAGGCTGAGGTTCAGAGGCACACCCCTTCTGCTCCCTGTTCTTTGTTGTTGTTTTTGTTGTTGGCACTAGGGACTGAACCCAAGGCCTTGCACAAGCTAGGGAAGTGCTCTACCACGTAAGCCATGCCTGCAGTGCCTTCTTGCTCCTTTTCTGCCAAGCCCAGCAGCTCTAGCTCACTTTCCCAGGAATCCACTCCCCTATCCAAGTCACTGTAATGGTTGGTTGAGAGCCCGGATGCTGTCACTCTTTATCCTTGTGAGCCTGGGCAGCGCTCTCAGACTCTGTGTCTCAGTGTCTTCATCTGTGAATCCAGTATACAACTAGGAAATGGTAATGCCCAATGAATAGGAGACCCTCAATCTTCCCTCCCTTCCTCCCTCCCTCTTTCCCTCCCTCTCTCCCTCCCTCCCTCCCTCCCTGCCTGCCTTCCTTCCTTCCTTCTTTCCTTCTTTCTTCCCTTCTCCTCCTCCTTCTCCTCTTCTTTCTCCTTCTCTTCCTTCTCTCCCTCCTTTTTTTCTTGTTCTGGGGATCTAACCCAGGGCACTCTAACACTGACTACATCAACCCCCAAACAAATTCTTGAGCCGATAAATGGGGGGAATTCATGTGTGGCACCTACCTCAGAGAAATTTTGTTGCAAACGAGTGATTTAATACATATAAGTTCACATAGAGCAGGGTGAGAAAGCCCCCCTGCCCTGGCCCTGTGTTAGCTGGTTGGGAATTTTCCTACTGTTCTTTCCAGATGCTGGCACGAATGGAATTGTGGGTCAATTTCAGAGATGGGTTTTGCAGGCTGCAGGCTGGAGGGGGCTACTGAGGGACAAGATTCCAGCTCCCCTCCCTCCAACCCAGGACGGCCCCGCCCCTCTTTTGCTGTCCAGCAGCAGCAAAAGTGAACTGTGGTGGTGGTTCACACCTGCAATCTCAGAACTGGGAGGTTGAGGCAGGATCTTAAGTCCCAGATAAGGCCAGACACTTGTCTTTATAAAACAAAATGTGGGAAGGCCAGCACCAGAGACTCACACCTGTGACCCTGGTTACTCAGGAGCCTGAGAACTGAAGACCTTGGTTTGAAGCCAACCCCGGGGCAGCAAAGTCCACGAGGCTCTTATCTCCAATAAGCCCAAAGTGTGTGTGTGTGTGTGTGTGTGTG
>NW_012267223.1:4403040-4416098 GCF_000151885.1 Dipodomys ordii
CCGGTGCCCCGCGCGCGCCCTCCAGGCAGCGCCGGCCCCCGCCGATCTCGGGATGCCCTGAGCGCAGAGCCGGATGTGCGGTGAGGGGGACACAGAGGCAGGAGTGGGCCCCTCCGGTCTCCCTGCCCTCCCTCCCCAGTCTCGGCAGCGCCTGACACCTGTCGCGCCTCCTCCCGGCCCCCCCAGGATCGGCCCTCGGGGTCCAGGGGCGTCGGGTGCCTTACCTGCGGCGTGGGCAGCCATGGCTGCGGCCGGGCTCCGGCCCTCCCGCCAGGTGAGGCTCCGCGCCCCCGACGCCCTCCCGCGCCCCGCGACACTGCGCAGCCGCCGCGCGGGCTCCACGGCCCATCGATTTTTCTGTTGACTTTGGGCATCTCATTAATCCCACGTTAATTACCCCGCCGGGGCTCCGGGGCAGCCAATGGCGCGGCGGCGGGGCGGGGCGGGAGGCGGGCGCAGGTCTGCAGGGCGCGGGGCGCAGGGGCGCAGGGCGCGCGGGGCGCGGGGGGCGCAGGGGCGCGCCTAGCAGTAAAGGCTTTGTGGGTTCCGCGGCCGAGCTGGGAATGGGACTCTCCCGGGTCGCCTTTTTCTGCCCCTTCCCTAGCATCGGGCTGAAGTCAAACTAAAGGCGAGGCGGGGGTGGGGAAGAGAGCCAGGCAGAGCCTCATTCCTCGGTTTCCCATCCTCTGGTGGCCCCTGTCCGCCACGTGCCAGGGCGATCGCCCCCCCCCGCCCCTCTGCTCCCACGCAAGTCCCCCTTCTTCCCGCCTTCCCCTCCTTTCCAATGTTTGACCCTCTCTCCCTCTCCCTCCCACGTCCCTCTGTATTTCTTTCTTTTTTGTTTATTTACTTTTGTCGGCTGTGGGGCCTGAACTCTGGGGCTGTCCCTCAGCTCTTCAATTCAAGGCTAGCGCGCTACCACTTGTGCCACAGTGCCACTTCCAGCTTTTTCTGCTTATGTGGTGCTGAGGAATCAAACCCAGGGCCTCATGCATGCAAGGCAAGTACTCTACCACTGAGCCACCTTCCCAGCCCCTTCCCTCTGTATTTCCTGGAAGGGCTTTGGCAGGAGACCTTCCCCCAGTTGGGAGAAGGGAGGTGGGAGGAGGCAATCGGACTCCTTCAGACTCCTCTTAAACTTCTTAAACAGGAACCATAAACAGGTTGATAAATGGTAATTTATCAACCTACATTATCAACCGGGGCTCCTGGCATTCCTGAAATATTTGGGGGAGGAAGTATGCTTATAGCCGCAGGTAGAAGGGGACCATGGAATAGGAGGAATGAATTCCAGTGTTCCAATAATTCATTGACTATTTAAAAAATATTAAATAGAGCCAGGCACCAGGGGCTCATACCTGTAATCCTAGTTACTCAGAAGGCTAAGATCAGCGAAATCACAGTTTGAAGCCAGCCAGGGGAGATTCAAAAAAAAAAAAAAGAGTCCAAGAGGCTCCATCTCCAAGATAACTAGATAAAGCTGTGTTGGAAGCTGGGTGCCAGTGGCTCATGCTTGTAACCCTAGCTGCTCAGAAGGCTGAGATCTGAGGATTGGGGTTTCCAAGCCAGCTTAGGTAGGAAAGCCTGGGAGATTCATCTCCATTAAGCACCCCCCCCAAAAAAAAATCCAGAAGTGGAGCTGTGGCTCAAGTGGTTAGAGCACTAGCCTTGAGCAAAAAAGCTCAGTGGCAGCACCTAGGCCTTTAGAACCAACACACACAAATACCAAAACAAACAAAACCCCTATCCAAAATTAACCACCACAACAGAAAAACGTGCTGCTTGAAAAAAGAAGTGAACATTACTCTTCTTAGTAGGAAGGGTCTGGCTTCCTGTGTCCTTGGCAAAGTGACCTCTCTGCACCTCCATTGCCTTCTCTGTAAAATGTGGAAGTTGGACTGTGCCCCTCCTCATTAACTTTTCATGTGTCAAGGGACACATAAAAATATGTGTCACCTGGAAATAAGTAAAAGAGGAAGGTGCAGCTCATAAACTCTAGCCACCCCTCCCAGCCACCCAGGCAACCGCTGTTGAGATCATCTATAACTCAGATCCCGCTCTCCCATTGAAAACTTTGAGGCCTCACACCTCGATCTTTACCAGCGCTGACTGCCGAGTTCCGAGTTCCTTTCCCATGACCTCCAACGGCTGAGACAAAGAGCGGACAGAGAGCGAGTGAATTGTGGGTTTATTAGTTCTCAGCCCCAGACAGTGCACCGCCAGGCCCCAAGGCTGGCATTCAGGATGGAGCTAGAGAGAGAGAGAAAGAGAGAGAGAGAGAGAGAGCCCTCCCTGCCAGGCCCCAGGGTCATGCAGAGGTGGATGGGTAAGTCCTGATTGTGATTTAAAAACTCATCCTGGAAAAATAAACTGGTGCAAAAATTCCACTCTGGGGCCGGCCGGGGAGGAGGGGATGGATAAGGTCGTTCTGTGGCTGACAGTTCGGGCTCCATGTCTTCTTCCCAGGTTTCAGGACAACACGTAGACCTCCAGCAAGCTGGAGACGGCGTGCATGCGGTAGAAGATGCCGAAGGGCAGGCAGATGTTGACGATGGCTGCCCAGAGGGAGGAGCCGTAGAAATCCACCTCTACTCTGTTGCTGAAATGGGGGCGGGCCCCGAAGGCAGGCATGATCCACAGCTGTGTGGAGAGAGGAGCACATCAGAAGCACCCCAGAATGCACTGGGGAGTCATGTCTGTGGGCTTTGCTGGGCTGCAACGGGATCCTTCTAGTTTGTTTGGACTCCGGAGGACTAGGGATCATGGCCAGGTGTCACGCTAGCATCTTGACCAGGCCCTGGCACTTTCTAATTTGCTCGGCAGTCTGCCCAGTTATGCTTGCTCATTTGGGACATCATGGTGGCTCACGCCTACAATTCTAGTTACTCAGGAGGCTGAGATCTGAAGGATCTTGGTTCGAGGCCAGCCATGGGCAGGAAAGTTCACTAGACTTCATTTCCCAAAATAACCAACAAAATGCACTAGCCTAGAAAGCTGGAGACCCTGAGGAGAGCGGGAGAAAAAAAGAGAGAGGGAGAGAGAGAGAGTTGCCCATTTCTAGGTTAGGGTTCTACCTACTGCCCCTCTCCCTCCCTCCTTCAGGACCCTCTATGACATGGACGTTTCAATAAATGACATAGAAATTGCTTCACACAGCTGGGTCTGCAGCTGGGGAGATGTATACAAGGGGGTGCTGGTGGCAGAACCAATCAGGCCCAGAGCAGGCTTGGCCAGAAGCTGCCCTCTCCAGCCCTCCAGGAGCTCTGCCTCCCCACCCTCTTGCTTCCTCCTCTGCTTTCTTTCCAGGCCCAGGAGGAGGAGGAAGCTGGATCACTGTTGCACCCATCCTGGATGATTAGGATGCAGGCTGTGAGACAAAAACCAAAGGCCTCCACAGAGACTCTTCTCCCCCCCCCCCACCAATTAACCTTTCCGAGTTGCATTGCACCCCCCCCCAACCTGTTTGTTCTGTGAACCAATGCTGTCAGAAATGACTCAGGCTCAGATACCTGGAAGAAGAATAGACTCCAGGAAGGTGGAATAATCCAGCCTGGGAGGAAGATCTGGGTGGAGCCTGGTGTGTGGGGGGGGTGGGGGGGGTGAGCACCAAAGCAAGACCCAGGTATCATGAGGTTTTTGAACCTTATTGACTCCTTGGTAGGGTCAGAGATTGGTTGATCACATTTTTTTTTTTTGGGTCAGTCGTGGGGCTTGAACTCTAGGCCTGGGTGCTGTCTCTGAGCTCTTCAGCTCAAAGCTAGTGCTCTACCACTTGAGCCACAGCTCCACTTCTGGCCTTTTCTGCTTATGTGGTGCTGAGGAATTGAACCCAGGGCCTCATGCATGCAAGGCAAGCACTCTACCACTGAGCCACCTTCCCAGCCCCTTGATCACATTTTTCTTTAAAATAACACTGACTATGGAGAGGCTCCTGCATGAGGGTCATACCATGTGGATGGGGTCACATTACGCAGTTGGGGCAGTGACTGGGAGATTACCTGTGCCTTCATTCAGAATATAGCTCAGTTAGGGCTGTTGATATGTCTCCTCTAGGTAGAATTTCACAAGAATAGAATTCACTCTATGGAGATTGTTTTCTGGTGGGATGTACATATATATATATATATATATATGTATCATACATATATATATATATATATATTTTGTGATGAGAATCAAACTCAGAACCTCTTGAATGCTAGGTAGACATTTACTCTACCATGAAGCTGTATCCCAGCCCCAGGATATACCCATGTTACATTCATTTCCACATGAGAGATACCCTTCTATTGGAGTGTATAACCAAAAGCTCTGTTTCTAGGTTGTTTTTACTATTTGAGATGTCACGATCATCTCTTGCTAAGAGCCCCCATGTATATCAACATCCAAGAATATTTAAATCCCTTCCATGACGTGGCACTGCATTTGCATATCCTCATCATACATCCTCCAGTTTACTTTAAACTCTGTCTCAAGCACTCTATTCAAGATATCTAATACAATGTAGATGTGATATAAATACTGGTTACATTATATTCTTTTTTTTTTTTTTTGTCGGTCGTGGGGCCTGAACTCTGGGCCTGGGTGCTGTCCCTCAGCTCTTCAGTTCAAGGCTAGTGCTCTACCACTTGAGACACAGCGCCACTTCCGGCTTTTTTCTTTTTGCTTATATGGTGCTGAGGAATCCCAGGGCCTCAGGTATGCAAGGCAAGCACTCTACCACTGAGGCACCTTCCCAGCCCCTTTACTAGAAATTTCTATACTGGAGATCATTCTCTTTGTCTCTGTCTCTGTCTCTCTCTCTCTCTCTTTCTGTGTGTGTCAGTCTTGGGGCTTGAATGCTGGGTCTGGGCATGTCCCTGAGATTTCTTGCTCAAGGTGAGCTCTCTGCCACTTAAGCTACAGCGCCACTTCTGGCTTTTTGTTGGTTACCTGGAGAAGAGTCTTTTGGACTTTCATGCCTAGACTGGCTTTCTACCATGATCCTCAGATCTCAGCCTCCTGAGTACCTAAACTAGGATTACAGGAGATTATTTTTATAGTAAGGGCATTTCCATACAGGGTTGTAGTTGCAATCGGTTTGTTTTTCTATTGGGATGTACCTTCACTACAACAGTTTCTGCCCTGGGGTGGTTCCATCCAACCAGTTTATTTGTACTGGGTGAAGCCTGTTGCTTTTAGTCGACTTAAGCAAATGAGATTGTGCCAGCATTTCTGCCCCCTTCCTGCCAGCCCCCTCCCAACTGCTGACAGACTGCTCACACTTGCTCACACTTATGCTGCGCTCCCCGTTACTTCCTGAAGCTGCTCCAATTTTTCTGAGAAGCAGGCAGGTCACAAGTTGCAGAAGCAGTCACACCTCCCACAGGGGGGTGAGGGCCCCGCCCTTCACATTCCCTCTTACCTCCACCCAGCCTCCCACACCAGCCTTTCCTGGGACCCCTCCAGCTCTGCCTGCTGCCTTTATGTCAGAGGGCTGGGATATCATTGTGTGCTGGGTGAGGTGCCCTCTCTGATCCTGCTCCTCTCCTAGGGAGCTGTAAGATTTGGGGGGGTTGAGCTGGGAGGCAAGAAAGAGAAAGCCAAGAGAACAAAGCCATGGGACTAACCTTCCTCTGTGTCTGTCCTGCCCTCCCCCACTTCTACCTCCCCCTCTACCCTGCCTCTACCTCCCCGCCTCAGCTACTCACGATGACATTGCAGAGCAGGAGGAACAGAGAAATGTCTTTCAGGCACCGGCGTCTCCAGTGACCCCTGGGGGTAGAGATGATGGTCACCGCTTCCGGCGGGCCTTCTAGAGGGCTGGCCAGCCTGGGGGTGGACGGGCAGGCGGGCAAGGCATGGAGGGCATCCAGGTTGGCAAAGGTGAGGCCTTGGCAGGGCTCCTTGTTGGGTGTCTCCCGGGGCTCCTCCCCCGGGGGCCCCCGGTGGAGGCTCTCAATGATGAACACATTCTGGAAGGTGTGCTGGGCGATCATGAGCAGAGCGTGGGCCAGGTTGAGGCCCCCCAGCAGGTCCCTGGGCGTGCCCACCACCACAGCCACGATGGAATAGTAGGAGATGGCGTACTGGCCCAGGGCAGCGCCCATCAGCAGGCCTACGTCCAAGGTGCGAGTGGGGTTCTTATGCTGGTCCATAGCCCGGCGGTCAAAACGGTAGATGACCGAGCCGCTCAAACTGACCAAGGTCATGAGTCCCAGGCAGACAATGTTGAAGCTGTAGTAGCTGACCAGGGCCTCCTGGGTGCGGCTTCCCTCTCCGCTCACTTGAACTTCATAGATGATGAAGACCGCCAACCCCACCACAAAGAGTATCAGGCCCAGGACCGGTCCGGCAAAGAAGGTCTCCCTGAAGAGGCTGACCCGGGGTGGGGCGTGGCCGTGGCCGTGGCTGGAGGTGAGCAGCCTGCCCACATTCTTCCACATGACGTATAACATGGTGGAGGCGAACAGGCTGTACTCGATGTTGAAGGGGTACAGGTAGAAGTAGCCCTGCTGGAAGATCTGGCAGATGGCCGTGTCGCAGGGACACGGGTCGCCTCCAGCTGTGCTTCCTGTGCGCTCTGCTGTGGGGAGAGAGAAGGTGGGACTTCCTTCCTGTCCTCCATTCGCACCTTTGTAAGGAAGGGCAGGGGGGTTCTCTCTGCCAGTGACCACTGTAGCAGCCCCAATGCTTTCACAAGCCTTGGCATGTTCCTTTATTCCATAATTGCTTACTGAGCACCTACTAGGGTTTAGGTACCCACCAATTATAGAGAAATCTGAGCCAGGTGTAGTGGTACATTCCTATAATCCCAGTGCTTGGAAGGATGAAGCAGTCTTCAGTTCAAGGCTAGATGGAACTACATAGTAAGACCTTCATTCAACACTACCTTCCTCCTCTCCCTCCCTCCCCTGAAAATCCAAACGATAGAACTATCTGCTTCCCTCATTGTATTTCTTCAATCTCTTCCAGTCAGATTCCCCAGATCCCCAGATCCCTGAGCTAGGCAGGCTGACCTCCCCTGGACTGGTTTTCTTTTAACTGTATTTTTTTTTGTCTTCTCTTTTTTGGTACTGGGGATCAAACCCAGGACGTTGCACTTGCTAGGCAAGTGCTTTGCCACTGAGCTACATCCCAGCCCTGGACTGGTTTTCATCCCCATCTGCACCATCTAGACAGTCTGCTGGGGGCTGGGTCATGTCCCCACTGGCAGGGGGTATGCCAGTGTCTTAAGGTGATGGCTAGAGGGGACCCCCAGAGAAACCCTGAAAACAGGACCAGGAGACCATGGACCCCTGTCTTCTTTCATGTAGCGCACTGACTAAAAGCAGTGAACACTAGCGCGTGCCTTCCAGACCCTGGGTAAGCTACTTCACAACCTCGCCACACATAGTTCCTGCATCTATAAAACAGGAACTTTTCCCCAACTCCCCACCTAGTACTGGTGGGGTTTGAACTCAGGGAAGACCTCATGCTCTTGCTTAGCTTTTCTACTCAAGCCTGGTGCTCTTGAACCAGACCTCCACTTTCACTTTTTGCTGGTCAATTGGAAAGAAGAGTCTCATGGCCTTTTCTGCCTAGGCTGACTTCAAACTGTGATTCCCCAGGGCCTCAGTCTCCTAAGTAGTTAGGATTACAGGCATGAGGCCATGGTGCCCAGCTAAAATGGAATCTTGTTCTTTTTTTGGCTGTGGGGCCTGAACTCTGGGCCTGGGCGCTGTCCCTCAGCTCTTCAGCTCAAGGCTAGCGCTCTACCTCTTGAGCCACAGCGCCACTTCCAGCTTTTTCTGCTTATGTGGTGCTGAGGAATCAAACCCAGGGTCTCATGCATGCAAGGCAAGCGCTCTACCACTGAGCCATCTTCCCGGCCCCCTAAAATGGAATCTTAATAGTACCTATTGCCAAGGGAAATTGTGATGGTTAAGAGGGTTCCAGACCTTAGCACAGGCAAGTCATCACAACTGTCTTCATGATGGAATAACTATTTGTTACTTCCCTTTCCCAGGCTGTCCCGTGAGATCATAAGCTCCCTTCCTTCCCTGGTCCAGATCAGATCCTTCCCCTTTCTTTGGGGGTGGGGGGTGGGCCCTTTCTGATGGCCTGGACTGCTCCATGGTGGAGCCCAGGCTGAGACACTCTGCCCCCTGTCCTTGCTCCCGCTCCTCATCACGTCGTGGAGCAGAGCTGGAGTGGGAAGCAGCCCCTGCTTTCCACCTTTGCCACTATGCCCTGTGACAACACGGTTGACTGACTGCAAATGCACCAAGGCCCACCCAAGGCCGGGCCGCCACCGTCCGTGGCGAAGGAGGAACTCACGGTCAGAGGTGAGGCGGGTGTGGCTGGCGTTGCCGTGAGCACTGCTGTAGGAGTGAGCCTGGTGCACCGATTCATCCACCACGGCTGCCATCCAGATGGCCAGGTTGGTAGTGAGGGTGAACATGAGCCCACACCTGTTTGGGGGATGGGGGACCAGATACCCACAAAGCTTTGGCTCCTTGTGGGTCAGACAGAGGTAGTTTAGGGAGCTCTCCTGAGAACGAGAGGGGGTTACAGAAGGCCTGTTCATACAGAACAGAGTTGCTGAGCTTGGGGGTAATACTCAGCCCGTATGGAGATGCCACCTCACAGAGATTCCGGGCATTTCCAGAGGCTCAGTGCCCACCGACCCCTCCCTGAGGACGGAGGCCCCTGGGGTCTGGAAATCACACTGACAAAATGGAGGTGGGGGGAGGGGTGGGGGAGGGGTTAGGCAGAGGCTTGGCTGAGACCCACTCTGGGGAGCAGGTAGAGCAGCCACGCCCAGGCTGGACAGCTCTCTGCCCTGGATAAACCCTGTGGGCACAGTCATTGGGCTCTGGGTCTCACCGTGTCAGGTCCAGGTGGACGTGAATGCAGTCTTTAGCAGAGACCCAGAGAAAGTAAGTCTACGTTGAGAGAGAGGAAAAGTCATTACCTTGTAGGTGGGGTGAGTTCTAGTCCATATTCAGTCTACCCGTGGAGCCCTTATATAACTGATCAGGGTCGCTGTAACTTTACAAAAGGAGGCAGGGAACATTTTCCACAATAATACGGTCTGTGTGAAAGAAGTGGGTCTCAAGCTGGGAGCTGGCGGTTCATGCCTATAATCCTAGCTACTCAGGGACTGAGATCTTTGGATCATCATGGTTCAAAGCTAGCCTATGCAGGAAAGTCTGTGAGATGCTTATCTCCAATTAACCACCAGAAAACTGGAAGTGGTGCTATGGTTCAAGTGGTTGAGTGCTAGCCTTAAGCAAAAAAAGCTCAGGGACAATGCCCAGGCCCTCAGTTCAAGCCCCAAGACCCAAACAAACAAACAAACAGGTTTTTTTTATTACTTAAAGGTTTGCAAAAATCTCACCTATAAAACTCTGGTAAGGCCAAGCCCTGGTGGCTCATGCCTGTAATCCTAGCTTCTCAGGAGGCTGAGATCTGAGAATCAAGGTTCAAAGCCAGGCTGAGCAGGAAAGTCCATGAAACTCTTATCTCCAAATGATGACTGAAAAGTCAGAAGTGGAGCTGTGGCTCAAGTAATAGAGTGCTAGCCTTGAGTACAAAAGCTTGAGGACAGCACCCAAGCCCTGAGTTCAAACCGCAGGATCCACACTCACACAAAACAATGGAACTTGGGCTGGGAAGGTGGCTCAGTGGTAGAGCACTTGCCTTGCATGCATGAGGCCCTGGGTTCGATTCCTCAGCACCACATAAACAGCAAAAGCTGGAAGTGGTGCCGTGGCTCAAGTGATAGAGCTCTAGCCTTGAGCTGAAGAGCTGAGGGACAGTGCCCAGAGTTCAAGCCCCACAACCGACAAAAAGCAAAAACAAAAACAATGGAACTTGATTGAAAAACCCTAGCTATCAGATACCCTGCCTCTTAAACAAACACAGGAACAGTGGTGGCTGGGTGGTCACAGTCACAGCACATCCCCTGGGCTGGGAATGACGTCCTCTGGGCAGCCACGGAGGGCATGCCAGGTTCTAGGGACAGGGACTGGTGTCACAACTCACACCTCCTAGGTGTTGACTCCTGGCACTTCTTGGATTGAAATAAAGTCGAGGTGCCTCTAAGCAGGAGCTCACATTTAGGTATTACTTAATTACTCAGTGCTCCCACATTTACGGACTCATGATCTTCACCTCTGTCCTATCCCATTTATTTCATGACTCGGGGCAGAAGGAGGCGTGGATTCCAGTCTCCTGATTCCTTGCCAGGCCAGTGTTGGCTCTTCTGCATCACACTCAAGGACAGGCCTCCCACCCACCTGGACAATGACAAACACAGCCTGGATGAGGGGGTGCAGGATCTTGATGACCGACTGGCACTCAAAGAAACTGGAGTAGTAGCCAGTCTTGAAGACATCCATGACCAGAGTGCAGATCCCGAACAGCACCAGCCCACCTGGGAATGGGTGTGGAGGAGGAGTCAGCAGGGTGGTAGCCATGTTTCAGACAGAAGGGGGGAGGACTTGCAGAGGACAGGCCTTCAGGATGAGTGGCTAAATGGGTGGCTGTAGTGAGTGGACGGATAGATGGATGGATGAATGGGGAGGGTGGCTGAATAGATGAGTGAACACATAAATGGGCCAAGGGGTGGATTGAAAGATGAACGGGTAGATGGAGGGGGTGAGTGCATGAATGGATAGATGGATGGATAGGCTGAGGGGATGGATGGATGGTTGGATGGATGGATGAATGGGTGGATAGATAAATGAATGGGTGAACATATGAATGGGTCAATGGGTAGACCCAAAGATGAATGGGTAGATGGATGGATGAGGGAATCAATAGCTATAGATGGGCAGACAGGCTGGAAGGATGGGATGGTTGGGTGGGTAGGTGGGAGTGTGGATGAATGGATGGGTGAAGGGATGAATGGGTCAACGGGTGGACCGAAAGATGGGTGGGTAGATGGAAGGATGAATGCATGAATAAAGAGGTGGCTGTTGGATGGAGGAGGCTGGGAAGATGCGTGGATGGAGTGGGCAAATCCAAGAGCTGCACAATGAAGGGGTAGATGTTCAGAGGGCAGCATCTGAGGGGGGCAGGTGGATGGAGGTTTGACTGTGTCCCCTTCCTCAGAGGTGATGGACGAGACACAAGGGATCTGTGGGGACGCAGTGTTTGCTCTCCCTGCTCCCCATCACAGGCTCCCTGTGACCTCTGTTCCGCAGCTCCCGGCAGGCCCACCCCCTCGGTCTCCTCCTGCCCCTCTCCCCCGGCACCTCGGAGCCAGATGGGGCCGGCATGCGCGTCCAAGTAGGGCAGGGCGTCGGGGCAGCGTGCGCTGCGCAGCAGGTAGAACAGGATCCAAAGCACGGCCAGCAGCATCATGGCGGTGAGCAGCGCGAAGACGTCCGTGTCGTACACGGCCACCTTGTTGAAGGCGCCGCCGCTGATGAGCGTGCAGGCGAGCAGGAGCACGTTCACCGCCAGCAGCACCGACAGCAGCCGGCCGCCCTTCTTCCACACCTCTCGGGGGCCCCTCGGGGGCGCCGGCGGGCTCTCCTTGGGGCCCGGGGCCAGCTCCTCCGACATGGTGGGAACGAACGGACGCGTTGGGGGGGGGGCTCACTGTAGGGGAAGAGAGGACCGAGGACCGGGCCTCAGCTCAACTTCGAGGGCGCGCATTCGTTCTGCATCTGCATCGTATTCCTGGATTTGGGGATGGAAGAGTTCCTAACTGGGGAATGGAGGCTGGTGGGGGGGGGGGTCGCTGGGGGAGGAGGAGGAGAAGGAGGAGGAGGGGTGGGGAAGAGGAGGAAGAGGAGGAGAGGAAGAGAGGAGGAGGTCAAGAAGAAAGGAGAAGAAAGGAAGAAAGAAAGGAGATGGAGAAGGAGAAGATGAAGTTGAAGAAAGGAGGTGAAGAAAGAAGAGGAAAAGAGGGAAGAGAAGGAGGAGAGATGGAGGAGGAGGGTGAAGAGGAGGAGGAGGAGGAAAAGAAGTGGAGGTGGAAGAAGAGAGGAGGAGGAGGTGAAGAAGAAAGGAGGAGAAGAAAGAAAGGAAGAAAGAGAAGATGAAGTTGGAGAAAGGAGGTGAAGAAAGAAAGAAGAGGGAAGAGAAGAAGAAGGAGGACGAGGAAGAAGAGGAGGAGAACAACAATAAGAAAGAAGAGAGGAGGAGAGGAGAGGAGGAGGAGGAGGAAGAGGAAGAAGAAGAGGAGGAGGAGGAGGAGAGGTGGTGGAAGAGGAGGAGGAGGAGGAACAGAAGGAGGAGGAGGAGGAAGAGAAGAAGAAGAAGACGACGACGACGACGAAGAAGAAGAAGAAGAAGAAGAGAAAATAATGGTGGAGGAGGAAGAAGAGAGGAGGAGGAGGAAAAGGAAAAAGAAAAGGAGGAGGAGGAGGAGGAGGAGAAGGAGAAGAAGAAGAAATAATGATGGTGGTGGTGGTGGAGGAGGAGGAGGGGGGGGGAACCAGAGCCTACATCGCTCCCTCCCCACGGATGGCCTGGGCGGACCGGCTCTTGGCAGCCTCACTGGGGGCACGCGGGGGAGGGGGCGCACCTGGCCGGGCCGGGCAGCGGCGCGGAGCCGGGGGTCCCGGAGAGGCGAGCGCGTCCTCTGTCCCACGCCGGGCTGCACGGGCGCTTTATACTCACGGGGGCCGGATGATTTACAGCCGCCGGGGCTCGGCTCCATAAACCTCTCAGCCCCGCTCACATGATCCATCTTCGTTCTCCCAGCTGAATTTAGGGAAGAGAGCGAGAAAGCCAGATAAGGAAAGATTTATACTTAACCTATTAAGAACCTCCCACCCCCGCCCCTGCCCCGTCCCCCCCTTCCCACACCCCGGCACCCAGGGGACACCCTGCCCCCCGCGCCCCCCCAGCACGCCCCGGGACCCATCGAGGACCCCAGGGAAGGCCCAAGAGTCGCCCCCACCCCCCTCCTCCCAGCCCTGTTGCCCACCATGCCTTTGATCTCGGCTGCGAACCCCCGATCAGAGCACCGGTTCCCCTTTTCCCGCACCTGCCCTCGGGGCGATGGGAGTTCCCTCTCCCTCCAGTCTCGCCGGGGCCTTGGCCGCGGCGCCCCCGGGGCGCGGAGTTCCCGCGCGCCT
>NW_012267223.1:4416148-4416502 GCF_000151885.1 Dipodomys ordii
CGCCGGGGAGCGCTGCGTCCTCCTCCACGGGTCTGGAGAGCGGAGGGGAGGGGGGTGTCTTCACGCCCCTGCGGACCCCCAATCCTGGGGAGGCTGTGAGGGGTGAGGGGGAGCGGTCAGCGCCTCACCACCCCCTCCATCTGTTCTCAGCCCCCCACCGTTGGCGGGTGGAGGAATCGGGAGCCGCAGCCTGGGCGCGCTGGTGACGGTGGGGGGGGGGTTCCCGAGCTGGGCTCCAAGGGAGGGGCGTCGGGGGGGGGAGTGTAACCTTTGGATCTCACCTGGGTCAGCTCCGTGCGCGGAGAGGCGGGGCGTTTAGGACCCAGGGGAAGCCCGGGGGCGGCTCCCCGGGGC
>NW_012267223.1:4416666-4434960 GCF_000151885.1 Dipodomys ordii
CCTAACCCTGCTGCCCTCCCCCTCGGGGGGCACTTCCCTGCGGCCCCCACCCCCCACCCCGGCCAAGTCAGGCGCCATGAACGACCAGTACCACCGGGCGGCTCGGGATGGCTACCTGGAGCTCCTCAAGGAGGCCACCCGGAGGGAGCTCAACGCCCCTGACGAGGACGGCATGACCCCCACCCTCTGGGCGGCGTACCACGGCAACCTGGAGTCGCTGCGCCTCATCGTGAGCCGCGGGTGAGCTCTCCGCGGCCGCCCCGGCAGGGCAGGGCGGTGGGGGACCCCGGGACCCCGTGGCAGGTTCACGCCTTCCTCTGAGCTGGCCCCTTCCCCGGCCCACCAGGCCTGGCAGGCCCGGAGGGAGGCACACGTGGAGGTGAACGCCGCGGGAGGATGTGCCCGGGGTGTGGGGCTGGGAGGAGAGGAACTGGGATTGGGGAGTCCATGATTGTGGGAGACCAAGGTGGGAGGGGTTGCCTGGGATTCTTGGGAGCAACAGTGAGGGGAAAGGTGGGGGCCAGAGAGATGGCTGGAAAACCTCAGAGCCCCAAAGTGAGCACTAGGAAGGAAGGGGTGGGGGCCCTGGCTGCCCACTCCCCAGCGGGGGAACCGGAAGTCAGCCCAGCCAGCACCCACTGCTCCCCGCAGGCTGAGTCTCACTACCCCCTTCCCTCCCTCCCTCCCTCCTTCCTTTCTTCCCTCCCTCCCTCCTTTCTTTCTTTCTTTCCTTTCTTTTTTCCAGTCCTGGGACTTGAACTCAGGGCCTGGGCACTGAGCTTCTCTGTGCTCAAGTCTAGCTCTCTACAACTTGAGCCACTGCACCACTGAGGGCTTTGTTTTTCAGTGTATGTGGCATTGAGGAATAGGACCCAGGGTTTCATGCATTGCTAGGCAAGCACTCTACCACTAAGCCACATGCCCAGCCCATCCTCCTTTCTAATACACAGGATTTATGGGCACTGTCCCCAGTACTAAATGTCATTGCTTCAGCCACCTCATTAACTCTCCCTGTAGCTCTCCACCCCCAGCAGGACACAGCTTTGCACTGGGAGACGGTGATGTCCCTCGGGCCTTCTGTCCCCCCTCCTCTCCCTGAAGTCATCTTGCTGGAAGGTCAGGCCCAGAGTCCAGCTAACCCTTGAGACAGGGGAGGAGTTTGGAGGTAGCAGTTGAGGCACGCAAGTCCAGGGCCAGGGAAGATGAGGAGGGACTAAGTCACGGTATTGGGAACACACCAGTTTAAAGGAGAGTCTGCCCTGGCCACCCGTGTTAGCCTGGATAGGAAACGTTGTGGAAGAGATGCTTTAGGAGGGTTCATAGAAATACCTCTGGTCCCAGGGCAAAAGGGGCAGCACTGAGCTTGCACTCATGTTGGGCACAGGCCTGCGGCCTGAGTTTATGGGGTGAAAGACAGACTCCCCCTGATCCTAGCTGTTCCTTGAGCAGCCTTTTGTTCCAGGAAGGCCCACTGGGCTGTTTGCCTACTCCTTGATCAGAAAGACTCATGGGAGCCTCATAAAGGGGTCTGGAGGGGAAGAGGGCACTCCCTGGGTGCCCCAAGTCCTGTGGGGATAAGGATGGGTGCTCAGTGGGTGTGGGTCTGTGTGGACACTGTCCTGAGAACTTGGCAAGTATAGGAGCAGCTGAGCAGGGTGGGGTGGGGGGAATGAGAGGAGACACGGAGACAAGGGAGTGATTCTTCCCGCAGCTTTGGAGTGGCCTCGCGATCTCATTAGTGTGGGACAAGGGCCCAGTGCTGGGTTCCCAAAGGCAGGCAAAGTTCAGGGGAAGCCAGCAGAGGCTGCCCAGGAGGGATAGAGCCTGGTATGGAGGGTGTTGGTTGTGATGGGGCAGTTGGCACTTCTCCAGCCAAGCTACCAGCCTCACATGGCTTCCAGAGACTCAGCAGCCAGATCAAGGTGGCTAGGTCGCCAACCCTCCTCCTCTTCCTCCTCCTCTTTAGTCCTGGCTGCCCCTGCAGTCCCCTCCTGGCCCAGGCCAAGGCCCGACACCTGCTCTAACACTGGCTTTGCCAGGCCTGGCCCTGCTCCCTGCAGACATGGCCGTGTCCACTGTCAGCAAGCACCGCCACCCCCACCCGCTCACCAGGCTCGCTCAAGCCCACCCCCTTGTCCCCTTTCACAGCCACCCTGGAACACGTGGCCACGCTCACCCCCTCACACACCTGCCTAGAGACCCACACTCGGCCCTGGCCCACCACCTCTCTGGGCCAGTTCCCCGCTGGGCCCATGAATAATTCACCTCTTTCTCTCTGAGCATCAAATATTTATCCCCTCAGATTCCCAGCCCTCAGTTCTCTTGGGGAAGGCCCTGCCTTCCGCTCGACCACGCCCCCTTGTGGGCGGGAAGTCCCCGGCCAGGCTCCGCCTTCCGCTCGACCACGCCCCCGTGTGGGCGGGGCCGCGCTTCCTTGGACTTCCTCTAGGCCTGTTAGTCCTTTCAGGTTGACGACAGCAGATCCCCTGGGAGTCTCGGAAGGGCGGTCTCAGTCCCATGGGGGGGGCCCATGGGATGCCTTGCCCGGGGAGGGGGGGGAAGCTCAGCGAGGCTGGGGGAGGGGAGCCCCGACAGCCCCGTCCCCAGCTAGCTCCCCACGTGTTGTCTTCCCACCCCCCACCCCCCGCAGGGGCGATCCGGACAAGTGTGACATCTGGGGCAACACACCGCTGCACCTGGCCGCTTCCAATGGCCACCTGCACTGCCTGTCCTTCCTGGTGTCCTTCGGGGCCAACATCTGGTGCCTGGACAACGACTACCACACGCCTCTGGACATGGCGGCCATGAAGGGCCACATGGAGTGCGTGCGCTACCTGGACTCCATCGCGGCCAAGCAGAGCAGCCTGAACCCCAAGCTGGTGGGCAAGCTGAAGGACAAGGCGTTCCGCGAGGCGGAGCGGCGCATGCGCGAGTGCGCCAAGCTGCAGCGCAAGCACCACGAGCGCATGGAGCGGCGCTACCGGCGCGAGCTGGCCGAGCGCTCGGCCGACGCGCTCAGCTTCTCCAGCCTCACGTCGGCGGGCACGCTGAGCCGCCGCCCGCACCACGGCCCGGCCCCGGCCAGCCAGCTGCCCTACTCGCAGGCCACGCTGCACGGCACCGCCAAGGGCAAGACCAAGATCCAGAAGAAGCTGGAGCGGCGCAAGCAGGGCGGCGGCGGCGGCGAGGGCACCTTCAAGGTCTCGGAGGACGGCCGCAAAAGCGTCCGCTCGCTGTCGGGGGTGCAGCTGGGCAGCGACGTGATGTTCGTGCGCCAGGCCCCCTACGCCAACCCCAAGGAGTGGGGCCGCGCCCCGCTCCGGGACATGTTCCTCTCGGATGAGGACAGCGTCTCCCGTGCCACGCTGGCGCCCGAGCCGGCCCACTCGGAGGTCAGCACCGACTCCGGCCACGACTCCCTGTTTACCCGCCCGGGTCTGGGCACCATGGTGTTCCGCAGGAACTACTTGAGCAGCGGGCTGCACGGGCTGGGCCGGGACGACGCGGGCCTGGAGGGCGCGGGCACGCCGCGGGGTCGGCTGCACAGCTCGCCCAGCCTAGACGACGACAGCCTGGGCAGTGCCAATAGCCTGCAGGAGCGCAGCTGCGGGGACGAGCTGCCCTGGGACGAGCTGGACCTGGGGCTGGACGAAGACCTGGAGCCCGAGACCAGCCCCCTCGAGACCTTCCTGGCGTCCCTGCACATGGAGGACTTCACCCCACTGCTGCGCCAGGAGAAGATCGACCTGGAGGCGCTGATGCTGTGCTCCGACCTGGACCTCCGCAGCATCAGCGTCCCCCTGGGCCCGCGGAAGAAGATGCTGGGGGCCGTGCGCCGGAGGCGGCAGGTGCTGGAGCGCCCGCCCGCCCTGGAGGACACGGAACTGTGAGTGGGTGGGCCTGGGTGGGGTGTGGGATGGTGTGGAGGGAGGAGCTGTGTGTGTGTGTGTGTGTGTGTGTGTGTGTGTGTCTGTCTGTCAGTCTTTGGGCTTCAGCTCAATGCCTGGACACGCTATCCCTATTCTTTTCATCTTTTCAAGGCGGGTGCTCTACCACCTGAGCCACACCTCCATTTCCAGCTTTTTGGTTGTTACTTGGCAATAAGAGTCTCATGGACTTTCCTGCCCCAGCTGGCCTTTGAAACCACACTCATCAGAGTAGCCGGGATTGCAGGCGTGAGCCACTGGCACATGGCAACACAATATTTTACAAAAGCTAAGCTGCCACTAATTAATTACAAGAAGCCCCACTCTTCAATTATCACAGACTCAGAAACAGAAGCTGCCAATTTAATGACTAGAAACTGTCCTTTTGGGGTGTGTGTGTGTGTGTGTGTGTGTGTGTTGGAACTCAGGGCCTCTTGCTTTTCTTCTTTCTTCCTTCCTTCCTTTCCTTCTTTCTTTCTTTCTTTCCTTCTTTCTTTTTTTCCCTTCAAGTCTGGCACTCCACTACTTGAGCCACGTTTCTACTTCTGGCTTTGTTTTTCCTTTGCTGGTTAGAGGTAAGAGCCTCACAGACTTTCCTGTTTGGCTTGGCTTTGAACTTTGATTCTCAGACCTCTGTCAAGTAGCTAGGCGTGAGCCACTGGTCCTGGCTACTGGAGACTGTCTTATCACAGCGCATGTGCAAGGCATCTTTATGCTGGAGATACCAACGTGTGCTGATGAGATTGCTGTAGTCATAGCAATCACAGCCAGGATGTTTTTAAGCCCTGCCACCTTTCAGGGCTGAGCCCTGAGCAAGGCTCCTGTGAGTCCTGCACTATACCATCCTGGGTGTAAGATGACCAGGTGGTGGCTCCCAGGTTAGGTAAGAGCTCACCTTGTGCCCTGTGGCTGCTCGGTGCAGAGCTGGTCTGTGTGGCTCTAGAGCTTGAGCACTATTCGAATTCCATGGGATGGAGGGTGTGGCACCCATAAGGTCTCCTTACCGTCTAAGCCCTTATGGCAGATGCTTTTACCTGCTGTTCCCCAACCCTGCAGCTAGGTCTGCGGGCACATGCTCCTAATCGGGCCAACAGCAGCTTCGGAGGCAGAGCTGCCCTCAAATAGCCTTCACCAGCCAGGTACCGTGGCTCCCGCCTGTCATCCTAGCTCCTCAGGAGGCTGAGATCTGAGGATCATGGTTCAAAACCATCTTGGGCAGAAAAGTCTGTAAGACTTACCTTCAATGAACCAGCAGAAAGCTAGAAATGGAGGGGTGGCTCAAGTGGTAGAGCACCAGCCTTGAGGAACACAGCCGAGGGACAGCCCTGAGTTCAAACCCTACTACTGGCACAGAACAAGCAACAACAAAACCACTACCGCTGTCAGACAGCTGTCATCTGAGGCTGGTTTCTGTCTTTCCTCTGCAGATAACAGGGGTTTTGCTCCCCAGACCAAAACGAATTGCAAGGTGCCACAACCCACCGAGGGGCCATGAGGTTCTCACAAGTCGCCAGCCCTGCAGCCCCTCCTTCCCCCGGGCGCCAGGACCGCGTAGGGCATCTCCCGTGCCAGCCTATCTGCATCCTGAAGCAGAGTGTATGGCCTGTGGCACCCACAGGGGCAACGAAGCATTCCGGACACCTGGACCTCCAGCATCCTGCAGCCCCTGAGCCATCTCCGTCTGGGAGCCCTGAAGTACCAGGCCAGCCCAGGGGACTAGACAACCTTGGAGCTGGATCAGGATGAGGTTAAGAGGGAGACACGACTTGTGGTAGGGGTATTGTCTCTCCTGCTTCTCCTCATCCCTCCTCAGAGGGTCCTGTTTTCTCTCTTAGGCTGGAGACTTGTTTGCTTCCTACTTTGTGTGAAGGGAAGAGTTTGGGCACCTTCCTCCTCCGTCTACCCTCCTGGGGGCGGTGAGTCTTTAGCCAGGCTCTTCAGCCAAATGCCCTGCCTTTCAGTTCCTACTGTGTCCCCCCCTCCCCACTCCCCACAACACCAGTTCCCTCTCCTGTCTCCACAGTGGGCTGGGGTGGTGGGCTGGCCCCCTTCCCAGCTCACCCCGGGGCAGAGCCCATCTTATCCTTCTCCAGCCTACCCAGGTCACTGGATGCAAGGTGCTAGAGCAGCAGGCTGCAGTATTAAGGTCTCTAGGCCTGGTGGGCACAGCTGGCTGGAGAATGGCATCTGCCAACTGCCTCACAGTCTCCCAGGTCCAGAGACTGGGCACAGCAAGGGACCAGGCCAAGTGTGGGGAAAGCTTGCCCAGGAGCCCGGGGCTCTGTGTGTGTGTGTGTGTGTGTGTGTGTGTGTGTGTGTGTGTGCGTGCGTGCGCGCGTGCGCATTGTGTTAGGGTGGTGGGTGGGTTTTACTCAAGCCCTGGCTCAGAGGGTCCTCAGAGCACTTCCCCAGGTCAAGGTCGGGAAAGGGGAGAGGCCGCTCAGCTGCATATTCGCAGCTCACCAGTCAGGCCATTTGTCCTTGTTAGCTGAGGCCCCATCCCTGACCTCAGCTCAGGAAGCAGCCGCTGTTGGCAGCAGAGCCCCAGCTCCAGCTCCAACCTGAGCCCCTTGACTGGGCAGACAGAAAGAGGCCCCAAAGACCTCTCCCATCCGTCTGTCTGGGGTCCCTGTCCACACACATGCCCAGAGCAGGGGTGTGAAGGAGATGGTCCCTTCCCCACGGAATGATCCTGGGAGGCTGGCTGCCTGCCATGATCGCCCCAAGCGCACCCCATCCCCTTTTCCACCTGTTCTCTGGCCTGGGCCTGGGAGCATCCCAAGTGCCGATTCGTGCTTCTCAGAGCCTCAGGTGCTGTCCTTTCCCATCTGTTCCCTGTTTGTTTACTGCCTCAGCCCCTGCTGGCCTCGTGCTGAGGTGGACTAGGCTCTGCTTCCCACCCCTGCACACAACCTTCCCCCCCCCACTCCCCACCCCCGGCTCATTATAACTTTTGTAGAGAATGTTCCATCTGCTGGTCGTGTGCGTCTCCTGTTCTTTTAGTCATCTGAGGGTGGGAGGGACGGGGTGGAGAGTGTGAAGGGTGGAGGGCTGAACCCCCCATAGCTTACACCTGTCTACAGGGATTACCTCCCACGTCCGTGGACCCTTGTCCTGCTATGCTAGCTGGCCCAGAATTAGGAGCTGGTGAAGAGAGATGGTTCTTTCAAGGACAGGATCAATCAGAAAAATCCTCAGGACACTGGGTATCACTTGTAATCCCAGCTACTCAGGAGGCTGAGATCTGAGGATCACAGTTTTAAGCCAGCACCGGCAGGAAAGTCTGTAAGACTCTTATCTCCAATTCGATAACAAAAAGCCAAAAGCGGAACTGTAACTCAAATGATAGAGCACTAGCCTTAAGCAAAAATGCTCAGAGACAGTGCGAAAGCCCTGAGTTCAAGTCCTAGGACTGATGTGTGTGCATACGCACGCATGCACACACACACACAGGATGTCAGTGTCAAAGTTTGCATAGCAACCATCTAGACATTCTGGGCAACCTGCCTCTGCTTTGTAGCCCTGAAAAGCTGAGGCCTGTAAAGGCAAAGGGCTAGACTCAGAACACAGGTCTCCAGACTGCTGTAGCTCTGTTCTTTCCACCAAGGCCACCAGTGAGGCTGAGTTACCATGGTGCCCACCCAAGCCCTGTGAGTGCATACGACCCCTACTGGCCAGCCTGGTTACTGCAGTCACCCACTATAAAGAGTTGCCGGTGTTTTCAACAAGCAAAGGGAGGTGTCCTAACTCGAGTCAACCTTTTCTTTTTTCTTTTTCTTTTTGCTTTCTGTCAATTCTGGGGCTTGAACTCAGGGCCTTGTGCTCTCACTTGGCTTTTTCACTCAAGACTGGCCTTGCACCACTTGAGCCACAGCTCTGCTTCTGGCCTTTCGTTGGTTAATTGGGGATAAAGAATATTACAGGGCTGGGGAGGTGGCTCAGTGGTAGAGCACTTGCCTTGCATGCATGAGGCCCTGGGTTCGATTCCTCAGCACCACATAAGAAAAAAGAAAAAAGCCAGAAGTGGCGCTGTGGCTCAAGTGGTAGAGCGCGAGCCTTGAGCTGAAGAGCTGAGGGACAGCACCCAGGCCCAGAGTTCAGGCTCCACGACCGGACCCCCCCCAAAAAAAAAAGAATATTACAAAACCAGGCACTGTGGCTCACACCTGTAATCCTAGCTGTAATCAGGAGGCTGAGATATGAGGATCTTGGTTCAAAGCCAACCTAGGTAGGAAAGTCCATGAGACTCTTCAATTAATCACCAGAAAACCGTAAATGGCACTGTGGCTCAAATGGTACAGTGCTTGCTTGGCTTGAGCTGAAGAGCTCAGGGATAGCACCCAGGCCCAGAGTTCAAATCCCACAACTGACATAAAAAATAATGTCACCAATTTGTTTGCTCAGTCTGACTCTGAACCCTGAGCCTCGATCCTCAGATCTCAGCTTTCTGGGTAGTGACTCATTTCCTTAGAAGTTTAGATCCTCAAGGTTAGGGAAACACTGAATGTTGAGAAGAATCAATGGTTCTCAGTGTTCGGTGGTTTAGAATGATTGATAATAATACAGACCCCTTTCCTGAAGAACCTACATGGAGCACACACACTCAGAGGCAGTTCTGCTCTTAATTTCAGGCATGTCATGGAGTCAGGGACCCAGGATCCCCCGGCACCCTGGGTTCAGGAGCTTTGGTTAGATGTCTGTGAGGTCCAGAGACTCCATGGAGGAGGAGGTGTGGGGTGAATCAGAGGCGGCTCCCTGGTGCACATGCGCCCCACTCACATTTAACAGTCAGAAGGGGCTGGCTGAAGGCTGTCGAGCAGCCCTTGACTACACAGCTGTAGGTTTCCCAGGGCCTCCGGCCTTTCATTTACTCCCGGGTTAGGGCCAGCCCCAGAGAGGGTGGTGCCCCTGTCCCTTCACCTCACGCGCTCCTGTCCCCTTCACCGAACTAAGACAAGACAGAGAGGTGGCAGGACAACTCGAGAGACAGCTTGAATGTGAGGCAGCAGAACTAGCCCTCGCCCTTCAGCGGTGTGACCTTGGAGTCAATTACTCACCTCTCTGAGTCTTTTCTAATATTGAAACAGGTATTATAATAATACTGTTAACCCTGCAGATTATTAGGAGGGTAAAGAGATCCTGATTATAAAGCACTTAGCACACACCTGATATTTAGTGTCAAGTAATAATGGCTGTGGTTAGAATGGCTCACGGCGGGGAGGAGTTAGTTGGATTCTAGACAGGCCCTTCACAATCCTGATCTAAGAATGAGCACCATCTTCCTCCCCAGAGCCATCTCCAACAGCCAGCAGGGGGCGCTAACAACGCAGCCAGTGGCCAGGGAATGGGCAGCTAGTGGAGAGTGGTCTCCATTTAGTGGGAGGCCCAGGGGGAGGCTCTAGGTGGTCCTGGGATGCCAGATGAGCTGAGCATCTTCCCCATTAGGCTGCATCTGAGCCTCAGATGCACAGGGGAGTGTTCCCTGCCCTGGCCAGTTAGGCAGGTGAGGTTGCTGGGAGTCTCACTTTGTAGATAAAGCGATTGCATATCTGAGCAGTTATGCGGTTCGTTGTTAAGGAGAATTCAGGCTCTTTGAGACGGCCACAAAGGCTACCCATGGGTGTGTGTGTGTGTGTGTGCATGATTCTCTTTTTAGATTGTCATTCTATGCAGCCCTGGTTGGCCCTGGACTCTAGCTCTTCCAGTCTCAGCCTATCCAGGGCTGGGACTACAGGCATGCACCACCACTTCATTCAGCTCAGTTGGCATCTTTCTCTTCATCTGACTCCCCCTAGGCTCAGGGTGCCTGCTCCTTTCCCTGTCCCTGCCCTTGTCTGTTTCTGCTTGAGCGGGAACCCGGAGCCCAGCCTGTCCTTCAAGGATTTCCTTCTCTCTGTACCCTAACTCCACACCTAGGCAAGCCAGTATGGAGAAGCCAGGATGCAGAGCATTGGGCTCCATGGTGGGCGCTCTGAAGATCTGGCCTCATCAGCTACTGCGCAGCCGTGGCCTGGTCCGGTCAGCTAACTCCTGCACAAAGGGTCTCCGGTGCCTTCATTATCGCGAGGTTTGCTTGCACAGTCGGTGTGGCATGGGGCTCCTTGCCAGGCCTGGCTGCCCATCATAGTGGAAGCCACGCTTACTCCTTGGTTCCTGGCTCCACTCTGAGGGGAAGTGCTTCATGGTATTTTTTTTCTTCTTTCATACAAGGAAACTGAGCACAGAGATGTTCAAAAAATGAGCCCAAACCTACGCGCCACTGGAGAGCGGAAGAGCCCTGAGTCCATCCCACACAGGCTGGCTCCCACTGCACTCAGTCCTATCAAAGGAGCATTTATTGAGCACCTATTGTATGCCAGCACATCACATAAGTGATTCCAATCAGTCCTCATGAAAACATCATTGAATACGACAAGGGATTGTTATGCCCCATTTGATGGAGGAGAAAAACCAATGTCAGGGGCTGGGAAGGTGGCCTAGTGGTAGAGTGCTTGCCTAGCATACATGAAGCCCCGGGTTCAATTCCTCAGCACCGCATACACAGAAAATGCTGGAAGTGGCACTGTGGCTCAAGTGGTAGGTGCTAGCTTGAGCAAAAGAAGCTCAGGGCCAGTGCCCAGGCCCTGAGTTCAAACCCCAGGACTGGCAAAACAAACAAACGATGGCAGGGTTGCTCCCAGGTCATTGCTCAGGTCACACAGCAAGGAGGAGCACAAAGAGGACCCAGCTCTCTGGCCTCTTTTCCGAGCTGTGTCCCTGTCCAGCGGCCTCTGGGCGGGCCCCTTCCTTGCCTCTGGGCAGGTGGCGGCCGGGAGCTTCCTGAGATTTCATAGCTGAAGGACGAGGCTCCACAGGCCTTAGACAGGCTCTTTGGGGGCGTGCTCCACCTGCTCCATGGGAGATGGGCCTAGGCACAGAGGGGTGGGGTGGGAGGCTGCAGGAAGCTGCGGGTGTCTGTTTCTTCCCCCTCTGTCTGCATTCTTTATTCCCTGGGTCCACATGGAGGAGGGTTCTGGGGATCACCAGGCCCGTTCCTCTCTGAAAATGCAAATCCCATGGGGACTGCTGGGGGGGGGGCAGCTAGTGGGTGGCCTGGCAGGTGGAGGGGCACCGGGGAAGGAATGGGGTCAACTACTGCTCCCCACTGCCCTGTGGTACTTCTGTCCCACACAGAATGAAGCCAGACCTCCCACTATCCTTTTTTGTTGTTGTTGCGGGTCGTGGGCCTTGAACTCAGGGCCTGGGCACTGTCCCTGAGCCCCTCCAATGCTCAAGGCTAGCGCTCTACCACTTGAGCTGGAAGTGATGCTGTGGCTCAAGTGGTAGAACGCTAGCCTTGAGCCAAAGCGCCACTTCCTGCTTTTTCTGTGTATGTGGTACTGAGGAATCGAACCCAGGGCCTCATGCATGCTAGGCAAGCACTCTACCACTGAGCCACCTTCCCAGCCTTGAGGTGGGGCAGGGCAGAAAGGTTTTTATTTCTCAAGCTCCATTTTATAGAATGGCAAGGGAGGGGGGGAGGGGGGGCGGGTCAAAGAGCTGGAAGTCTGCTCTGTGTTCATTGCTCAGTCGCCTTCTCTAGAACCTTCTACATACCAGCGACATCAAGCCCTTCTTAAGCAATCTGTACTCTGCCTTGTGGGTAAGAACAACTGGCCCCGCGGGTGAAGTGAATTTTCATGCCATTGTGTGCAGCGACTATTGGATTCGAACTCCCAACTCTGGCTCTTTCCTCGGCAGCCCCCAGCCTCCTCCAGCCACCCCCTGGTTGGGCGCAGCTTCACTTAGTACCCTTGATCTTGACTCCCCAGTACGTGGGGAGGTGAGAGGGGTGGCGGGTGATCGCTGCTCCCCCTTTCTCCATTCCTGTGCACCCCGTCTCTGTGCTGTAGCATGCATATGTTTGGCCTGAGTGTGTGTGAAATTGGGCCACTAGAGTGTGGGTCGATCCAGAACTTTCTAGGAAGCTGGTGGGCAGGGGTGTAGTCTCTGAAGTTTTTCTCTTCTCTCTCTGTCTCAGTACCTGCAGCTTTTAAGTGTGTGTGTGCACACGTGCACACGTCCACAGAGGGCCCCATCGCTTGGTCTGGGGCCTATTTTGAGATTCTTCCTCCTGCCTGTTATCTGCTTATAGGACCCCAGTTCCCACAGATCTGGAAGGTCACAACTCCTGGACAAGCTGTGTGCAGGTGGCTCACGCCTGTCATCCTAGCTACTTAGAAGCTTGAGATCTGAGGATGGTGGTTCAAAGCCAGCCCAGGCAGGAAAATTCATGAGACTCTGATCTCCAAGGAGCCACCAGAAAACCGGAAGTGGAGCTGTGGCTCACAGTGTAGAGCGCTGGCCTTGAGCTGAAAGAGCTCAGAGACAGCAGGCACCAGGCCCTGAGTTCAAGCCCCAGGACTGACAAAACATAACAAAACAAAAACTCCTGGACACCCTACCTCTCTCACCCCCTAGCCTTCATTATATGAATTGGGGTCCCAGGAAGCCCCTCCTCCTTTCTCTGAGTGGCTAGCTTTTGGGGGACTCTACTCCTGAGGAAGGGTAGGCAGTGGGAGAAATGGGCTCCGAAGTTAAGAGAAGGAGTGGGGACCGATCTACATTTGGGGGCCCCCAGGTTACCGAGGGCTGGATGGGTTCTTCCCTGGGGTCGGGGTTGTGTGGCTGAAGACACAGTCCTGCTACGCCGCACTGGGAAGATGAACTTTCCTCCAAGCCTCCACGTTTCTACCTGCCAGTGGGGAGAATCTCGCTCCGATCACAGGCCAGGGTGAGGATGAAAGTAACGCACGGAGCTCAGGGCCTGACCCCCAGCGGGGTGGACAGGAATCTGGAGATAGGGAGAGCTCGTGGTCATCGGCCAAGCCTGGGTATTTTGGAGCTGGTGGCAGAGAGCTGACGCACTGGGTAGCACCCAAATCCCCATTCTCAGCCACCACACTTCTGTGTCAGAGCTGGAGGATAGAGCGGGGGGGGGGCGCTGTCACAACTCCAAGACCCTGTCCTGTACACCTGTGCACACACGCACACAGCCACCCATGTACGTACGCACTCATGTATGCAAAAGAGAGAGAGAGAGAGAACGTACATAGTGTCTTCTTGCTGGAAAAGAAGCCCTTGATTGTTATCATAATCAATACCAACATATATGTTGGACTTAAACTGTGTCAACAGAACAGTAGCACAAGGAGCCGCATTATTGGTAACAGTTTTGACCTTGATCGTGTGCCTGTAACCGTGGTAACTCTATTTCCCTGCTCTCTTCAGGGTTGAGGCTCAGCGAGGTTACACCACATACCTAAAGTCACACAGCAAGGATTGGAACCTGACTGTGTCTGAGTCCAGAGCCTAGCTATCGGTACTGTTCTTGGTTTGCCTTCCCACTGCAAGAATTGCAGCCTTGGCCCTGGCCCTGGCTCTGCCAGACCCAGGTAGTGCTAGTACTGGATCCTAAACTCAGGGCCGGGTAGGACTGTCCCTTAGTTTTTCACCGAAGGATAATGTTCTTCTGCTTGAGCCAAAGCTCTACATCTGGCATTTTGGTGGTTAGAGATAAGAGTCTCACTGGCTTTCCTGCCCAGGCTGTCTTTGAACCGCAATCCTCAGACCTCAGCCTCCTGAGTAGCTAGGATTACACCCAGCGAGCCACCAGCGCCTGGCTTCTAACGCTGGATTTCAGGATCCTAACTTGGAGATGTACCCTCAGTCTCAGTTTCCTTCTTTGCAAAGTGGAGAGGGCAGGCATGAAGCCTCAAGCAGAGCCCCGCCAGCTCCAACCCTGCCCCTTCCCTCCCCCCTTCTCCCCCCTCTCCCCACCATGGCCCCTCCGGCCATCACTCACCTGGCTTGGCCCCTGCAGAATGTTACAGCCTGGAGAGGCCGGCTGGGGGCTGAGGGCAGCCGTGCCAGCCGGAGGTGGACGGTCCTTGGAGGACACTGGGATGCCCCTGCGCTGCTGGGGCCGCAGAGTGTCCCAGAGTGCCAGCCCCCTCTCAGCCAGCTGCGATCTGAGAGCCACAGGCTGGGCCACCAGCTCTGGGCTCTCCTAGCCACACCCCTGTGAATAATGCAGTTGCCTGGGGAGCTGCTGCCTCATTGGGCCTTTGGTGAGTTGGGAGGGGGGGCAAGCGGGAGCAGATAAGGAAGGGATTGAGACCCCGGCAGCCTGGCTTAGTGCATAGAAACGGTTCACCTGCTGGCTGGAGGTACCTCCGCACTCGTGTGTCCTTCCTAGCTTTGTACCAGCCCTCCACGCCTCCCAGGGTCCTGGCTTCCCCCCACCCACCCCCATCCCCTAGGCCAGGGCAGGCTCAGGCCTACCCGAGCCCAGCCACAACAGTAATTAACCCCATGAATCCTAGCTCATAAAGCTGTGAATCACAGGGAGAAGGGTCATGCTGCTGTCCCAGGAAGGCGAGCTCCGCAGGACCCCGCAGGGCAAATCCCACATTGCATCATCTGCCCTGTCCAGCCATGGCCTGGGCGGCCAAGCTCAGCCAGTTGTTGGGCCTTGGTAGACAGTATCACCTCCCCTAAAGGTCCTTCGGGAAGGGCTTGCGGAACTTGAGTTCAGACCATGTTTTCTTCATCATTTAAACACACAGCAAACAAAAAACAAAACCTTTGCTGGCCATAATGAATCATTCCTGTAATCCTGCCTACTTAGGAGGCAGAGGTTAGGGGTTCTCAGTTCTAGAATAGCATGGGCCAAAAAAAAAAAAAAGTATGCAAGACTCAATCTCAATCAATAGCTAGGTACGGTGATGCACACCTGCCGTCCTGGCCACAGATAGGAGGCTTGCTGTCCAGGCAGGTCTGCCAGTAAGTGCCCAGGCCCGAGTTAAAACCACAGCACCCCCCTAATGTCTCAGATCCCTTCATTTCTCAGTCTCCATGTGTTTGTGTGTTTCTTTATTCATGAATGTCTGCCAAACACCACGGTGTTGCCAGGCACTGTGAGGCACCAGAGGACCCCAAACAGGGAAGATTTGCATATTCTCTCCGTCTGTCTGTCTGTCTGTCTGTCTGTCTCTCTGTCTGTCTGAGTTCAAGCCCTCGGTGCTGTGCCTTAGCTCATTCTCTTATTCACTCAAGGCTGGCACTTTACCACTTGAGCCACAGCTCCACGTCTGCCTTTTTCTTGGTGGTTAATTGAGTCTCACAGCCTTTCCTGCCCCGGCTGGCGTTGAGCTGTGATCCTCGGATCTCCGCCTCCCGAGCGGCTAGGATGACTCTGCCAGGAGCCCGTCCCTCTGCTCCAGGCAGCCTGTTCTCCGGCCGCACACATGGATGGCCGGGCGAATGCAGGTGTGTGTGTGGGAACAGATGGGCAGTTATAGCGGGGCCTCCTGGAAGCAGGAGGAAGGCGTGGGCAGGGTCCTGGCCCTCAGCAAGTCCTCCGCGCTGCCAGAGAGATGCAGGCTTTGCCACCATCCTGCCCCTGCCCCCTGGCATACAGGAAGGCTCTGTTTCCACAGCTGCATGTGGATGAGCTGGGAGGGGGCAGGGGAGCTTCCCCCGCTCTTCCTTCCCCTGCTGTGTGGATTAGAGATGGGGTTACCCCAAGATGGATAGGGCCCGATCACCCTGTCACCACTCAGAGAAGGGTCATCTGATCCATACTGCACTGTGACGCTGAGACACCGGGGATGTTTGTTGTAGCCACTGGCATTACTTATCCTGACTAATACAGGCAGTCAACACAAACACAGGGAGGGGCTGCTATGGCTGGATTGCAGGGTCAGAGAGAGGCCTGATCGCCAAGTAGCATTGCCCACCACTGGCAGAGGCTGAGGTCAGCAAGCCAGAATGCCTGGCACAGAGCAGATGTTCAATAAAGCGGGTTGCATAAGCAAAATACACAGGAACACTGGAAGAGCTTCGAAGTGCTGACTGAAGTCCCAGAAGCCCGGAGGATGAGTGAGGGAGAGGCAGCTAGGAGTACAAACAATGAGCCTGGAAATTGATACCTAGAGGTAAGAAAGGGCAGGCCCTGACCACGGGAGGGCAGAGGTCGGAGAGCGGTCGCCGGTCGCACAGAGCTGAGCTGGGAGACTGCAACGAACAACTGGCAACTACAGCCCCAGGTGTAAAGGGTGTGTATTTGATCAAATATCCGTGGCAGGGATGATAGCTTCAGAGAGATGTCCAAAGTGGGATGCGCCCAGGAATCAAACAACAAGGCTGGCCAGGTACCTGTGGCTCCCGCCTGTAATCCTAGCTGCTCAGGAAGGTGAGCTCTGAGGACTGGGGTTCAAAACCAGCCTGGGTAGGAAAGTCTATGAGACTCTTCCTCCAGTTAAGCCAGAAGTGGAGCTGTGGCTGCTCAGGGATGGCGCTCACGCCCTGAGTTCAAACCCTAGGATGGGCAAAAAAAGAAAAAAAAAAAAAGCTATTTTTCTTTCCTTTCGTGCTAGTACTGGGACTTGAACTCAGGGCCTGAGTGTTCCTATTTAGTTGGTTTGCTCAAGGCTAGTGTTCTACTACTTGAGCCCCAGCTTCACTTCTGGCTTTTTTTAGTGATTTAATTGGAGGTAAGAGTCTCACAGACTTTGCTATCTGGACTGCGTTTGAACCATGGCTCTCAGATCTCATGCTCCTGGATAGCTAGGATTACAGGAGTGAGCCACCAGCTCCAAGCATAACAAAGCTCTTATTGATATTTGTCTCACCCCTTTAAATGACTGGTTTTCAGTATACATAATAGGGAGGTTCAGAGAGGTTGAGTAATTCCTCCAAGGACACACAGCTAGTGATACTGGCCGTGTTCTTCACGTATGTGGAGTCTCACGTAAACAAGTAAGGGGTTGGGTGAGGACGGAAGTGGGGCTGTGGGGGAAAGGGGGAATGGGGTGCCTCCAGATTTGGCTGTCTCTGGTAGTAGCTGGCCAGTAGCTCATTGTGAGCAGTGTGGAGGAACCTGCCCAGACCTGCTCCTGGGCCCTCTAGGCTCCTTTGTGTGGGGAATCAAAACAGCCTAGATGGATGGAGGCCAACCCCACCTCCAAGCCTCTCCCCCCACAGGCCTGAGCAGTTCATCCCCCCCTCCTTTGTGAACAGGGGAGGGGGGAGTGATGTGATGGGGGAGAGGAGTCTCCCAGACGTTGGTGGCAGCTGTCAGGACAATGTGTCCTTGGCCATGGGCACTTGCTCTGCCGCCGGCCCCGTGGCCAGGGGGAACCTGTGAGCCCGCTTTCTTGTGCTCCTCCTAGCTCTGCTCACAGCCCACGCCTGTGCTCCATGCTGCCAACCGAGTCACCGGGAACAAAATGCGTGCGTGCTCAGAACTGGTCTCAGCCCTTGTAATTTCCTTAGAACACTGCCTGGTAAAGAAATCCTACTTTTTATGGCCGGGAGGGTGGCTCATTGGTAGAATTCTTGCCTTGCATGCGTGAGGCCCAGGGTTCGGTTCCTCAGTATCACATAAGCAGAAAAAGCCAGAAGTGGCACTGTGGCTCAAGTGGTACAGTGCTGGCCTTGAGCTGAAGAGCTGAGGGACAGAGCCCAGGCCCAGAGTTCAGGACCCATGACCAAAGAAAAGAAGAAATCTTATTTTTCATATAAATCTGAGGGAGAGGCCTGAGAGAACCCCAGGAAAATAATCATTATTCTCATCCCTCTCCCCGGCCCTTCCTCCCCCCCCCCTCTCTCACACACACACTCAGTTTCCCTTCCCAATGGTCTCCTGCTGAGAATGCTCCCCCTCCCCCGCCAGCATGCCAGGTGTTCGGGATTCTGTGTGCTGGTACTGGAGCTTGAACTCAAGGGACTCATGTTCTCTCCTGGCTGGTGTTCTACCACCTGAACCACATCTCCACTTTGGGCTTTTTGCTGGTTCATCAGAGACAAGAGTCTCACAGTCTCCAAGCCTCACAGACTTGGAGATAAAGAGTCCTACAGAGGCTGGAACCTGCAGCCTCAGGTCTCCTGAGAAGCTAGGACTCCAGCTGGGAGCCACCGGTTGCTGGCTCAGAAACGGTGGCTTCTGTCCATCGTCTCTTCCCAAGTAGTACTGGACCCCAGAGCCCCGTCCCCACGGCTGCCTTCTGCTAAGGCCACACTGGAGGGGAGGGTCCCCAAGCATTGGGGAGGGTGGTGGTGACCCCAAGACCCTGCTTGAACCCAAGGGGCAGAGCCAGGAAGGTCCCTTGAAGAGAGGCGGGAAGGACCAATGCCCCGGACCCCAGATGCTCTTGTGAGAAGGACTCAGAGCCGGGGGATCAGCTGAGGGCAGAGGAGAGGAGGGGGAGGAAGACCTTGGGGGCCTGTCCCCTGGAGGGGGGTGTCTCTGATCTCCCCCCCACGCCTCTTCCTGTTCCCCAGCGTGGCCTCCGCTGGTTTGGGTGCGCCCTGCCTCCCGCCGCTC
>NW_012267223.1:4435225-4457971 GCF_000151885.1 Dipodomys ordii
GCTGCTGGCCGAGCTGGAGCGGCAGGTGCAGGGCGTGGTGAGGGCGAGCTCGTGGTGGCAGCGGCGCGGCGTGGACTGCGCCATCCTGGCGCTCAGCCTCCTGGCCGTGCCAGCCGGTGAGGCCCGCGGGGTACGGCGGGGCGGGGAGGAAGGGGTTAACTCGAGCCCCCCTCCGCCCAGTCCGGGTTTGGGGTGATCAGCCCTGGTCCCCAGAGGTGCTGGGCACTGGGGGGGGGGCAGGGAGAAAGTGAGGGCTGGAAGGTGGCGGAGGGAAAAGTTAGAAGGGGTCAGGGAGGGGGAGTGGGGAGGGGTGGGGAGGCCTGAGCAGGGGAGAGGGGTGGTGTGGAGTGGGGGTCCCCCGTGGGAGGGTCCCCCTGGACCTCTCTGTCCTATCTGGAATCAGCCAGCCTCACCTCTGCCCCCGCTGGGGTCAGGATGGTGACCCTCTCAGTCTCCTTGGCCAGTCCTCGGGGCTCTATCTGTGCTCCGTGGGGCACATCGCCCCCCCCCCCCCCCCGCCCAAATCACAAGGATACCTGCTAGGGCAGCCCCCAAACTAAACCCACTGGGCCTTTGTAGTGGGTGTCTGTCCCGGCTCAGATGGCTAAGATCTGGGAGCCATGCTGTCCTCTGCCCCCTTCCCCTTCCCCCTCCCCTGGCAGGGTTCCTGTGTCTGCGCTTTGAGAACGTCCTGCTCTTTGCCACCGGCATTGCCATCTTGGGGGTGTGCCACTCCACACTGACGGTCAAGGGCAGTCACCTGGCCACGCACAGTGCCCTCACCCAGTCCAAACGCTGGAGTAAGCTCTGGATGCTTTTCTTTGTGGAGGTGAGTCCAGGCGAGGTGGGCAGTCTTGGGATTCTGTGCAGGCACGCAGGTTTGTACATTGTGTGTGCGCACACAGGTGGGCAGCCGGGGCTGGGTGGTGCGTGGAGCCTGGGATTCGGGATGCACTGAATTCGGGCGTGCATGGGTGCCTTTCCCCAAACTCCTGACAGAGGGTGTGCATCCCGAGGGCGATTTGGATCTGAGCATCTACCTGCAGTAGTAAACTTGGCCCCGGCATCCTTCTTTGTTTTGGGGCCTAAGCACCTCTCTGTAGCCCTGGGCCAAGTGTGGCCAGAGTTCTCCCCTCCCCGCAGGACATTTGCAGCCGCCAGTGCTGCTGGGTAATTGCCTTGCCCCACAGGTATAAGCACGGAGGCCTCCATCTTTTGCAGCTAATTGCATAATGTGTCCCGTGATATAAAGAGAGGGGGAGGAGCCGGTGTCACAACTCCAACACCTGGCCACGGCTGAGCCATCCGGGGATGCTCCCTCCTCCAGCCTCCTTTCCCCTTCCTCCTCCCACCCCATGCTCTGCCTTCTTACCTTCTCACATTTAGTTCAGTCACGAAGGCAAAAGTTCCCTGCTAGCTTATGACTCTTCTCTCTTCTCTGCCAGATGTTTCTCTCAAAGACTTCTTCACCTGACCATGAGGTAGCCTAGGATAAATCAGAACGCTGGAAACAGAAACCATTGCTTTTTGGCAGGAATAGCCCTGTGTCCTGAGATTTTTTTTTTAACCCGTGTTTTGCTTTTGGCAAAGTCATGTAACTTTATGAAACTGTATGAAGCTGGGCATAGTGACACAGGCCTGTAATCCAGGCTATTTGGGAAGGGAAGGCAAGAGGATTGAGAAGCCAACCCAGAAAAAGGTAGTATGAGACCATGTCTCAGAAACAAAAGAAAGCTGGGTGCTGGTGGCTCACGCCTGTCATTCTAGCTACTCGGGAGGCTGAGATCTGAGGATCTCAGTTCGAAGCCAGCCAGAGCAGGAAAAGTCCAAGAGACTCTTCTTGTCTCCAATTAATCACAAAAAAGCCAGAAAGTGGAGCTGTGGCTCAAGGGGGGTAGAGCCAAAGAGCTCATGCTGTTCCTTAGAAGTGGCTTTGAAAAATCCTATCCAGGACTTGTGCCAGCAAAAACATCACCTCGAGGGGCAAGTGAACTCATATCCCTCCACAAACCCTCAGGCCACATAGCTGGCTGCTCACAGGTGAGTGGAGGCTGGCGGGTACCCTCCCTCCTTCCGGATACAGCCTCAGGATGCCAAGTGTTTCGTGCGATAATAGCACGTCCACACACATACAGCTTTACTTGTGTAGACCGGACAGCCAGGTCGTCAGATGGACTGGCTGCCCCTGTGAGTTTACTTGGAGAGGAAGGCCCTGGGATCCCAGGGTTTGTGGAGGGTAGGGGTCTCATGCTTCCCCCAGGCCCCACCTCCCCCTGCCACGGTCTCTGGCTGCCTCCCCAGGTGTGCACAGCCTTCCCCGCCGAAGATGGCAAGTACAACCACGTGAAGATGCATCATGGCTACACCAACGTGGTGGGCCTGGGGGACTCCAGCACCTGGAAGCTGCCCAGCCTCAACCGCTACGTCTACATGTTCCTCGCACCCTTGTCCATCCCCATCTTAACCCCACTGGTGGCTCTTGGTGAGTTACAGGTGCAGCCTGGGTCTCGGTGCTGGACAAAGTGCTGTCCCAACCCCTTCCTAGCTTTGTGGAAGCTGCTGGTGGGGGGCCAGAAGACACTCAGGAAAGCTTCCCCAGACCTGGTCCTGGTCTGCGGTGCCACACTTGCTGGCTGGTGACGTACTCATGTCATGTGACTTGAGCTTCCAGTCCTTTGGAGGCTCCAGCAATGAGGCCGTAAGAGTGCTTTCTGTCAAGATGCCGAGAACAAATGCCAAGGCATGCCCGGATGGCTGGTGTCTCGGGAAGGAATGGGGCTGCGGGGCCGGCCTTGACCTTGACGAGGTTTGCCTCCGGTTGATTTCCTCATCCTCGCCGTGGCGCACACTGTTCAGAGGTGTAAGATGGATGCATTGCATCTTTCAGGCTTTAGCAGTACCTTAGCACGCTTAGCTACCGGGAGCTCGCTCATGATTGGTCCTGTCTAGGGGTCTTAGGTCCTTTACTGAGCAAAGCCTCATAGCTACTGGTGGGTTGGTTCAAGCTCCCAGCTAGGACTCCCAGATGCCTGTATGAGGTCTTGTCCACCTGCTTCCTGGGGAGGAGGAGGAAAAAGAGGAGGAGGAGGGGGAAGAGGAGAAGGAGGAGGGGGAAGAGGAGGAGGAGGAAGGGAAGGAGAAGGAGGGGGAAGAGGAGGAGGAGGGAGAGGAAGGGGAGGGGAGGAGGGAGAGGAGGAGAAAGTAGGGGAGGAGGAGAAGGAGGGGAAGAGGAGGAGAAGGAAGAGAAGGAAGGGGAAGAGGAGGTGGAAGAGAAGGAGAAGGAGGGGGAAGAGGTGGGGAGAAGGAGGAGGAGGAAGAGAGGGAGGAGGAGGGGGAAGAAGGTGAGGAAGAGGTGGAGAAGAAGAGGAGGGGGAAAGGAGGGGGAGGGGAGGAGGAAGAAGAGGAGGAAGGGAAAAGTGAGGAAGAAGAAGAGGAAGAAGAGGAGGAGATGGTAGGGGAGGAGGAGGAAGAAGAAGAGGGGGAGGAGGAGGAAGAGGAGGAAGAGGGGAGGATGGAGAGGAGGGGGAACAGGTGGGGAGAAGGAGGAGGAGGAAGAAGAGGAAGGGGAAGGAGAGGAGGAGGAAGAGAGGGAGGAGAAGGGGGAAGAAGGTGAGGAAGTGGTGGAGAGGAAGAGGAGGGGGAAAGGGAGGAGGAGGGGAGGAGGAAGAAGAGTAGGAAGGGAAAAGTGAGGAAGAAGAAGAGGAGGAAGAGGGGAAAGAGGAGGATTGTTCAGACTTCCCATGCAAGAGAGTGAGAAGTGGGGCCTGAAAATCAGTAGCCCCTGGAGGCTCCCCTTTATAACCCTGTGGCCACTCTGGCATCTGGCTGGGTCCCTTCCCACCGCGGGTATGCTGCAGAGCTGTCCCGGGCTTTGCTCCCATCAGTGGCCCAGAGGCTTCGTGAAGAAGGGGTGTCATCTCCACCAGGGCGCTGTCTCTCCCTATCTGCCCAGCCTTTCCTTTTTTGCCTCTCCCTCATGAGGACTCCAGCCCTGACCCAGCCCTCACTCTTCTGTCTGATTCTGATTCCTCTGACAGGCCGGTTAAGGACGGTGGAACTGAGGCTGGCTCTGAGGTCACTAGGCCTGATTTCCCTGGGCCTTTATTCTCAGTACTGGCTGTTCCTGAATGTGTCAGGCTTCAAGAGCCCCAGCTCGGCCCTGGCCTGTATGCTGCTCACCAGATCTCTGCTGGTCCACCCATACCTGCACGTCAACATCTTCCAGGTGAGCGCTTTCCCAACACCCGCCCCCCCCCCCAGCCCTCCAGGGTCACTGGCCACAGGCTGAACTCAAGACCCATCTGTCACAGCTGCCCTTCCTGCTCACCTTAGAGCCTTGAGGCGTCTGGGGGAGGACCTGGCGTCTCCTCACAGTGGTAGCATGCCTCCATCCTTGCCTGGATGCCTGTGGGGGACAAAGTGGGGGTGCAGCCAATGCCATAGGAAAGGAGCTAGGTGGGGGAGGGAGTTCTTTCTGGAAGGCCAGGGGCCCAGCATTCAGTACGGGTGCCATTTCCACAGGAGAGCCTTCCTACTCCCCAGCTGAAGGAGACCCTGAGTTAGAGCTCCTGGCACACTAGAATTGCTGATGATCACTTCATCCCCTGATGGTTCCCGTCTTGCGCTTGTTCTCCAGCAGTGAAGCCTAGTGGAGAAGGAGATTCCTGCATACAAGTGTTGAATTAAGTACACGAGACATGCAAACATGATCTTGAAGCAAGAGTCGGGTTTTGACCAGTGAGGCATGCAGGGAGGTGAAGGCTTGGTACCATGAGAGCAAGCGCTAGGCAAGCCGGGTATTCTGGGTACTGGGTCTTGGGGGTGTGCCTAGACTCCAGGACGAGTCCTTTGTTGTCCAGATGGGGGGAAAGAGGCCTAGAGGTGGGGAAGACTCAGCTCAGGGCCCAGCCTGAGTTAGCACTGGAGCCCCAACCTCCCCATAGCTCTATCAGGTCCTACGAGAGTGGGATTTGGGGAGCAGAAGGCACAGGGTCCCTATGTGCTCAACCAGGGCCCCTGGGACAGGTTGGGGTGGGTTCAAGGCTGTCCTGGCCTGACCCCCGTGTCTGTCCCAGCACCTTGGATTGCCCATGTTTGCCCCGGACAAGAAGCCCAGCCGAATTTACATGATGAGCCTCGGTGTCCTCAACCTGCCCCGGCTGCCAGTGCTGGACTGGGTGTTCGGCCATTCGCTCATCAGCTGCCACGTGGAGCACCACCTGTTCCCTGAGCTCTCCGACAACATGTGCCTCAAGGTAGCCGAGGCTGGGCTGAGGAAGGGGATGCGCAGTGCGTCTGAGGGAGGACCGTGGGATCCCCGGAGCCCACCTGAACCCCGAGTCCCTCCTGTACTGGCCTGGCCTGGTCACAGTCACCCAGAAAGGGCAGCCAGGAGTCCAGTAGCCACCATGAACTTCAGAACTGAGCTCACTGGGTTTCTTACTAGCAGTGTGATTCTGGCAAGTTCACTGAACTTCAGCTTCCCTGTCTGCTAGAGGTGTGTGTGTGTGTGTGTGTGTGTGTGTGTGTGTGTGTGTGTGTGTGTGTGTGTAGTGCCTACCTGGAGGAGCTTTGAGGTTGACATGAGGCAGCAGATCTGAAGCTGAGCGCCAGTGGCTCACGCCTGTCATCCTAGCAACTCAGGAGGCTGAGATCTGAGGATCATGGTTTGGAGGCAGCCCAGGCAGGAAAGTCTATGAGACTTTGAGCTCCAATTAACCAGTAAAAAGAAGCTGGAAGCAGAGGTGTGGCTTGAGTGTAGAACACCAGCCTTGAGTGAAGAAATGTAGAGACAGCACCCAGGCCCTGAGTTCAAATTCCAGTACTGGAGTGTACATCACATACACATGAAAAGAAGGAAGGAAGGGAGGGAGGGAAGGGAAGGCAGGCAGGCAGAGAGAGAAAGAGAGAGAGGGAGAGAGGGAGGGAGGAAGAAAAAGAGAATGATAGGAGGAAAAAGGATCAGGAATGTTTGACATGAAGTTTGGGCTTGGCAAAAGGGAGCTGTGCTTTTCACTGCCCTCTGCCAAGAGGGTTGTGTTGCGGCGGGAGCCCGTGGGAGGGCGGGAGAGCCCCTCCTTCCCTTGTCTGTAGTCGAGTTGGAGTAGACAGGAGTTCACCATCACCACAGCCCTGGGTCATTTCCCAAGCCGGGGCCTCCCAGCATCCTCTGGGAGGCAGGTAAAAGCTGGGTGGGTGCAGGGCCGGCCCCTGGCACGCACAGAGCCCTCCCACTCTGTCTTCCTCAGGTGAAGCCCTTGGTGTCCCAGTTCTTCCGGGAGAAACAGCTGCCGTACAATGAAGACTCCTACCTGGCTCGGTTGAGACTCTTCCTCAGTCACTACGAGGAGTTCATGGTGCACGCCCCGCCCATCACTGAGCTGGTGGGGGTGCAGTGAGGGTCGAGCCCTGGCCCAGCAGGGCCTCCATGCTGGAGGCCTTGGGCAGTGGCCATGCCCGGCATCCTGGAGGTCACTTTGCCCTGTTTTGCTTTTTATTTTTCTGGGATTCTAGGGTTGTGTGGGGGCAAGAAATATGGTTGCTGGCCTCTGCTAGCTCCAGTTCAAGATTCCTTCTGCTGCTCTGTTCGAGCTAGGCTAGGGTTAGAGGGTGAGATGGGATTCTGTGGCCCCGTCACCTGGGAGACAGAAGGGAATGCTGGGAGAAGAGCTGATCTGCTTGGCCTGGGGTTCCCTGGTGCCTGAGAGCCACACACTAGCTCAGCCACAACTTCTGAGGCTCTGCCCCCACCCCCGCCCCAGGAAGCACAGGGCACTGTCACTTTTGGCAAGTGTCCCTAGTTTCTCAGTCATGGGAGCCTGTGTATTACCCAATTTTGCCAACTCCAAGGTCCAGGGTAGCAGTGAGATAAAAGGGAATCATTTTGTGGGGAAAGCGAAAGGAGCTAGTGCCTCAGGGACAGTTGGAGGAAGAGTATTGATAGCTTTGGACGTGACCTTGGTCAGCTTCAGAAAAAGCTGTTCCATGATGTTTAGAAGCAGTGAACCCGGGAGAGAAAATTACTGGCAGGAAGCTGAGGCTGGAGGAGGATATGGGACTCTGGAACCCAGAAGGCCTTCGAAGAAAATTAAGGGAAGGAGGCTGGGGTGAGATAGAAGGGCTTGAATGAAGATTTGGGCTCAGCAGTGCAAGGATGGTTTGATGCCAGACCCAGAAGACTAAGCCACTGTCACAATGAGATCTCAGCCCATAGTAGGAGGAGTTGAGAGAGGCTGGGAGCTTCCCTTGACAGAGCTGGATCCTCTCAAGGGTACAAGGAAGGGCCGAGGTAGAGGCTGAAGGAGACAGAGGAAGCCAGGCCTGTGACAGGAAGCCAGAGACTTCCTTGCCTCAACACTGTTGAGTTTGTCTAGCTAATTCTTTGTTGGCTCTGCTCTGCATTCTAGAATTTGGGTGTGTGGTGCCAGTACTGGGGCTTGAACTCAAGGCCTGGGCACTGTCCCTGAGCTTTTTAGCTTAGGCTGGTGCCATACCAGTGCCACAGTTCCACTTCTGACTTTTTTTTTTCCTTAGTGGTCTCATAGACTTTTCTACCTGGGCTGGCTTGGACCCTTGATCTTTAGCCTCCTGAGTAGCTAGCCTGATACATTCTGGGATGTACAGTTATACTTCCAGCTCCTACTTACTTGATGCTGGGAGCCCAAGTTTATGACAATCAAAAATGTCTCCATATATGGTCAAATGTCCCCTGTGGGACAATATTGTTCTTGGTTTCAAGCAATAAGTCATTTTTCTGAGCACACAATTACCTTATTTTCCAGTTAAATCTTTGGATGGATGAAGAGCACACTGACCCTGAGGATGAGAGGCTAGATGCCAGCAAAGGGGAACCTTTGGGTGGGCAGAGGGAGGAGAGGACACAACACTGCATCCTTGGAGAGGCGTCGTGTCACTGTGTCTAGCATGGACTAGGCAGCTCTGCCGCATAGCTACCATCTGCCCCTCCAGGTCCTTTCTCCTTCCCTCTGTGTGGGCCTCTTCTGACAGCGTCCTAAGCACCTTCAGGTGCTGTTCCCTTCACAACTTGCCACACGACTCCCCCCTTGGCTTCTTGAAGGCCTGTCCTGGCGGTGGCTCCCAGTTGCTGTGCTGGGTTCTGGGTGCTTCTCTGTCTCCTGAGGCTGTTCACGCCTCTGCACAAAGTTCTTATCACTTAACCCTCTTCACTCATGCCTTCTGAGTGAGCCATCTGCTCCCCGCTGGGAGGCTCACTGATAGAGATGTTTGGGATCCAAGCAGCCCTCTTGGAACAGGGCATGCTTGGCAGCCATCCTGGTCTAATGCTTTGCTCTATGTTCTTGCTGCTCTTTTGAAATGCATTAGTAGCTCAGAATGCCCCCCTCCCTCCTGGTCTGGGAATGTGATTCATCAAGCTGTGAATTCTCCATATGAAAAAATATGATGTCAGGAAAAGGCTCAGCAGATGCATACTCCAGCCGAATGATTAAACCATCCAAATACACAAGCAATGACTTGGGGTTTTTCATCTGGGCCTAAATGGGGGGATAGGAAGCAGTAGGAGGCCCTGACCAGCCCAGGCTGTACTTTAGAGACCCCAGGAACAAGTCATTTAAGTCACTGTGGAACTTGATTTTCTGTTGCTCTGAGTATGTGGATTGGGGACACCAGGGCCTCGAGAGGTGACAGAAGGCAATAGGTGTGAATGGAGTATTTCTAGGGCCTAATTTGCAGAGGTAGATCCGAGGTGACAATGACACTAATAGCTACCATTTACATGTGGCAGGTGTTTTTACTTATGTCATCTACTCTATGTTTTTGTTCCAGGAGTGGGACTTGAACTCATGGGCTCACACTCTCCCTCAAGGCTGGTGCTCTACCACTTGTCTCACACCTTCATTTCCATCATCTAATTTTCTTTTCTTGTTCTGAGACCAGAACTTGAACTCAGTACACCAGACACTTTTGCTCATTGGCTAGCACTATCAACTGAGCCATGCTGCCAACCCAAAGGGTTACTTCCTTTCTTTCTTTTTTACTGTCTTTTTCTTTTACTGTCCTAGGGGCTTGAATTCAAGGCCTGGGCATAGTCCCTGAGCCTCTCTGTGCTCAAGGCTAGCGCTCTACCACTTGAGCCACAGCGCCACTTCCTTCCATCATCTAATTTTAATATTTACAAGAGTTATTTTTCCCTCACATTACAGATAGGAGAACTTTGTGTCACACAGCTAGTATTACCTGAAGAGGGATTTAAATCCAGTGTGGGACTCCAGAATCTATATTCAAAACCATCACATACTATTGCTCAATGCAAAGCCCTAGAAAGCTTTCTAGGTGTCCCACCCTGGATTTCCATCTCTTTCTTCCATGAGAGACAATAACCATTTTATCATTAAGATTTTTTTGGGGGGGCAGTGCTGGGGTTTGAACTCAGGGTCTCACACTTGCTAGCTAGGCTCAGTATGAGTCACACCTTCAACCCTTTATGCTTTTAGTTATTTTTCGGGCAGGGTCTCAAGCTTTTGCTCTAGGTTAGCCTCAAACTGCAATTCTCCTACCTATATCTCCCAGTAGCTGAGATTATAGGTGTGAGCCACTTACACAAGAATCAAGATAAATTCTTTGAACATCCACTGGGAGTTAGGTACTGTATGAGCCTCTGGGGATAAATGAGTAAATGAAACTGGCCCCACCCTCAGGGAGTTAACAGGTTAGTGCAGGTGTTGTCAAACTCTTTCTAGAAAGGGCCATATACTCAATATTTTTTGGTGTTATGGATCATACTGTCCTTGCCATAACTAAATTGTGCCATCAAAGTGAAAAAATAGCAATAGATGGTATGTTAAAAAAAAACACAAAAACAAACATAGCTGTGTTCCAATAAAACTTTATGTGTAAACACTGAAATTTGAATTTCAGACAATTTTCATGTCACAAAATATTAAACTTGTTGTTGTTGTTGTTCTTGTTGGTCATAGAGCTCAACTCTGGGCCTGGGCACCGTCCCTGAGCTTTTATACTTAAGGCTAGCACTCTACCACTTTGTGTCACATCTCTAATTCTGGCTTTCTGGTGGTTAATTTGGTGATAAAAGTTTCATGGACTTTCCTGCTAGGGCTAGCTTTGAACCAGGATCCTCAGCTCTCAGCCTCCTGAGTAGCTTGGATTACAGGTGTAAGCCACCAGAGCCCAGATAAACTTTTAAAAATCATATATCTACATCTCTCTCTGTCTATCTACCATCTATCTATCTGCAGGCTGAGATCACAGGATCCAGATTCAAAAGTATCCCAGGAAAGAATGCTTGTGTGACTTTTATCCCCAATTAACTAGAAAAATCCAGAAGTGGAGCTAGGGCTCAAGCAGTAGAGTGCTGGCCTTGAGTAAAAAAGTTAAAGGACAGTGTCCAGGTGTTGAGTTCAAGTCTCAGTACTGGAACCAGCAAAAAAAATAATGCAAAAATAATTCTTATGACTCATACAAAACAGGACGATTAACAGCTTTGGTCTGCAAGCATAGTTTGCAGGACAGGCATGAAACACAACATCACATTAGAGAAAAAAAGACTATTTACTTGTTGGTAGGAGAGGGCACAGAGGACTCCTGGGATACTATTCTATTTCTCAGTCTTGGTGGTGGTTACATGGTTATACCTTGTGAGAATTCATCAAGCCATCCATTATGATTTGTGTGCTTTTCTGTCTACTATACTTCAATAAAAATGATCAGAAATGATAAGTGTGTAATCAGTGTTCAAAAGAAATTAGAGGAGGCCATTGTTTTAGACTAAGCTCCCGTCTGAGGTTCCAACACCAGGTTAAAAATCAAAGTGGAGGGCTGGGAAGGTGGCTCAGTGGTAGAGTGCTTGCCTTGCATGCATGAGGCCCTGGGTTTGATTCCTCAGCACCACATAAGCAGAAGTGGTGCTATGGCTCAAGTGGTAGAGCGCTAGCCTTGAGCTGAAGAGCTGAGAGACAGCACCCAGGCCCAGAGTTCAGGCCCCATGACTGACAAAAAATAAAAAAAAATAAAAATAAAAATGGTGTCATGTACTTTCAAGTTCATCAAGGGGAAATTAAGTTTTGTCTGACTGCTGAGAAATCAGGATTGGGAGACAAAGGCCAAATTTCCCTGTCACTTCAATTTCAATAGGCAAAATGTCTTTCCTTCTGTTCTTTATTCCTCTCACAAATGAAGTAACCTGAAATAACCTGAAGTTAACTAATCAGTTATTTTCCTTTTATTTCCTTGTTTCCAGTTTACAAGGAAAGTAACTTAAGCCAAGACTGGTGGCATATACCTACAATCTCCACCCTCTAAAGGGTGAAGCAGGAAGACTAGTTAGTGGTAAGCTTATGTTACAGTGAGGCCCTATCTTTAAAAAGAAAAAAAGATAGGCTAGGAACGTGGATTAATGATGGAGTGCTTGCCTAGCATGCATGAAACCCTGGGTTTGATTCCTTAGTACACAAAAGACCACAAGTGGTGCTGTGGCTCAAGTAGTAGAGTGCTATCCTTGAGCAAAAGACGCTCAGGGACAGTGCCCAGTCCCTGAGTTCAAGCCTCAGGACTGGCAAAATAATAATAATAATAAAAAGTCGGTCATTTCAAAAGGTTTTTGCTGTTGTTGATTTTAATTTATTTAAAGCAAGGTGTACCTATGTAGCTCAGACTGGCCTTGAACTTAAAATCCTACTGCCACACAGCCTCTCAAGTGATGGGATTACAGGTGGATACCACCATACCTGGCTTGTCTCTTCCTTCCAGCCCTTCTTGTCTATTAAAAATAATCTCCTTTGGCTCAGATCATCATACCTCTTACTCTATTTTTATGGAATAAAGTGTTGCCCAATTCAAGAATTAAAAATAAACCCAGGGGCTAGGAGGGTAGCTCAGGAATAAATCTGATGTCATGTCCAATCCTCAAGATACATATCCACACAAAGCAAATTCAGCTAAAAGGACATAAATAATAATAAAATAGGATCTGGTGCTGTAAGAGATGAAAGACCTTTACTCCTAGTAACTTGGGAGAGTATGAGTTTAAGGTATCTTCAAAGGAGAGAGGGCCTGGAGGAAATAGCATCAGGCATATGGGTCAGAGATCACCATTGATACTGCCTCCTGTTCTCTAGGCAAGTGCTCTGGCCTCATTGTGCTGGTAGTGGGGCTTGAACTCAGGGCCTTGCACTCTCACTTAGTTTTTTCATCTAAGACTGGTTCTCAACACCAGCTTTTTGCTAATTCATTAGAGATAAACCTCTCGGATTTATCTTCACTGGCTGGCTTAGAACCGCCATCCTCAGATCTCTGCCTCTTGAGTAACTAGGATTATAGGCTTGAGCCTCTGGCTCCTGGACCTGTACTTTTTTTTTTTTTGGTTGTTCATCATTATTTTTTTTTCGTTAATTTTGATCTTCTAAAATGTGTGCATTAGCTAGGTGAGGTAATGCCCGCCAGAAATCTCAGCACTCAGGAGGCTGGAGCAGGAGGACGGTGAGTTCGAAAACCCTGTCTCAAAGCAAAAACAAAAACGAAACCTTTAGGGTGCATTAAAACATGCGTTCTTTGCCCTAAGTATTAGGTTCTTAAACGGCATTTCCTTAAAATGTGCCTCCTAGCCGAGTGTCTTATCCCAGTACCTGGGGCAAACCATTCTCCCTCCCGACCCCCCCCCGCCGCTTTCTTCTCCAGTTACGGGGAAGAGAGTATGGCGGGACCAGCTCTTCACGGTTCAATATCCTCCCGCGCTCCACCACGCACAACATCTTGCAGGATCACAGCAGTGACAACGCCGGGCCCACGCCTGGAACTGCACTGGAGTTGAGCTGAGGCACCGGCGTGAGCGGCCCAGAGCGCTTCGCCGCGGACTTCGGCTCCCGAAGGCTATTACCCAATGGAGGGGAGGCTCGCTTGGAGCCGGACTCCTGATTGGCTGAGACGAAATACGCGCGCAGCCTATTGCGTCATCAGCGAGCGACAAAGGCCTCCTAAGTAAGCTCCTTTTTAATTGGCTCTCTCCCTAGAGGGCTATTGAAAGAGAGATGGGGATTTGCTTTCCTCCAGATGTAGGTTTCCGGCATTTGGAAGGATGGGGCAAGACCTGGGAGAAATAAAGTCTCTTAGAGCCTGGAAGTCGAGGGTGGCGGAGGCCTCGGCGGATGGACGGGGCTCTGGGGGGCAGGGTTCTTTTGGGGGGTCGGGGTGGAGCCGCACAGTTGTGCTCTTCCACGGGACACGGGGTGGGTCGGGGAACCGGGAGGAGCCGGGCCGCGGGTGTGGGCGTGGCCGCCGCCGGCGGGAGGCGGGGCCGAGCCGGGTGGGCGGGGCCGCAGCCGGATGAGGGCGTGCCCTGCACCGGACGGAGTGCGGCCGGCCTGGAGCTGTGCGTGGCCAGGCGCGGGTCGGCTTCTGCGTGCTGTTCCTGAGCATGGCTCCGCGCTTCTGGTTCTGGTGTCACCGGTCGGCGTGGCCTCGGATCCGACCGCCTCTCGCCAGGCATACCCCGAGTACGAGCAGGACACTGCATGGGAACGCGGGGAAGCCTGGGAGCGCGGAGTGCAGGGGTCGGATCGGAGCTGGGGACCAGGCGTGGTGGGGGCGCGGGAAGGGGGAGGGGGGCAGATGGAGTCTGTGCGGTGCGAGGCGAGGTCTCCGGGGTGAGACGGAGTGAACGGGGGTAGGCGACCGGGAAATCTCAGGCTGGGTAAGATCAGTAGAGTCCCGCAGAGAAAGGAGGGAGAGGGAAGGTGAGGGGCGTGGTGGGGAGACCCACAGTGGCGGGATTGGGGGTGATAGGGATTCTGTGGGATCTTCGTCAGATGGGCAGGATACCCCATAAGGATAATGAGGAACTGTGCTTCAGAGACAATGAGGGTTGTGAGTAGTCCATCATTAGCTGCAGGTTCAGGGGTCAGACATGGGGCAACTTTTGGGGGTTCAGATGAAGTAAGGGACCCCGCAAATGACAGAACTTAGAGGAACAGGAAGGAGATGCAAGTGAGGGTGCGTCTCTTGTGATTTGGGATAGGGACACGGTGTCATCTTGGTCTTGCTTCCTCTCCTCTGTGCAGCCCTACGTTTCTACCAGCAGTTCTCCACGCAGGAAAAGGCTCCTCAGATCTGTGTGGTGGGCAGCGGCCCAGCTGGCTTCTATACAGCCCAACACCTGCTAAAGGTAATACAAAGGGCAAGCCCCACCCCCTTTGGCTTGCCTTTTGAGATGGCCCCAGCCCATCTGGACTAGGTAATGGAGTGGGTTTCTCCTTTCTCCTGTCTCCATTCAACACCCTCCACCCCTACCCCCACATTCTGTATGTCAAGGCTACCCCCTCCTTATGGCATTCTGTTACCATTACCTACCTCCCATCCTATCCCACAGCTCCTCCCCCAACCTGTGTTTTTCTCCATTCAGAGTCAAGGTCTTAAGTCAGAGCCTTCCCCTGCCTGCTCCTTTCCCCCAAGGACTCAAGGCTTCCACTGTGGACCAGAGTAGACCTTGAGATCTAGGAGGAGGGGACAAGATAAGTTTGGACAAGGAAAGACAGTGGCCTAGCCTTTTGGGGCCTTGGAGAGACATAAGAAAGGGTGAATATATTAATTATGCACAGAGGCCGATACTTGAAAAGTAGAGTGACCCACTGGTGTATCCCAGTTTGCTGTGACATGAGGCTTTCTGTGCTGCAACCAGGAAGACCTCAGAGAAAACTTCTGCTGAAAAACGGCCTGGGCCTGCCCCCCAGGTTGCACTGGCGGCCGAGGTAATGATGGAGAGGCAAGCAGGTTGAGCCAAGCAGGTGGCACCATCAGAAGTGGTTTCCTGGGACACGAATATGAGCCACACTGAAAGCCACACACAGGCTCTAGCAAGGGCCTCGTTTGTGGAGTCAGCTTGGAATTCAAGGCCATGTCTTAAGGGGATAGCTTGGCCTCTGGATGGCAGCCAGGAAGCTGAGCAGAGAGGCCTTGTAGGGCTTTGTGTGGGGGCCACTGTGTTAGCTGAGCCTTGAGCAAGGGAGAACAGGCCTTCCAGGCAGGGTTCGTAGCTCCATCCGTGTCTGTGGGCAGGGCACTGATTTCAGGTTGGCACATGTGTAGGGGCTTTCCCTGCTGGATGGGCCAGGGATGGACCCAGGGTCCAGGTTCCAGCTGCTCCTGATGCACTAGGTAGGAACTTGGGCTGTTGGCCCTGTTCCTAATATGAATCATGTTTGGGGCAATGGCACTGAATTTGAGTCTGGTTCTGAGCAGTGCATCTCCTAGTATCCTCATGTCCAACCTGATACGGGCGTCATGCTCCCAGGGGGAGGCACAAAGGTGGGGGAGGCTCTCCATGGCTCTACCCTGGGCACAGAGGAGGTGCCCGGACCTGGGTGTCAGCCGTCTGAATCAGGCCAGTCTGCCGTTGCTTACCTAGTAATCATTGGACTGGACGCCAGCATGTTCTGCGCACTGGGACCATGTGCTCAAGGTTGGGGGGCTGGGGAGGGGGTGGGGCACAGGACATTTTAGGGTCTACACAGAGAGAGGCCTCCAACTCAGTCCAGAGGAAGAGCTGTCCAGATTCTCATGTCTGAAAGCCCACAGCGGGTGTCAGGCCAGGATAGGATAACAGAAATGTGCCAGGCCCAGGGAACCCTGTGTGGACCAAGGCCAGAGGAGGGAGGCGTGTGCCCTTCAGGGAACTAGCAAGTGCACGAGGGCAGATGTGGGTTTGAGGGGCGAAGGGGAGCCTGAGGGCTGAGGAGGTGGACAGGGCCCAGATACCCAGACCACACTGGACTTGGCTGGCTTTTCTGGTGCTGTGTACAGCCCCACCCCATAAGAGTCCCCTGGGCACTTCTTGTTTTTTAATGGTAATGAGTTTTGAATTCAGGGTTGTGTGCTCTCTTGGCTTGCTTGCATAGATGGATTTCAACCTCTTGAGCAACGCCTCCAGTTGTGCCTTTTGCTGCTGCTGCTTATTTTGGATCTGATGGACTTTGGCTCCTTTTTTTTTTTGTCAGTCATGGTGCTTGAACTCTGGGCCTGGGCGCTGTCCCTCAGCTCTTCAGTTCAACGATAACAATCTATCACTTGAGCCACAGTGCCACTTCCGGTTTTCTGAGTGGTTTATTGGCGATAAGAGTCTCACAGACTTTCCTGCCTAGGCTGGCTTTGAACTGTGAGATAATGGGGCTTCTTTTTTTGTTTGGTTAGTTTGGGCTTTGCTGAATATTGGACTTAGGGCCTAGTGCTTGCTAGAAAAGTGCTTTTTCAATGACCCCTGAGGCACACTGCCTGTCCTTTATTTTTTTATTGGCGTGTTCTGTAGGGTAGACGGAAGCAGGGATTGGAGAGGAAGAGGCCAAGGATGTGAGGTTGATGGGCCAGGATAGAGGGGTAGGTGACAGGCCCACTACCTAACTGGACTCTAGGTAGATGGAGGGTCAGAAGAGCAGAAGGGAGGAGGTTAGTTTATGGAATTATGGGATTTTCCCTCCTCTGGTGCTGGTGATCAAACCCAGGGCCTTATGCATACCGAGCTGCATGCCCAGCGTGTGTATGTGTCTCTGTGTGTGGATGTGCATGTGCACACACGTGTTTACATACCTGCTAGTTCTGGGGCTCGAACTCTAGGCCTGGGTGCTGTCCCTTAGCTTTTTTGCTCAAGGCTAGCACTTCACTTGAGCGACAGCTTCACTTCTAGCTTTTTGCTGGCTGGTTGGAGATAAGAGTCTCAAAGATTTTCCTTTGCAGTCTGGCTTTGAACCACAATCATCAGATTTCAGCTTCCTAAATAGCTAGGATTGTAGATGGGAGCCATTAGCGCCCAGCTCTGGCACCCCTCCTGCTCCGCCCCCTCCCCCACACTTTTTTTTTGTTGTTGATCATGGGGTTTGAACTGAGGGCTCGTGTACTGTCCCTGAGTTTTTCTGCTTAAGGTTAGCGCTCTACCACTTGAGCCCCAGCTCCACTTCCTGCTTTTGGGTGTTTAATTGGAGATAGGAGTCTTGCCAACTCCTGAGTAGTTAGGATTACAGGTGTGAGCCATCAGCACCTGGCTTTTTTTTTTTTTTTTAACTATTATAGCCTAGACAGCCTAGAATTCAAGATCCTCCTGCCTCCATCTTGTAAGAGCTGGGATTCCAGACTGTTCCACCACACCGGGCAGAGGACTTGCGAGTTGCGTGCACTTAGGGGAGCGTGGAGCCGGAGACCTGGAGTGCAGGCCCCTCTGCGGCAGAATGCCAGGGGCGATAACGGTGAGGGCGGATTGGGAGGGGCTGGCTGTTCAGAGCAGTCTGACCTTTGTATCCTGGCAACCAGAGAAAGTGACTTGGGCCACAGCAGATGCTCGCATTGGATCCTCCCTTGAATGCAACCCAGTAGGGCCATCCTAACCGATACCCTAAGGAACCCATGGTCTGCAGGAGGTGGTTTGAGTGGCCACCTATGGGCTGGCCAGGGAAGGGGAGAGGCAGGAGGGGTGGATGGGTGAGGCAGCCTGGACTTGGGGCAGGCAGGCAGGCAATGGACTAGAAAGGGGGACCTTGGGCCGAGGTGAGGGGCTGGGGACAGGCGCTCACCGGGCTTGAGGCCCATTGGCTGGGGAGTGGCGTGAGCCTGGACACCGGGCGTGGCACCCTGGGAGCCCCGCTGCTTTGCTCTGAGCTGCTTGCAGGGTCCGTCTGCCCTCACTTCCCCAGCGCCTCCAGTTCACCTGGGGGGCGGGGCGCCCAGGGAGCCCCTGGCAGTTACTGGTCTCTACTCGACCTAGACCCTGTGCCTTCCCTGCAGCCCCTAGAGGTTCTGTGGGGGTGGAGAATGACCCCCAGCCTCTCCCCTACCCTCCTCCCCCCCTCCACTTCTTGGCTGGCCATCCTTGTTCTAGTGGGATGATCTTGGGACTCTACGAAGGCAGGTGTGAACTTCAAAGGCGGGTTCTCAGCCATCAGGTCAGCTGGAAATTTCTAGAAGTGAAGCAATGTTGGAAGGCAGTTACCATGACTCACGTCGGACCAGAGGAGGAAGCTCTCCTTACTCCACTCCAGCGCAGAGCAATACCCTCCATAGCTGCCCACGCTGCCCACAGCCTCACAGCTGGCGGTCCTGACTGAGGTCTGACCTCAGCCCCTCTTGCTGCTTGGGCTGCCCCAGGTCCCTGGTCTGGCCCTCCGGTGGATACATGCAGAGAAGCACTTCCTCTCCTCCGGGTGGACACCCTAGAGGGAAACTCTCCTGCTCTGTCCAGGAGGGAGACCCAGCTTCTCCCCCAGCACCCCCCCAAAAAAAAAACCCTGCATCCTTTCCACAGCACCACCCCCAGGCCCAGGTGGACATCTACGAGAAGCAGCCGGTGCCCTTTGGCCTGGTGCGCTTTGGTGTGGCTCCCGATCACCCTGAGGTGAAGGTGAGTCACGCTGGGCTTGGAGGTGAGGCGCGTGAGGTGGGGGGGGTGTTCCCTGGGACCCTGGGTTGAGGGGGGGCACTGGCCATGCCCGGAGCCGCCTCACCTCGAATCCCTCTCCCTTGATGCTGCCTGGCAGAACGTCGTCCACACGTTCACCCAGACGGCCCGCTCTGACCGCTGCGCCTTCTGGGGCAACGTGTCCGTTGGCAGGGACGTGACGGTGCCGGAGTTACAGGAGGCCTACCACGCTGTGGTGCTGGTGCGTGGAGGGGGGTGGCGGCAGGGGAGGGGATGCTCAGGCCAGAGGTGACAGGTGCAAGGCCCCCGGGGGTGTGGAAGCTTCTAGAAGGGGCTGCTGGGAGCTGGGCCTGTGCTCTCTCCTCAGAGCTATGGGGCGGAGGACCACCGGGCCCTGGGGGTTCCCGGCGAGGAGCTGCCCGGCGTGCTGTCTGCCCGGGCCTTTGTGGGCTGGTACAACGGGCTCCCTGAGAACCGGGAGGTGAGCTGAGGGGTCACGCTGGCTGGGGGTCACCCCAACACAGGTAGGCTGGACTCTCCTGCTCAAGCATTGCGGGGGAGGGGACCCCAGGGCACGGGGGGGGCAGGGGGGAGCTGGCAGGAGGAGGCTGTGCAGGTGAGATTGAAATGAAGAGGCCCAGAGACCCATGAAGACCTTTCCCCTCCCCCCAGCTGATGCCGGACCTGAACTGTGACACAGCAGTGATTCTGGGGCAGGGGAATGTGGCTCTGGACGTGGCCCGCATCCTGCTGACCCCACCTGAGCACCTGGAGGTGAGCCCGAGGCCGGAGGTGGAGGGGAGGAGGCCAGTCACGCAGGAGAGAGGCTGTGCTGGCCCTCGGGTCAGCCTCCCAGCGCCAAGCCGAGCTCAGCCCCTGAGGCCTAGGATCAGGCAGAGCCCTCCTGAAAGCCAGGACTCCCGCTGCATGGACTTTTTTTCTTTTGTGGGGCTTGAACTCTGGGCCTGGGCGCTGTCCCTCAGCTCTTCAGCTCAAGGCGAGCGCTCTGCCACTTGAGACAGCACTACTTCTGGTTTTCTGGTAGTTTATTGGAGATAAGAGTCTCACAGACTTTCCTGTCCAGGCTGGCTTTGAACTGTGATCCTCAGATCCCAGCCTCCTGAGTAGCCAGAATTACAGGCGCGAGCCACTGGGCGCACAGCTGACTTTTAAGACTTCAGTGTGCCTCAGGACCTTTATGTACACCATGCCCTGCCCGGAGCAGTCTGACCTGACTCCCGCGCGTTGCAAGTTCCACGTCCCGCTTCCAGCTCTGGGCTTAGTTTCGCCTTTTACCAGGCAGTCCTCTGGGACCACCTTGAATCGTGGTCCACTGCCAAATTTTTTTCAGAGTCCAGTCTGCTGCAGTTCCTAGCAGGTTACCAGCCCAGGAATTGTACGCTTATCCCTCCCTCCCCACCAAGAGCCTGCACCTGCCTTCTGTCTCCAGCCCCCCAGCCTCCTTTGTTCCCCTGTGGCCTGGGGGGGAATCCCCCACTGTTTGCAGTTGCCCGCAATACTCATAATGCCCACCAGGGGGAGACGTGGTACCATCTCTCCCCCCCAGCCTTCCGCCTTAGGTTAGACAAAACCAACTGGCCAGTTCCCTTCCCCAGGGCAGTGTGTGATGATTTCAAGCACCTCCTTTTGTGCCAGAAAACGGACATCACAGAGGCTGCCTTGGGGGTGCTGAGGCAGAGTCAGGTGAAGACCGTGTGGATAGTGGGCCGGCGAGGGCCCCTACAAGTGGCCTTCACCATCAAGGTACTGGGACCAGAGGGGGAGGGGCAGGGTCCCAAGCAGAGGGTCCCCATGTATGGGGGGTGTGTGGCGGGGGTGGTCATCAGAGCCCCTCGAGTGGCTGCTGCCTGGGAGGGACCCTGGGGAGCAGGCAGGACACCCAGTGCCTGGAACTTTCCATGGTGGTGTCCTGCCCCAGGCTGCCTTGTGTGTGGGGGGGGGGCTGTGTTCTGACTCTGACCACCCCCACTCCCACCCCACGCTCCAGGAGCTTCGGGAGATGATCCAGTTACCAGGAACACGGCCCCTTCTGGATCCTAAGGATTTTTTAGGTCTTCAGGACAGCATAAAGGGTGAGGGGTCCGGCCTGGCCCCCTGGGAGGAATGGGGGGCTCCTGTGGGTAGGGACAGCCCTGAGGTGCCCCATGTTGTTGCCAGAGGTCCCGCGGCCCAGGAGGCGGCTGAGCGAACTGCTGCTGCGCACAGCCGTGGGGCAGCCACACGCGGAGGAGGCCGCCCGCCGAGCCCTGGCCGCCCGAGCCTGGGGCCTCCGCTTTTGCCGAAGCCCCCAGCAGGTGCTTCCCACTCCAGATGGGCGGCGGGCAGCAGGAATCCGCCTGGCGATCACCAGACTGGAAGTGAGTCTCGTTACCCAAGGATCCCCCCCCTGCTCCCCCATATGCCCCCCCGCCTTCTGAGGCCTCTCCACCCCACAGCCTGGTGATGTCCCCACTCTCCCCGCAGGACGTCGGGGAGGCCGCCCGGGCGGTGCCCACAGGAGACACCGAGGACCTCCCCTGTGGGCTGGTGCTGAGCAGCGTTGGCTACAAGAGCCGCTCCATCGACCCCAGTGTGCCCTTTGACCCTAAACTTGGCATCATCCCCAATACAGAAGGCCGGGTTGTGGAGGTGCCAGGTGAGCGTGTGGGAAGGCTGGGCATGTGTGGTAGGAGGCTGTGTCTCCTAGCCCATCATTCACTAGTGCCAAGCACCGAGAAGCTCTGCGGGCAAGCCTGGCCCAGGACCCAGCCTACCCTTACATGGCCAGATGTGTGGTCATTAAGTCATTCAACAAACACTTACCAGTCTGCTCTGGGCTAGGCCCTGTGCTCAGTGCTGGGATGGGGGCTGAGGCAGCCTCCTCTCTTCAGGCCACTTCTGGTCTAATTGTTCTGATTATTTCTCCAGTCAATAAATGCTTCTGAGGGTCTGCTAGGCTGGGGATGAACAGGCCCCTGCCCCTAGCTTCCGGGAAACTGAGGTCTAAGGAGTCTGACAGAGTAGAACAGGTTCAGAAGCATCCAGGGTGCTAGATGAGTGGCCATCATGAGCCTAGCTGTTGGGATTCACTGGGAGGTTTGTGGCGAGTGTCTGCGTGCACCTCTCTGTACAGGTGGGGCACAGGCTTGCCAAGCCACAGCCAGCCACTCCCGTTTTCGCTCTCTCAGGACTCTACTGCAGCGGCTGGGTGAAGAGGGGACCCGTGGGCGTCATTGCCACCACCATGACGGACAGCTTCCTCACCAGCCAGCAGCTGCTGCAGGACCTGAAGGCCGGGCTGCTGCCCTCCGGCCCCCGGCCCGGCTCGGCGGCCATCCAGGCCCTGCTCAGAAGCCGAGGTCTGGGCTCGCCCACTGAGGTCCTGGGTGGGGGGGTCACCCAGGAGGAAGGTGAAGGAGGAGGAGACCGCACTGGCTGTGTCCCTTCTGCCTCAGGAGTCCGGCCAGTCTCCTTCTCAGACTGGGAGAAGCTGGATGCCGAGGAGGTGTCCCGAGGCCGGCGCGCCGGGAAGCCCCGAGAGAAGCTGGTGGATCCACAGGAGATGCTGCGCCTGTTGGGAGGCTGAGCCCGGATCCCTGCCCAGGCCCCTGGGACACTGAGCCTGGATCCCGGCCCAGGTCAATGAAGGGAGAGGGCTGGGCCCAGCGTGAGCCCGCTCCACACCCTAGACACCCACTGCCCATCCTGGCCTGGGGTCTTGGCTGCCTCGCGCAGGCCGACGCGGCCCCGCTCCGCCCTCCCCCTCCCGCTGGACTCCGGAGGGCCACTCGGCGGGGGGGGGGGGGGTGCTGGAAATAAACTAGCTGAAACCAAAGTCTACACGGTTGATGGTGGATGCTTCTTTGGGGGGGTGGGGGGGCAGGGTCACCTTCTGGCCCCGGCTAGCCCGGGCCACCAGGTGGCGCTGTGGAAGCGCGCCCTGTGCCGGAGCCTCTGGGGGCTGGGGCTGGGGCCTGGGGGGCGGGCCTGGCGCGGCGCACCGATCCGGCTCTGCCGGCCCTGCGGCCTGCTTACCCCGGCCCAGCCCAGCTCAACCAGTGAGAGGCGAGGTGACCTCCCCCCCGCGGCATCAGCCTTGGGACCCCCCCCCGTCTACCCCCCCCATGGCGGGCAGGTGTGGCCTTGGGGCCCCCTCTGGGCACCCCGTGCCTCGCGACCGTCTGCGCACCTTCTCCATTTCTAGCCAAGTCCCCAAATTCTTTAAGAAAAACCCCCCAAAAGCTGTACCTCCCTCGGGGTGAGTCTAATACGGGCGCCCCGGGGCCCTGGCGTCGCTTTATCAGCCAGGATCCCGGAACCGGGCGGCCCAAGGTCACACTGGCCAGCCGAGGGCTTGA
>NW_012267223.1:4458387-4476341 GCF_000151885.1 Dipodomys ordii
GAGTGATGGGGTGGCGGGGGTGGCGGGGGGCGCGGTGAGGGAGGGAGTTACCAACTTCATGGCCAACTTGGGCCCGGGCAAGGACAGCGAAGACAGACCCGGGACCCCGCGGGGGAGGGAGGGGGCAGTCAGACGAGCCGCTCCGGGACCCGGGGAGACCACAGGGACCCCTCTGGAACCCGATCTGGGGTTTGGAGGAGGCCAGGAAGAGGCCGGGGGTGGGGGTGACTGGGTTCACACAGCAGTCACCCCGGACGCGGACGCGATGTTTGTCCCCGGGGCCGCCGAGCCCTCCCCCTCCCCCTTGCCTGGCACCCAGCGCTTTGGGGGGGGGGGTGCAGGGATCTCGGCCGCTCGGTCCAACTGTTGCTTGCTGCTGGACGCCACTTGGACTATGGGGGAGTGGGGGTCCGCACCTGGAGGCGGAGGCTGGGTTGTGGGGGGCGGTGGGTGGAGGGCTGGTTCCCGGGGTTTGCTGGGTGCGTCTGCCGCCTGGGACAGCCTGTGGCCCCGCGCCTCCCCTCCCCACCCTTCCTTCCCTTCTCTGTCCCATCCTCTGACCTCCAGAAATCCGAGCAGGGGCTGGGAAGGTGGCTCCGTGGTAGAGTGCTTGCCCTGGGTTCGATTCCTCAGTACCACGTAGCAGAAGTGGTGCTGTGGCTCAAGTGATCAAGCACTAGCCTTGAGCACAAAAGCTCAGGGACAGTGTCCAGGCCCTGAGTTCAAGCCCCAGGACCACCACCAAAATGAATGAAATCAGAGTAGGCGCTTGGATTGGTTGTTTTCATCCAAACGCCCTGCACGCCTGCCCTGGCCCCAGGGGCCTCAGGGGCCCCAGGATGCCAAGGGAAAGGTGGGCTAAGAAGGCCCTGAGAGAGCCAACACCCGACCCCTTGACGCTGACCCCCTCCCTTCCCCCCCCTCCAGGCAGCACCCGCGGCTGCTGGCGGCTCCCGGGGCTTAGATGGACGGGGAGGGCGGGGAGGAAAAGCCTGAGGCTCTGGAGCTCTTGCGCAGGGCAGAGACAAACAAATACAGAGGCACCCACCGGCTCCTGCGGGATGAGCCGAGCCCCGTCGGCCCGCCCTCCTTCCCAGCCCTCCTCATCCAACAGGGACTTGTGGCGGCTTCTCCTAGCCCTGGGAGGCTGGCCAGGTCCTGGTTTGATCCCTGAGATTCTGGAAAATATGGGCACGCGCTTTATTCGGAGAGGGCGCCCCTGGCTCTTATTCCCCACCCCCCAAAAAAACTCTGGTTTCTGGCGCAGAGCTCCTGATGGTGGAAGGGTAAGAACGTGGACGGGACACCCAGGCTGGACGGTGGACACTTGGCTTCGCTTCTATCCCCCAGGGTGGCCCCAGCGGGGACCTGGACCACAGCTCTGCCACCTCCCAGCTCCTGAGGCGTGAGGTCCAGACCCGGCGTGGGGAAGCAGGTGGGCGCAGAGACCAGAGGGGAGGTATGGGGGGGGGACCGCAGCCAGGCTGGGGGCGCCCAGTGCGTGATGCTGCCCAGCTTGGCCACCAGGAGGCGTGGCGCGGGTCCCCGCGCCCTCCCGGAGTCACAGTTGCCGGCCGCCGCCGCCGCCTCCGCAGCGCGAGTGTCCTTGAGCCGGTGGTGAGGGTGGCTCCTGCCGCTCGGGCCCCCTCGCCCCGCAGGGGCAGCCTGATGCCACCTTCCCTATGAATTATTTATCGCCGGCCTAAAAATACCCCCCGAACTTCACAGCCCAGAGTGTAAGAGAATTTCTGGGAGGGGAGGGGCTGGGGGACGGGCGCCCTAGGGGCTGAGCTGGGGTGGTTGGGGGGGACCTAGCTGATAGAGAGAACTGAATACCAGGAGCCGATCGGAGGTGCCAAGGTGGAGGGGGACATGGCTCAGCTTTCGGCTAGGGGAAGGGGATGGGTGGGAAAGTGGATGGCTTAGGAGGGACCCTTGCTTGGCAGACGCTGGCCTCCTTCACTTAGAGAAACCAGTGCCACTGGTGAGTGGTAGTGGTTCTTGAAACCAGACCTCCTCTGGCCCAGGAGAGAGAGTGGCTAGCACCCCTTCTTGTGAGTGTGTGAGAATGTGGGTGCATGCCTGGCCCCGTCCCTGACCTGCCGGAGTGAGTGAGAGTAGAGAGCAGGGAAAAGGAGAGGCTGAGTCTCTGGAGGCATGTGGGCTCTTCCAGGGTGCTCAGGACCGACTGCCGCCAACCTCTCCCTCATTTTCTTCTTCTTCTTCTGGTTTTCTGGTGGTTTATTGGAGATAAGAGTCTCACAGACCTTCCTGCCCCGGCTGGCTTTGAATGGTGATTCTCAGATCTCAGCCTCCTGAGTGGCTGGGATTACAGGCGTGAGCCACCAGCGCCTGGCTCCCTCCTTATTTTTGGAATCCAGCTGTTCAGCTAAGATTACTTTGATGGTTCTTCAGGAACGGGGTGTAACCCAAGAAGGTGGGGAGAGGACTCTATGAGAGCTTGCTCTGCCTTCCAGAAACCCCAGTCTATCTGCCTTGGGCATAGTAGGAGGCTCTTGCCAGGGTCTAGCTCCAGGATCCCAACCTGGGAAGAAGGGCAGAGGAACCCAGACCTCGGTCTTGGGGCCTCAAGAGCTGATTGTCCAAGGCTTGGCCTTGGGTCGGCGGGGGTGGTGGGGGGAGGACTTAGGCTGGGCTCTAAGGGATGGTGGTACTTTTTTTTTAGTCGGTCGTGGGGCTTGAACTCTGGGCCTGGGCGCTGTCCCTCAGCTCTTCAGCTCAAGGCTAGCGCTCTACCACTTGAGCCACAGCGCACTTCCAGGTTTTGATGGGGGGCGGGTTATTGGAGATAAGAGTCTCTCAGGGACTTTCCTGTGTGGGCTGGCTTTGAACCTCGATCCTCAGATCTCAGCCTTCTGAGTAGCTAGGATTACAGGTGTGAGCCACCGGCGTCGGCTTGGTAGAACTTTTTGGAAAGGGGACGTTCAGCTTAGGGGAGCAGCAGGACCTGGAGAGAGTGGCCGTGTGGGCTAGTGTGGCCACCACACATGTGGGCAGGGCTGTCTGTGAAGGGGAAGGCTAAGGCATGGGAGAGGCGGGAGCTCAGACTTCGCTGTCTGTGGGGGCCCCAGGGAACAGCTGTCCTGTGTCAGGTCAGTGCAGATGCCACAGGAAGTCTCAGCAGCATAGTGAGACGGACGGGTGGGGACGGCAGCCTTTGAAAGGAGAAGTAGGGGCCAGAGGGAAGGGCACGCCAGGGGCCATGGAACTGCCGAGGAGACCGGAGCTTGCATTTCTCAATCTGTCTGCCATTGTTCTGTGAGCTCAGAGGCTGGTCTGGTGTCTGCCCAGCCCTCATTTTAAGCCTCCTGCCAAGAGACACGACCTGCCCTGACCTCCCCTTCTTCCCACCTCATACCCCAGAGGACCCCTTCGCTTTGGAGAAAGGCCCTTTTGGGGTTGTGGGAGGGCCTGGCCCTTCATCCAAACTCACATTGTCTGGAGGAAATAAATAGGAGCCATGTAGGAGATCGATCTCTGCCTTGCCTTGCCTTGCCCCCCTCTCTCTTTCTCTCTCTCTCTCTCTCTGTCTCTCTGTCTCTCTCTCTGTGTGCTAGTTCTGGGGCATAAGCTCATGTAGGCACTGTCCCTGAGCTTTTTTTTCTCAAGGCTAGCACTCTACCACCTGACCCACAGCCCCACTTCTTTGTGTGTGTGTGTGTGTTAATTGGAGATCAGAGTCTCATGGACATTCTTGCCCAGGCTGGCTTCGAACTAACCCTCAAATCTCAAGCTCCTGAGTAGCTAGGATTAAAGGCATGAGCTTTTGGTGTCTGGCTACATGTATGATTTTAAATTTTCTGGCAGTCACTTTTTTAAAATAGAAAAGAGAAACGGGAATTTAAGATTTTGCTTCATTCGATGTTATTGAATGTAGTCAACATAAAAATATTGAGATAAGTCCAGCACTGGTGGCACTTGCCTATAATCCTAGCTACTCAAGAAGCTGAGACCTGGAAGATCACAGTTCAAAGCCAGACCAGACAGAAAAGTCTGCTGGACTTCATTTCCAGAACAACCAACAAAAAGCCATACTGGAGGAATGGTTCAAGTGGTAGAGCTCCAGCTAAGTAAGCGCAAGGCCCTGAGTTCAAGCCCTGATATTGGCACAAAAAAATGTTAATGAAATAGCTTACATAATTTTCTCATGCTGTCTTCAATAGCTAGATTGTAATTTCCACTGGCAGCGTATCTCATATTTTGGATGAAGGACACTTCAGGTTATATGCATCTGTGGCTCTTGTATTTGCTGGTTTGGATGGAGATCTCGTTACTGGGAGACAGAGGTGGCAAGAAGGCTAGGGCTTCCCGAGGGCAGAGAACCCCAAGGGACTGGAGGTGTGGGCAGGGGCAAGTCCACAGGCCTTGCAAAGGAGCAACAAGTATCACAGGGATCTGTTGTGTCTGCTTGTTTCTGACAGTACTGTAGCTTGAACTCAGGGTTTGGGCACTATTCCCTTAGCTTATTCACTCAAGGCTGGTACTTTGTCATTTAAGTCACAGCTCTATTTTCAGCTTTTTTGCTGGTTAGTTGGAGATAAAAGAGTATCATCAGCTGGGCACTAGTGGCTGCTCACACTAATTCTAGCTACTCAGGAGGCTGAGATCTGAGGATTACAGTTCAAAGCCTGTGAGACTCTTACCTCCAGTTAACTAACAGAAAACTGGAGGTGGTGCTGTGGCTCAAATGGTTCAAGCCCCACAACTAAAAAAAAAAAAAAAAATCTCATAAACTCTCCTGCCTGGACTGGCTTCAAACTACAATCCTCAGATCTCAGCTCCTAAGTAGCTAGGATTACAGGCTTGAGCCACTGATGCCTAGCTTGGCAGTGACTTTGCCCGCATCATTTGAAAGCCTCAGCTGATCACCAAAGCAGAAGGACTTAGGATCCCATCCCAGACTCGAGCTACTTTTCCACATTGCCATTTGTAAAGTTGTGTAGATCAACCGTGCGTATAGAGAGATTTTGTTGTTGTTGCTGGCTCTGAGGTTTGAACCAGGGCCTGGTTGCTGTCCCTGAGCTTTTCTGCTCAAAGCTAGCACTCTACCACTTTGAGCCACAGCGCCACTTCTGATTTTCTGGTAGCTAATTGGAGATAAGAGTCTCATAGACTTTCCTGCCTGGTCTGGCTTCCAATTGCCATATTCAGATCTCAGCCTCCTGAGTAGCTAGGATTACAGGCGTGAGTCAGCAGGCGCCTGGCTGGAGAGTTGTTTTTTTTTTTTTTCAACACATACAAGTACTCTCACTTCTGTTCCTTTCAGCCTGAAGCTCTCCCACCTGGCACTTTATCTTAACACTCTGTTGTTGGTTCTTTATAACTTCCTGTGAATAGGCTCTCGATCCTTAGCAGAGTGAAGGCCTTGCTAGAAGAGGCTAGGTGCTTGGGAGGGGTAGCGAGGGCAGGAAATGGTGGAGTGCAACTTAGCACAAGGAGGTTGGAGGTGCTAAGAGCAGCCTGTGAGTCTGAGGGTTTGACTGAGCTCTGGAGGGTGGGCAGGCTACACGCATATCAGCCTCTCCCCATGCAGCACCCAGTGCACAGGATGCATATGCTGAGCTGCATGTCTGAACTGCCGAGTTTGTTCCATGGTCCCCAGTTGGGGAAATCCTTTGTGCAACTCTGGGAGAACAGGAGGTTTCTTAAATATTCTCTGTGGCATCTCTCATTTCTCTGCCCTCTGTCTTTCTTAGAATTAGAGGTAGAGACAGGCTTCTGTGAGAAGTTGTCTAAAAAATTAGACTTTGGGCTTGGTGCCCGTGGCTCACGCCTGTCATCCTAGCTACTCAGGAGGCTGAGATCTGAGGATCACGGTTGGAAGACAGCCTGGGCAAGAAAGTCCATGAGACTCTTTTTCTCAAATTAACCATAAAAAGCCAGAAGTGGGGCACAAAAACTCAGCACTCGGGCGCAGAGGTCAAGCTTCAGGACCGGCAATAGATAAGTAAAAATAAAATAAAATAAATTAGACCTTGGAGAAAAGGACAGGAGAAATTTGGTGCCATAAAGACAATAAAAAGGAATGGCCTATGAGAAAGCTAAGGCTTGAGTAGCCATTTTTTCAGAGTGCCAGCCCCAAAGGGCATAAGTTTCTGGGCCAAGAGTATTGGTTGCTGCTTGGCTTTTGTCTGTATTTCTGTTGTGAAGATGCACAATCTCATAGTGGAGCTCTAGTGGTAGCCATGTTGATTCCCCTGAGCTCTGTGTTTGACAGATGTGTGTGTATGAGTGTGTGTGAGTGAGTGTGTGTGTGTGTGTGTACCAGCACTGGGACTTGAACTCAGGGTCTGGACACTGTCCCTGAGCTTTTGTGCTTATGGCTAGCATTTTACCACTTGAGCCACATCTACACTTCCAGCTTTTTTCAGATAAGAGTCTCATGGACTTTTCTGTTCAGGCTGGCTTTGAACTGCAATCCTCCGATCTCAGCCTCTGGGTAGGTAAGATGACAGGTGTGAGCCCGTTAGAGGTTGCTCATGATAGTGAGTAACCTGTTGTCTATGCCCTCAGCATCATGAGGGAAGTCTGTGATTAGCTCAGGCACCAAACTGTGGTTCAGAGAAGCTAAGTGAGTTCTTCAAGACCACAGTGTAGTCCTAGATTAGAACCCACGTTCAAATCCATGCTATTGAACACCAGGGTAGTATTTTCAGTGCACCTTTCTTCGAAGAGTCCAGGTGGCTGGGCTTTCTAGCCGCCTGTGCTGTTCAGCAACAAAATGACAGTGAAAAGACATGTCCTGGCTCTCCGGAGACCCCAAGAACGCTCTGCTAACCACTCTTTCTTTCTCTGTGTCTCTGTGTCAGTCTGTCTCTATGTCTCTGCCTGTCCTTGAAGCGGGAGGTTTTCTCTTCTCTGTCTCCTGGATGTGTGTTCTCTAACCCTGGCCTTCACCACTTGTCTGTCTATCCATCTCTGTCTCTCCTGTGCCTGTCCTGGTTTCCTCTGCAGGACCCTCCAGTGGACATGGGGGGGGCCCTGGGACCAGCCCTACTGCTCACCTGGCTCCTCAGAGCGTGCGCAGGCCCAGGGCCGGGTGAGCAGGCTGTGACAGTGGCTGTGGTGTTTGGTAGCTCGGGGCCCCCACAGGCCCAGGCTCGTGTCCGCCTCACCCCCCAGAGCTTCCTGGACTTGCCCTTGGAGATCCAGCCCCTCACCGTGGGGGTGAACAACACCAACCCCAGCAGCCTCCTCACCCAGATCTGCGGGCTCCTGGGCGCTGCCCGTGTCCATGGCATCGTCTTTGAGGACAACGTGGGCACAGAGGCGGTGGCCCAGCTCCTGGACTTCATCTCCTCCCAGACTCACGTGCCCATCCTCAGCATCAGCGGGGGCTCGGCTGTGGTCCTCACTCCCAAGGTGCCTGTCCAGCCTCCTGTCCCCCCTCTTTTTCCTGGGGCCTACATCCTGGTGGGGGCTGGGGACCAGCCAAGTCTAGACGAGGGGTGGTCAGAATGGATGGGCCGGGCCGGCAGGCAGGACTGGAAGTGTGAGCATCAGTGTGTGTGTGTGGAGCGGGGCAGAGGGGATAGTTTCATGTTGCAACTTTTCAGGCTGTTGTCCATGTGTGTCTGGAAGAGTGGGCAGGTGGGCAACACTCCTCCAGCTGTGGTGGTCAGGTCTGTCCAGCCCTGCTGGGCAGAGACAGTTGAGGGACCGGATCGGCTGCTGCGCCCTGTGTACAGCTGGAGTTGGAAAATAAGGGACAGCAATCCAGGGCGGGTTCCTGTCCCTGGGGAGGCAGTCATGGTTCTGGCCTTAGCTGCACTTGGCCATCTTCCAGGGAGAATGTGCCCAACACATTCACTGCCGTTCCACGCCGGGCTGTGTGCTGAAGGAAGACAGCGCACGCATGCACGTGGAGGGAAGCCTGCGTGGGCTCCACTGGGATGGGGCCTCGGTCAGATGTGATCTTTCGAGAAATGAGGCCCACTCTGAAGTCTGGAGGCTACGGGGTGTTGGGAGAGATGAAGTGAGAGGCTGAGGAGTGGGGGTCAGGAGGGGGTCCTGACCACAGGGGTGGTTTAAGTTTGGTTAAGCTGTCTTCCAAATCAGGGAGCAGACAAGGTGTTGAAGGAAGAAAACAGATTTGATCTGCTTTAGCTGTATTAGTGCTTTCTTATGGAAGTTCACCGCCCCCCCCCCCAGCAGTAATGAGGCTTGAACCAAGGGCCTGGGCACTGTCTCTTAGCTTTTTCACTCTGCTCGACTACTTGAGCTACAGCTCCACTTCTGGGTTTTTGATGGTTAATTGGAGATAAAAAGTCTCACAGACTTTCCTGCCCAGGTTGCTTTGAACCTTGATCTTCAGATCTCAGGCTCCTAAGTAGCTAGGATTACTGCTAATGAGCACTGGGCTTGTTATAGAGAATTCTGAGCATATATGAAAAAGCTTAGTGAATCCCCATATACCCTCACTTACCTGGTGAATGTACCCCATCCTTTTCCTTACCCACGTCTCCCTCTTCTGTGTTAAGCTGAGCCAAAAGCTCACAAATCTCATAATTCTACACATGAATATTTCAATATGTATCTCCAGCAGATAAGAGCTTTAAAAAATTAAACCATCACCCATTATCATGTCTAAAACATAATAAAAAATTCCTTAACTTCAACAAATATTCAGTCAGTGTTCACATTTCCCTATTGCCTCATAAATATCATAAACATTTATTTTTAAGTCTGCTCGTTTGAATTGGAAGCCAAGTCAGGTTCATGCATGGTGATTAGTGGGTGTAGTTTCTGAATAGCAACTTCTAAGCTGCTCCCTCACCTCTCCCGCTTTTAACTGCAAGTTGTCTGTTGTTGAACACGTCTGTAGAGTTTTCCCTGATTCACTTTCTTTAAAAAAGACTGGGACAGTAGTAGTAGTCCGAGGGGAGGGCAGCCCTTGGCAGGGGACTGTGCTAGGTGTGTGCTGAATGTATTTGGTGAGCTTTGGTGGAATTTTCTTGCTGGAGTCTTAGGTTAGGAGAAGGCTTTCCCAGCCAGTCATCAGCTCTCAGGACAATGGTTCTCTGCTCTCTGAGCACTGGCAAAAAGCAGACCCCAGTGTTACACCTCTGAAACTCAGTCAATCTGGGCCAACACTTCTCAAACTAGCTAGCTCACACTGGAAGAAAACTGGTTAGAGCTGGTGGTCAGATTCTGATTCAGTCAGTGGTGGGGTGCAGCCAGAGAATCTGCATTTGTAAAAAGTTCCTGGATAGTATGGATGCGTGTGGTCTGTGGCCCAGCTTGGGTGGGTGTGGGCAGGATTCCCCTGCGCATCCCAGTGGGTAGAGGGGGCAGGAACCACGTGGAGGCAGAAACAGAGGGGTTGTGGGGCGGGGATTCCAGAGGTAGAGATGGGCGGGGCATGGGGAGGAATGATGAGGTCGAGGTGGGCGGGGCATGTGGGGGTGGAGAGGCAGAGGTGGGCGGGGCACGGGGGGAGATGGAGAGGTCAAGGTGGGCGGGGCACTGGGGGGAAATGGAGAGGTCGAGGTGGGCGGGGCACGGAGAGGTCGAGGTGGGCGGGGCACGGGGGGGAGATGGAGAGGTCGAGGTGGGCGGGGCATGGGGGAATGGAGAGGTCGAGGTGGAAGGGGCAGGAGGATGGAGAGGTCAAGGTGGGCGGGGCATGGAGAGGCCGAGGTGGGCGGGGCATGGAGAGGCCGAGGTGGGCAGGGCAGGAGGATGGCGAGGTCGAGGTGGGCGGGGCACCGGGGTGGAGAGGTCGAGGTGGGCGGGGCTCGGCGGCCCAGGCCCGCCCTTCCGACTTAAGCCCCGCCCGCCCGCAGGAGCCGGGCTCCGCCTTCCTGCAGCTGGGCGTGTCGCTGGAGCAGCAGCTGCAGGTGCTCTTCAAGGTGCTGGAGGAGTACGACTGGAGCGCCTTCGCCGTCATCACCAGCCTGCACCCGGGCCACGCGCTCTTCCTGGAAGGCGTGCGCGCCGCGGCCGACGCCAGCTACCTGAGCTGGCGGCTGCTGGACGTGCTCACGCTGGAGCTGGGCCCGGGCGGCACGCGCGCGCGCACGCAGCGCCTGCTGCGCCAGGTGGACGCGCCGGTGCTGGTGGCCTACTGCTCCCGCGAGGAGGCCGAGGTGCTCTTCGCCGAGGCGGCCCAGGCCGGCCTGGTGGGGCCCGGCCACGTGTGGCTGGTGCCCAACCTGGCCCTGGGCAGCACCGACGCGCCGCCCACCACCTTCCCCGTGGGCCTCATCAGCGTGGTCACCGAGAGCTGGCGTCTCAGCCTGCGCCAGAAGGTCCGCGACGGTGTGGCCATCTTGGCCCTGGGCGCCCACGGTTACCGGCGCCAGTATGGGGTTCTGCCTGCTCCGGCTGGCGACTGCCGCAGCCACCCCGGGCCCGTCGGGCCAGCCCGGGAGGCCTTCTACAGGTAGGCACTTCCCCGGGCAGCGTGGGCCTGCCGGCCCCGCCTCCACTGGCACGTGCCTGGTGCCAACTTAGGTCGCCTCTCTGCGTCTTCGTGTCCTCATCTGAAAGGAACAGACAAAATCTCTGGCACCTGGATCGTGGGGGTGACAGAGGGAAATATTTAGGATAGTAATAACAATAATTACACAACAAATGACCCCCCCCACACACACTGAAGGCAGTAGTGGGGATGAGGGAGGGGCCCCGGGAAGTCTGGGGGGGTGGGACACCTGGCATCTCTCCTCCTCACAGGCACCTGCTGAACGTCACCTGGGAGGGCAGAGACTTCTCCTTTAGCCCTGGTGGGTACCTGGTCCGGCCCACCATGGTGGTGATCACCCTCAATCGGCACCGCCTCTGGGAGATGGTGAGAAGGGGGTGAGCCCAGGGGCCTTTGGTTTCCTCTTCTTCTGTTTCCCCTCGGGCCCACAGCTGAGCAAAAGTGCCTCCTATGCCAACCCCCCACCCTCCCGCCCTCAGCTAAGGTCTCCTTCACTGGGTAGCCTTCCAGATCCCTGGAGACTGGCCCTGGTCCCAGAGCACACCCTCCCTTCCCTGTACCGCAGAGCACCGTTAGCATGCGGCAGCCCCTGGGGGAGCAGCCCACATCTGGCCGGCCCAAAGGACATGCTAACAGCTAGAATCTGAACGCTCCATGCTTGAGGACAGATGTGTGCAAATCAGCACAGGGGCAGGAATGTATTCTGCTGTCAAAGAAGGAAACTGGGGAGTGTGGGACGGAAGACAGGACATTAGAGATGGGCTGTCGAAGACTGAGTAGGAGCCCAGCAGGAAGGGGCATTTTGCCTGGTCTCGACACAGGGTTTTGTGTTGTTTGTTTTTTGTTTTTCATGGGGCTTGAACTCTGAGCCTGGACGCTGTCCCTCAGCTCTTCAGCTCAAGGCTAGCACTCTACCACTTGAGCCACAGCCCCACTTCCGGTTTTTCTGGTGGTTAATTGGAGATAAGTCTCATGGATATTCCTGCCTGGGCTGGCTTTGAATTGTGATCCTCAGATCTCAGCCTCCTGAGTAGCTAGGATTACAGACATGAGCCACTGGCACCTGGCTCAGGGCTTTCTTCTTCTTTTTTAATTTTTTTTTGTAAAAATTCTGTACAGAAGGGTTACAGTTACATGAGTAAGGTAATGAGTACATTTCCTATTGAGCATTGTTATCCTCTCCTTTGTTTTTTCCCTGTCAGGGTTTTCTTCAGTGAGGTGGTAGGTGTGCTTGGGAGGGAGTGATGGGGTCACATTGGACCTGCCTGTGAGAGGGGCCTAGAGGGTGGGCTCAGGGTTTCATGCTGAAAGATGAGTCGGGGTCGGCCTAGGCTTCAGGAACTGTGTGCTGCCGCAGCACGGGGGCTGCATCCAGCAGAGGACTGGGCTTGTGCCCAGTCCTTGCCCGGGACCACCCGGAGGAGGGTAGCAGGGCTGCAGGTCCTGGGTTCAGGTCCATCATCCTTTGCAGGTGGGGCGCTGGGATCACGGTGTCCTCTATATGAAGTACCCAGTATGGCCTCGCTACAGTACCTCCCTGCAGCCGGTGGTGGACAGCAGGCACTTGACAGTAGCCACGCTGGAGGAGCGGCCCTTCGTCATTGTGGAGAGCCCAGATCCTGGCACGGGCGGCTGCGTGCCCAACACCGTGCCCTGTCGCAGGCAGAGCAACCATACCTTCAGGTCTGGTTCTGGCATGAGCTGGGTGCTGCTGTGCAGTGTGTGCACACACGTGTGTGTGCGTGTGTGTGTGCACGCACGTGCATGCACAATGCTCAGGGGGCAGGGCCTGCACTCCAGGCTGGGAGGAGCTACAGACAGGGGCTGTGGGGTGGAGAGGTGCCCTGACTCCCCGTGGTCTCTTGGTGGTGGCTGCAGCAGTGGGGACGTGGCCCCCTACACCAAGCTCTGTTGTAAGGGCTTCTGCATCGACATCCTCAAGAAGCTGGCCAAGGTGGTCAAGTTCTCCTATGACCTGTACCTGGTGACCAACGGCAAACACGGCAAGAGGGTGCGAGGAGTGTGGAATGGCATGATCGGGGAGGTAGGCTCTCCCTCCCCCTCCCCCCCAGCCCCTGGCCATCTACCTGGCCCCCTCCCCTCCTCTGCTGCTCCCAGCCCCATGCAGCTCAGCCCCCTTCTGGTGAGCCCATCCTGGAGGGGGTCACATGACCAGTGCTGAGCTCTGACCACCCCAAGTGGGACCAGCTGGTGGAGCTAGATGGACTTGTAGGGGACTGGGAACCCCCAAAAGCCCCTTCTCAACCCCCGCTGGGCCCCCAGGTGTACTACAAGCGGGCAGACATGGCCATCGGCTCCCTCACGATCAACGAGGAGCGCTCTGAGATCGTGGATTTCTCCGTGCCCTTCGTGGAGACGGGCATCAGCGTGATGGTGGCGCGCAGCAATGGCACCGTCTCCCCCTCAGCCTTCCTGGGTGAGGCTCGGGTGGACAGCGGCGTGTCCGGGACAGAGGGGCTCAGGGCCTGGTGGGTGGAGCGTGGATGGAACTTGGGGTGTGCGGGCTCTGGGAATCTCTGAGGCTGGTGGGAGGCTGGTGACGCTGAGCGGATGCTGGCGTCTGAGCCTGGGTGGAGAGGGAGGGAGCTGGGACAGGTGGTGGCACCGTTTAGGGGACAGAAGCCAGGATAACAGGTTGGCCACAGGCTGTGCCGGGAATTGGGCTGTGGAGCAGGGATGGAGCCCGTGGGGCGTGTGGGAAGAGATGCTCATTTCTCACGCAGTTCAGGAACCCGGCATTGTTGAGGCAGCACTGCGGTGCCAGGCCCTAGCTAGGTGCTGGGGAGACAGCCAGGGAGCCTCGCATGCTCAGTGGGCTCCTGCGGGGAGCTGTGAACAGGTGGTTGTGAGGAGAAGCTCAGAGCTGGCTAAGCAGGAGTGAGATGCCAACCCTGCCCCTTCCCGCTGGGCTGCCTTAGACAAGTCACCCAGCCTCTCTGAGTGGGTTTCTCAGTTACAGAGAAGAGGACAAACCCCACTCTCTAGGATGATCTTCACAAGTACTCTCGCCAGTACTCGTCCCTTACTCCAGGAGACTGAGAGTCTCCAGGTTCTCTCTGGCTCCCTGGGCCTCCATGTGTCCACACTGGGAGGATGAAGAATATGGCAAGAAAAAAAAAAAAAGACTAAGGCTGAAAGATCAGCCCTTCTATGGGCTAGACTAGGGGTGTGGAGGGCAAAGGAAGGCTTAGACGGGGATGTGTGTACCTGGTCCAGGGTGGACGGAAGGAAGGAGACCGCAGATGTTTGCCCTCCATCTGGGTCTCTCCAGGGCTCTGCTGTCTCACGAATCAGGAGCCCCTTGGTCTCCATCCAAGGGGCTGGCCGGCCCACTGGTAGCTGCTGAGCGGGGATGGGGGGGTGGGGGGGCGGAGCTGAGGTCTGAGCCTCCTGCCTCCTTCCCCAGAGCCCTACAGCCCCGCAGTGTGGGTGATGATGTTTGTCATGTGCCTCACCGTGGTAGCCATCACCGTCTTCATGTTTGAGTACTTCAGCCCCGTCAGCTACAACCAGAACCTCACCAAGGGCAAGAGTAAGAGTTCACCCAGGTCTGGGAAGAGGGCCAGGGCAGGATGGCAGCCGTCTGGGGTCTCCAGCATCCTCCCTCTGTCCCCCAGAGCCTGGGGGACCATCCTTCACCATCGGCAAGTCCGTGTGGCTGCTGTGGGCACTGGTCTTCAACAACTCAGTGCCCATTGAGAATCCACGGGGCACCACCAGCAAGATTATGGTGCTGGTGTGGGCGTTCTTCGCCGTCATCTTCCTGGCCAGCTACACAGCCAACTTGGCCGCCTTCATGATCCAGGAGCAGTACATTGACACCGTGTCGGGCCTCAGTGACAAGAAGGTTTCTGGGCCAGCCCCGGTGGGGGGGGGGGAAGGGGACAGCAAGGGTGGGGGCAGACCTCAGATGAGCAGGCATAGGATGATCAGTCTGGGAATGTGAGCTACAGATGGAGTGGGGACATGGCTGGGTGGTGGGGTGTCTACGGAGGGACTGAGCAGCAACCACCCAGGTCCATTGGATGGCCTTAGGTAAGTCTCCCCATTTTGAACCTTTGAGTTCTATTTGTGTGTGTGTGTGTGTGTGTGTGTGTGTGTGTGTGTGTGTGTGTGCCAGTACTGAGGATTAAACTCAGGATCTGTATGCTGTCCCTTCGCTTTTTTTTTTTTCTCTCAAGGTTGTGCTCTTATTTCTTGAGCCACAGCTCCACTCCTGGCATATTGCTGGTTAATTAGAGATAAAAGTCTCATAGACTTTCCTGTCTGGGCTGGCTTTGAATGAATGGAGATCCTCAGATCTCAGCTTGCTGTGTAGCTAGGATCGCAGGCGTGAACCTCCGGTGCCTCAGGAGTAGCCTGGACAAGTGTCTCAGACCTTGTGCTGTGACTATGCAGGCTCAGACCTGGGGCAGGATTGTGGGGCTGAGGCTTGGGGCTCTGATCTCTGCAAGGCTGGGAAGAAGGGGCCACATGGCTGCTGTCTGCCGGCAGTTTCAGCGGCCTCAGGATCAGTACCCACCCTTCCGCTTCGGCACGGTGCCCAACGGCAGCACCGAGAGGAACATCCGCAGCAACTACCGAGACATGCACGTCCACATGGTCAAGTTCAACCAGCGCTCGGTGGAGGATGCGCTCACCAGCCTCAAGATGGGGTAGGTCCCCAGCCCTGCCCCATCCTCTGCCTCCAGCCACAGATCTCTCCAGGGACCAGCCTTAGATCTGTGCCTATCTTTTGTTTTGTGTGTCAGTGAGTTTGAACTCAGAGCCTGGGTGCTGTCCCTGATCTCTCCAGCTCAAGGCTAGTGTTCTACCACTTTGAGCCACAGCGCCACTTCCAGTTTTCTGCTGCTTAAGTGGAGAGAAGAGTCTCACAGGCTGGCTTCAAACCACAATCCTCAGATCTCAGCCTCCTGAATAGTTAGGATTATAGGCATGAGCCACCAGCACCTAGCACTCTATACCTTTCCTATAGACCTACGGTGGGCCAGTGAGCGGGTTTGTCCTGCAGGACTCCTGGGGAGGGGGAGGAGGTCTGAAGGCAGAGTGGAGCTTGAAGCAAAAACATATGCCCAGTGGAGTGCTAGTGGCTCATGCCTGTGATGTTAGTCACTCAGGAGGCTAAGATCTGAGAAGTTCAAGGCCGGCACTGGCGGGAAAATCCAATTAATCACCAACAAAAAGCCAGAAGCAGAGCTGTGGCTCAAGTGCTAGAGCACCAGCCTTGAGCAAACAAGCTAAGGGACAGCTCGTAGGCCCTGAGTTCAAGCCCTAATACTGGTGCACCCACACACACAGATACCCACCAGAATTCAGCTTTGGTTTCTGGGTGGGGCGGGACTGTCTCTGGGTCATAGGGCCATGTAGAGGAGGGGGAGGGGTGCCTTTCCTCTGGGGCAAAGTCCTCCTAGCATCTCTGAGGAGGACAGGAGGGATCCGTGCAAGGGCACCAGAGGCGGCTCTGTCCACTTGTCCCTCCTCAGTGGTACCCAACCGGGGCTCAGACCCCTGTTAGGCCCTGGGTCCGGGACCCTCCTACCTGCAGGATCCCTAGTTCTGAGGGCTCAGCCTGTTCCCAGGAAGCTGGACGCCTTCATCTATGATGCTGCTGTCCTCAACTACATGGCGGGCAAGGATGAAGGCTGCAAGCTGGTCACCATCGGCTCCGGCAAGGTCTTTGCCACCACTGGCTACGGCATCGCCATGCAGAAGGACTCGCACTGGAAGCGGGCCATCGACCTGGCCCTGCTGCAGTTCCTGGGGGACGGTGGGTACCCTCACCGTGGGGGACTGGGAAGGGTCCTGGGTGGGCCACTGAGCCGGTACTACCACCACCGCCCTCTGTGTGCTCAGGGATGTCTGTAGGAAGAGGCCTCTAGGGGGTGTGGGTGGGCAGGTATTAGGAGCAACTGGATGGAGACCCAGAGAAAAGGGTGAGCCTGCAGGATGGAGCAAGGACCAGAGCTGGAGAGTCCCCAGGGAGCAGGGAGGCTAAGCCGCTCAGGCCGTGCTGGGGGTGGGGGTGAAGGGAGGTAAGGGGGGGTTGTGGAACTGCTTTGCCTGGCCCCAAGACCCCTCCATGATCTTCCTCAGTTGAGCGCCTCCTTTGCCATCCTGATATATTATCTAGAGGCCATGGACCTGCCTAGTTAAGAGCTACAGCCAGGCTGGCCTCTACAGCCGGGGTTCACAGACACAAGGGGTCCAGCCCAGCCTGCCCCAAACCTAGAGAAAGCTCTGAATTTATAAGCGCTCCACATTTATCAAATAAAATGCTTCCTGAGCCAGGCATGGTAGGGCATTTGTATAATCCTGGCACATGGAAGGGGTTGAATTGGGTGGATGGTATTTGAACCAAAATCAAAGACCCCCTCCAAAAAACCCCCACCCTCCAACTGTTGATTTCCTATTAAGGTGAATTCATAGTCTACTAGAGGACCACATCCAGGCTTGGCACAAAAATGGTCAATGATGAACGAATGTGAATAAATGAACAATGCCAACGCTTACCACTTTTGTTGGGGGTGAGCACAGGCAAAGGCTGGCATCCCCTTTTCCCCCAGTGGGGCTTTCCTTTCCTCTCCTCCCTTGCCTCTGCTAGGCTGGATCCCTGTGTCATTTGAAAACCAACAGAATGGACCTTGGCCCTAGCTAGACCCCTTCTGTATCTGAGGTGTTGGTGAGAAATTCCTGAGCAGCAGGTGCCCCCTCCCTGCTTCTCAGGAGAGACACAGAAACTGGAGACAGTCTGGCTCTCAGGCATCTGCCACAACGAGAAGAACGAGGTGATGAGCAGCAAGCTGGATATCGACAACATGGCGGGTGTGTTCTACATGCTGCTGGTGGCCATGGGGCTGGCCCTGCTGGTCTTCGCCTGGGAGCACCTGGTCTACTGGAAGCTGCGCCACTCGGTGCCCAGCACCTCCCAGCTGGACTTCCTGCTGGCCTTCAGCAGGGTAGGTACCCCCCCCCCCGCCTCCCCATGGAGACCTTAGTTTTACGCGTGCCCACCTAGTAGTCAGAGCTGGCCCTGTCCCCAGAAGTAAAATGTGGGGGTTCCCCCCCCTCCCCATGGGCCCAGCCTGATCCTCCCTGCTGCCACTCAGCGAGCCTGATGGCCAGGCAGACACCTGTCGACCAGGATCATGCATCCCACTCCGTCTCCAAGCCGTCCCGTGCTTTGGGGGGGCCTCGAACATCTGCTTCTGGGACTGGGAAGGCCGATGCCTGGGAGAGGAGGGCGTGGCTGACCCGGGTGGTCGGTCCCCCTTCCCCTTCCACCCAGGGCATCTACAGCTGCTTCAACGGGGTGCAGAGCCTTGCCAGCCCCGCGCGCGCCCCCAGCCCGGACCTCACGGCCGGCTCCGCGCAGGCCAGCGTACTCAAGATGCTGCAGGCGGCCCGCGACATGGTGACCACGGCGGGCGTGAGCAGCTCCCTGGACCGGGCCACCCGCACCATCGAGAGCTGGGGCGGCTGCCGGGCGCCA
>NW_012267223.1:4476936-4551479 GCF_000151885.1 Dipodomys ordii
GCGGCTGCCCTCCCCCTGGGAGGCGTGGCCGGACGGTGGGCAGCCCCGACGGCACGTCTGCCTGCACACTGGAGCCCACCTGCCGTTCTGCTGGAGTGCTGTCTGCCCTCATCTCCCACCCTGCGCCAGCCATCGTCCCTGGCTCCCCGGGGCCTGGGGCCACGGGGCACCCAGGGGCAGGACCCTGGGGCTGAGCACGGGCTGCAGGGACAGCAGGGTGCTGCACGAGGCCCGCCGTGGGGCCTGTGTGACTCAAAGCTTCTCAGCACCATGCACCTGGAGGCGGGTCTCCAGCCTGGAGTCGGAAGTGTGAGGTGCTGGGCTGGATCTTCTGCTTGGTCCTGCCGGAATGAGGGCACCGGCAGGTTTGGGGCTTCCCTGGCTGCTATCAAGAAACCCTGGCCTGGGGGGGAAACAGCGGCACATGATGTCTTCCACGGCCAGCGCAGCGACCTCAGCAGGCTCAAGTCCTGCCACCGGCCGACTGTGGATGTTCTATCTTGCGAAGTCCTGTCCATCCAGCCCAGCACTGCAGGGGGCAGAGGGTAAGGATCCCAGAGGGTGTCCTGGTCCTGGATGGAGTCTGCCAGTCTCTACTCATGGCTGCTGTGGCCAGGGGGTGGGGCACAGAAGCTGGAACTTGGGAGTTGAAATGGGGCCGTTTCCACCCTTGGAGTTTGTTCTTACGGGAGTCTTGGGTCATTAAACAAACCTTTTACAACGCACTGGTTCTGGCCGCCTCATTCTGCCTGCTGGAGCCTGTAGGTGACAGAGCATCCTGGGAATATCCCAGCCTGTAGGTGACAGGAGCATCATGGGACTATCCCAGCCTGTAGGTGAGCAGAGCATCCTGGGATTAGTCCAGGAGGGGCCTGGAGCAGGTGGGCAGCTCCCTGGGGACGACTTAGCTTCAGGTGTCTCAGAGGGGTGTGGGAGCGGCTCCAGACAGCAGCAACCTTTGGTATTCGGTGGCAGCTCCACCTGTGTTGGTGCCAGATGTGACAATTGTGTACCGCGTGGAGGCTGTGGTGATGGACAGAGTCTAGCCCCTCGGTCTCCTGGAAAGGAGAGGTTGGTTGGTGCCAGGGCTGTGACTCCTGCCAGGGATCCCGGGGAGTCTGATGGGGTCAGGGTGGAGAAGGCAACAGAAGTCTGTTGTGGGGAGCCAGCTAAGCTCGTCTGGGGCGTGGCTGGCTGCATCTGTCCCATGGATCTTGGGAACCCAGTGTAGGTGGCATCCCAGCTCAGAGTGGCTCCGTCTTACCCGTGCCTAGATTTCTCACTCTTTGTTTTGGCTCCCCGTCCTTGGCTGAGCTCCCCTTCCTGTGACGCACCATTGGCCAATGGTGTGCAATTACATCAAACTCTCCCCTGCACGACTATGCCCGTGAAGGGAGGAAGCATTCATCTCTGTGCCATAAACGTGGTAACCGTTACCAATCCCATCACACAAAGGTAGAGGCCAGACTATCCTCTAGAGAATCGAGTGGAGGAAGCAGGAACTCATTTCCTGTGATAGAGAGGAAGGTGTATGAGGGGTGAGGGGGTCCCTCCCTCTAGGTTCCTCTCCCATAGCTTTTGGGTTTTTTTTTTTGTGCCCATCCTGGGACTTGAACTCAGGTCTTGAGTGCTGTCCCAGAGCTTCTGTGTTCAATACTAGTGCTCTACCACTTGAACCACAGCCCCACTTCTGGCTTTTTAGTAGTTAATTGGAGATAAGAGTCTCATAGACTTTCCTGCTCAGGCTGGCTTCAAATGGCGAGCCTCAGAGCCCAGCCTCCCGAATAGCTAGGATTGCAGGCATGAGCTATGGATGTCCAGCCTGCTTCTTGCTGGTCAGTCTGTGAAGACCTACTATTTGGATGGGGACCATGAAAATTGGGCTGTTTGGGTTTGATTTTAGGGGCAAGAGTAGCCAAATGGCAGGATAGGTTGCTTCCAGCTGTAGCCAGAGTCGGACCATCCCAAGAATGGGTGCCCCCTCCTCCCCTAATATGGTTCAAGTTCTGCCCTGCCCTGGGGATTTCCACTGGTGGGAGCCAGGTTTCATTGACACTGAGCAACAGGTGGGTGAGTGTGGGTTTAGATGAGGGCTCAGGCTGCTGTTTTGGAAAGATTTGACTTTGGTTGTAGCCATGGGAGTGGCAGGGTCCTTGGACCTGAGCCCCTCACATTCCTCAGGGTCCCCTGTGCAGCTCCAAGGAGGAGGCTGCAGCAGGTGAGGCTGGGAGGGGGTACGAGGTCTAGGCTGCTCTGCTTGCTGCCCAAGATCATTAATAACCAAGAACTGGAAAGATAATTAAGAGCCGAATGTGGAGCGGCACCTGCTGCTGGGCCAGGAGCCAGCTGCTTGTTCCTTCCCTAGGAATGGAGGGGAAGGAGTAGAGGAGGATGCTTCCTGCATCTCAGAGAAGGCTGGCCTGGCTTCCTGCGTAAAGGGACAATGCCCCTGCCTGTGCCAATCCCCTTGGGAAGCAGAAAGCCTGATAAGGGAGGAGAGGACAAGAAGCCATAGCTGTGAAAAATGTCTCCGAGAAGGCCTGACAACTCAGATTTCCCCCAGTGCTGCTTTTTCCTTTCGGTGGGAGGCAGGAACAGAAGTCCTGCCGTAGCAGGAGACTTAGTCTGACCCACTTCTTTTCTGCAGCTGCCCTGCTTTCCCTGGACTCTAGCTGGAAGCTCAAGTCCATACCAGCTTTGTCCAGAAAGCCAGGAGAGAGACTTTGAAGAGACAGAGTTCAAGTTTGTTTGTTTTTTTAAGTCCACCTCCCCACACCCCCACCGAAATCTTGTAGATCCTGAACCAATCAGGTTTGTTTCCTGGTTTAAATTACAGCAGGTACTGGCCATGAGAACTCTCTCCTCATTAAGCTACGAAACCAACTGTGAACCTGGAGTCTCAAAGGAGACCTGGGCTAGAAGCCCAGGGAGGGCAACGAGCGACGAGGGAGACTTACATTTTGGTAAACAGCAGCTTTATTGCACACTTGTGCCAGGCACTGAGCTCAGTCTTTTATGGTCTGATTGTCCAGCACTAGGTGCTTTGCAGAGAAAGAGACCGCAGAGGCTTTGGCCTCTCAGGTCTAATCGCCAGATGCTCACACAAAGCACCCAACACCGTACCTGCTACACAGCAGCCCAAGGCCCCAGGGGCCGAGAAGCAGTGGCAGCGCCCACTTGTGGCCCAGGATCTTGGAGCTCTTTTCAGTGGCTCTTGGCTTGTCTGTCTTGCTTGGGCCTCTGACCCCTGGGACAGGTTGAAATCTAGGCCTCTCTTGTCCCCAGGACTTGGGCACTGCCAGCCACTTGACACTCCCCCCCCCCCACTGTTTTCCCATGAGGCAGCAGAAGCCTGCATCCCGTGCTCTTGACATTAGCCTCCGCCTGTTGCTGAGGCCGCTGCTGGCCTCCTGTAGTGAGCACAGTTGTGCGGCCTGACCTGGCCTGGTGCCTGCGCCTCCCAGCCCATCAGCCGCCATCTGCCCCATCTCCTGGTGTCACGTGAGGTGCAGCCGGAGCCGCTGGCACCGGGTTCTGATGCTCAGGTAGGGTCTGGTGCTTCCCACCGAGGCAGGCACAGATCCTTTACTCCCACCTTGACCTGGCCTGCCCCGAGGCTGGTCCCTGTTGTGGACAGTGGCAGCTGATGAAGTTTAAGATCTCCTCCATGGTGACACTTCTTGTCCTCTCCACACTGACCCCCAGGGACTCCCTGCAAAGGGACCCAAGACCTCCCCAGCCACATCACCGAGTTCATGTACCCACGTGCAGCTGCTTTGATCACACACAGAAAGCAAGTAGGTCATATTGTGGGGGTCTTCTTCCCTGTGTCCCCTAAACCACCTGACCTGGGGAGGAAGGTGTCTGATCTCATCTGACCTCTGGCAAGACAGATGGAGACCAAGGAGCACAGGAACCAGACAGTGGCCCGTGCTGCTCCGAGCTCTGCTGGCAGGTGGAAGGAAATGTGTGTGCACGTGCACGAGCGCGCACGGCCGTGGCTGGGCCGGCCGCTGTAGGTGGCTCCAGATTGTCACATACATCAAGCCGGGCTTTATGATGCTAATCATCTTGATTACAAAATTTGGTTAGGAGCGAGGGGTGGCGGGATGATTTAATTTGCTTTGTCCTTAAGCAAGATAGAGCATAATTGGAGAAGGGTAAGTACAGATGTTTTAATTGAGTTCTCAGCACACGGCGGAGCAGCTTCAGGGAGGGCCTGGGCACAGGGGGAGGGCGAGCATGGCTTCATTACTCTTGCTTGCCGCGGCGGCGCCCACCTAGCTTGGAAGATGGGGTAATGGCGGGTGCGTGTGTTTTTCACATGGGTGGGAAATGACCTTATGGGGGGACAGTGGTGGGGACTGCAAAGGTGACACGGTGAGGCAGGCTGCGGCCGATCGCGCCCCGGGGTCTCTTCGAGGTGTGGATGTTGAAGGCAGAGGTGGGAGGTGGGGGCGCTGCCTGCGGATTCTGGTCTTTGCAGCTCCCCTGATTCCCAAGGTGGGGGGGGGAGGGCACCCAGCCTTGTGGCACTGCCCCGGCTTTAAATGTGAGGTGAGACGAGAAGTGGGAGGGGGAAGGTGGCTTTCCTCAGGAGTGGGGAACAAGGCACTGAAATCGAGAGGAGGAACGGGCACCGGAGGGCCCCCAAACTCCCCAGAGGCGGCTCCCCACCCCCAGGGCCGAAACAGAAGGCACATGGCAAATGTGGAGTTTGTTGTCACCTGTGCTGGGGAGGCAGGTGCATGCATGATTGGGAGGGGGACGGTGGGGGAGGGGCGGGGGGGGAGGGAAGGGGGGACTGGCCTTCTCCTATCTCACAGCAGCCCGAGGCAGTGTGGACAGTGAGCACCCACAGTCAAGTCCGTGGGGGTGCCCCTTTAGTGTTGGGGTGCAGCGTTGAGGCAATCTGGGCTGATCTTCTACAGGTGCCCAGGGCACTATGCCACGGGGGGGGCAGCTCCTTACTGTGGGAGGCCCCAAGGACTCCCCATTGTGGGGTGGCCAGGGAGCAGGGAGTTCCACTCGGGGGGGTCACAAGCCAAGGGCGTTAAGCCAGCTTACGGGCTGCGGGGTGCCCCGCGGAAGGCACAGTCCATGGCTGCTGTCCCCGGGTTGGCACCCACAGCAAGGGCCCTCACAGCTCTAGTCTAGAAATTCTGAGGCCAATTAGCACTTCCTGTTCTTGTGCCCGGGGTGCGCCAGGCCCTCCCCCAGGAGCAGCATTTAGCCACTGTCGGGCCTGGCAGCAGCTGGGCCCTGGCGCTTCCCGGCAGGCCACGTTAGGATGGCCAGGGCCTGGGCTTTGAGAGGCAGCGGCTACTCGAGGACAGACAAGGACGCAAGAGGGAGCAGGGAGGGAACACCGAGGCTGGCATAAATAGCAGCAGTGCCAGCACTGCGTCTCCACCACAGAGGAGCCTGCCTCGAATGGTGGGGTGGAGTGGGGCGGGGGGGGGTGCATCCTGCAACCTAGGAGCAGCCACGTGCTGCCCCGCTGGGCGAGACCGAGGACACAGACCGGGAGCGTCCTGGGTGGGCAGGGGGCCATCGTGGAATGAGCATCTTGCTCGGTGGTGGGGAGGCCAGGGCTGAGGTCCCAGCCCCGCTGCCCTCAGAGCTTCGTCTCACTGAGGACAATGTTGGCCGTGACAAAGAAGAAGCAGGAGAAGGCCCAGAGCAGCACGAAGCCCACCCAGAAGGTGTGGCGGAACGGGGACCAGTGCCTGTTGACCGTCCCGTAGCCGAAGGCCAGCTGGGTGTCCTTGCGGCAGTGGTACACCAGGAAGGCGGGGATCACGTACTGGATGCCGGTGCCCGCGTAGGCTCCGGTGATGCCCACCAGGGACTCCAGGTCGTGGGTGCAGAAGGCCACCAGCACGGGGGGCGCCAGGGTGATGGTGGGGAACACCACGCGGTCCACCACCCACGGGTAGGCGCCGCCCTCCCGGTGGAAGAGCGTCTTCCAGTTGTTGCGCAGGGTCACGGCGATGATGGGGAAGTTGGTGCTGATGGTGAAGACGGGAAAGAGGCCCAGGAAGAAGCGGACGGCGGCCAGCCTCACCACGTCGCAGCGGGCGAAGTTGAGGGTGTACATGTCCTGGAAGCTGTCGCCACGGAAGCAGAAGATGGCCGTGAAGGAGAGGAGCCCGTAGAAGGCCAGGATCAGCACGTAGTCCAGGAACACGAGGCGCGTGAGGTGGCGTTTGGAGGAGACGGGCGTGACGAGGGATGGCAGGGAGTGCTGGCACATGAAGGAGTAGACGCACACCCCGAAGAGGTTCCGCACCCCGGAGAGGTCGGCCAGGGGCGGGTGCCCCTCTCCTTGCCCCTTCCCGATGCGGACCAGGGCCAGAACGATCATGATGGCAAAGGCTGCAACACAGGACGGGGAGTCAGCCAGTGGGCGTGGAAACTTCCTCTTGGTCTGGGGGAGGGGGGTGGGGGTGGGAAAGGGGGATGTGGAAGAACTGGGGCTCAGTGAGGCAACTGTCACCTGCAGGTTCATGCAGCCCCAAAGCCCCATGGGGGCAGGCCCACCATGGCTGTGCAACAGAACCTTCTCCCTGTCCTGTTCAGAGCAGGAAGTGGCACCTGGTCCCTCTGGGGGAAGAAATGACACCAAATAGCACATGGCTGTTCTTTGGAGCCTGGTGGCCTGGAAAGGACAGGGGATTTCCTACCGAAGCAGAAAGGGACCTGTGAGCCTCACTGTTCAGACCCATCAGACTCCGCTGCTGATGCGAGACCAGGCTGGCTTCATCTACCTGCTTGTGCAATGGTCTTTTGGGGGGAGGAACACAGGCAGGCATGGCTGGGCACTGTACCCACACAACCGGGGTTCAGGAAGAACGGAACCATCAATGGACAAACATTCCTGACAGGCAGAGAAGTGCATTTTCCAGATCTTTTCTAGCTGCTGTATCTGCTCTCCAGATTACCCAGAGCTGCCACCTTAGGTGTTCAACACACAAACACGGTTCCAGGAGAGCCTGTCTCCATTCTGGATTTCCAACCCTCACTGAGTCTGCTTAGAGCAGATCTGATGGTGCCTCTAGCCTGGGCCCTGAGGCCTCAGGGGAAACCACAGGGATACGGGATGCTTCTTGGAGCAGGGTAGAGGGGAGTGGGTGAGCAGGGAACGGCACGCAGTTCAACCCCTCCCATCCAACCCCAGCGGAGGCTTAGAGATCTCCTCCAGGGATGGCGTTAGGGGACCCCCCCCACTATTCTCTTCAGGAGATGACAACAATCCCCGGATCCTGGGAGAGGTCATGCTGCTGGACATTCCATGGGGAGTGTCCTCCCACGGTGACATTTGGAGTGGGGCGGGATCATCTATTACTTTTAATCGCTGTCAGGGACAGGCGGGGCGGGGGAGGCGCGGGAACAGCTCTGTGAAAATTGCCAATAAAGAAGATGATCTGTGTCTGCCTTTCACGGGCGCCCGTCCTGCCACTCCCGGGCAGCACAAATCTTCCTGGCTGGGAAGTAAGGAGACAGGGCGACCTAGTTCCTCTCCCGCTTGTATGGGAGATTTGTGGGATGGGTAGAGGAGTGGGTATGGGAAACAGACCAGAGTGTGAGAAGGGCCAGTCCCGCAGGAGGGGCACTGGACGGGGTGTGGGGACACTGGCTGGCTGGAGGTGGCGGGCCGGGCACCAGGAGGGCTTCACGGCCACAGAGCAGGAGCTGGGGGCACCGGAGGCGGCGGCAGGCAGCCGTGCCGCTGTAGGTAGGGCACTGGGTCAGGGTGATGGGGGGGAAGGGGTCAGTGGCTACCAGTCAAGTTTCAAATCTTCCTCTGCCACAACTGCTCGGGGTGCTATCTCTGACCTGCCCTGCTCTAGGCTCTGGCACCAATTTAGAAAGAAGCCAGGGGAGAAATCCTTCAGTGTGTGTCACCTGACCTCAGCCTTGGGCCCCTGGGTCCTGAAAGCAGAGCCGTGTGACCAGGATGTGTGCAGCTCATTACCTGGGATGCTGGCTCCTCTTCCACTCTCCTGGCACCCCTACATCGCTAAGAGGCCACAGGAAAGGCAGTGGAACGGATTGCTTACCGAGAGCAGCCATCAGGCAGCCCTGGTGAGGGCTCCATGCCAACAAACCAGGGAGGAGTAAGTTCTCAAAGCCACAAGACTTGTTTTGTGAAGCACACAACTGTCCCTCTGCTCCCACACACCTACCAAGAGTGAGGACCTGCATCTTTACTTCACTGAGTATGTAGGGGTATTTTCTAGAACTTTCAGGATGGCCTACGAAGCCATGGTTACTGTAGACAGACACATGTCAGAATTCTCTTAGCTATAGCTATGTTTAACCTGATAACACTTCCACCTGGTCGAGACAGGTTCTCTTAAACTTTGTCATCAAAATCTATTTTCTAGCCAGGTGCTGGTGGCTCTCGCCTGTCATCCTAGCTACTCAGGAGGCTGAGATCTGAGGATCACAGTTCAAAGCCAGCCTGGGCAGGAACATCTGTGAGACTCTTATCTCCAATTAACCACCAAAAGGCTAGAAGCAGAACTATTGCTCAAGAGGTAGGGGGCCAACTTGAAGTGAAAGAGCTAAAGGACAATGATAACAGAATGCCTTATGGAAATGGACATGTACAGTTAAAGTAGAGCACCAACCTTGAACAGAAAAGCTAAGCAAGAATAGGAGGTCCTAAGTTCAAGCCCCAGCACTGCAAGTAAAAACTCTTATATAACCATCACTGGTCACTTCAATTGTCTATCATGAAGGACCCCTCCCGTCAGCCTAAATCAGCTAGGTGGAGGAGAGGCTTTGTGAGCCGCACCTGGCGGGGGTGGGGTGGGGTAGGGTGGGGAAGGTGGGGGGGGGGCGTCTCCTTGAGCCTGGCTCCATCTCCCCTCCCCGCGGTGGTCACAGCTGCGTGGCTGTCAGGAGCTCACGGGGCTGGCTGTGGGGCACAGGACGTGCCCTGGCTCCGGGAAGACTAAAGCGGAGTGCCTGTGACCCGCTGTGGCGGCGCCCCGTGCCCCTGTGTGTGCCAGGCTTGCCTTGCGCCCTGGCGGACACGCACCCTCGCACCAGGGAAGGAAGCATGGGCCCCAAGGACAGCCTGGAGCCCCCAGAAGCACCTGAGCCTGAAGGCAAGCCCTGGGTGACCCCCCGCCCCACCCCACAGGCAGACCCTTCTGCTCCTCACCACCAGGTTATTTTGGGCGGAGCTAATATGGGAGGGGGCTGAGAAGGAAGTCATTCTGGCCTGGCCTATAGACGGGCATTCGGCATTTAAAAGGAGCCTGTACACCCCAAGCCCTGGGTTCCACAAGCTAGACAGAAGGGGAAGGCATGGGAGCGTTGGGGGCTCAGGCCTGTGGGGGCCACTGCCCTGCCCTGGTGCCTCCCTCCCTGCGCTGCTGGAGGACAGCGTTCAGTTATCTCCTAGATTGATCGCCCCATCCCTGGGAGACAGCTGCTCCAAAAACTCATTAGGTTTGCTCATAAATCAAGATGAAGGGAGGATGACAAGCCGTGAGCGACGGTCACGGCCAGGCGGTGTGTTGGGGACACAGCTTGAGTGCCGGCGCCGGCCACGGGGCTCTGGCTCATCTCAAGGCTGCGTGGGAGGTGTGGATGGACAGGGGGGCGAGACAGCAGCCAGGGATCCTGATGTCCAGGACTTCCCCATCCGATGTGTGGGGAGCCGGGGGGGGGGTGCGGCTCTCTCCTGAGGTCTCTTGGGCTTAGCCTCAGGGATGTCATGTGTGCGCCCGTGTGCATTCCACACTGGCGGTGACACTTCAAGGGACGAGGAGAAACGTCAAGGAGCCAGGGAGAGGGCAGAGGGTGGTGAGGGCCTGACACTGTCGCCTGAGGGCTGGCAGGCCTAGGCAGGCTCAGCTGCAGAGTGATGGGCAGCGGCAGGGGACTTCGTTTGCTGCTTCTGACCGGAACCACCCACTTGTTTAGTCAACAAAGAGGCACATAGTATCTGCTAAGTGCTGCTGGCACTCTTCAGGCCACGGGGGGTGAGGGGAGGACTGGCGCTGGACACCTGGCGCTGGACACCTGTGGCTCACACCTGTAAGCGTAGCTACTCAGGAGACTGAGATCTGAGGCTCACAGTTTGAAGCCAGGTTGGGCAGGAAAATCTGTGAGACTCTTATCTCCAATTAACCACCAAAAAGCCAAGTAGAACTATGGCTCAAGTGACAGAGCTTCAGCTCGGAGTGAAAAAAGCTGAAGGATAGCATCCAGGCCCTGAGTTTAAGCCCCAGTACTGGCACAAAAATAGAGGAAGGAAAGAAGGAAAGAGAAGGAAGGAAGGATGGACAGATGGATCAGCTGGCAGTCACACAGGGCATCAGCAGGTGGCTGATGACAGGTACCTAAGTCCAAGGGTAAAGACCACCTGGTAGCTGGGCGCCAGTGGCTCACACCTGTAATCCTAGCTACTCAGGAGGCTGAGATCTGAGGATCGCGGTTCAAAGCCAGCCTGGGCAGGAAAGTCTGTGAGCAGTAGCGCTGTGGCTGAAGTGGTAGAGCACTAGCCTTGAGCTGAAGAGCTCAGGGATAGTGCCCAGGCCCAGAGTCAAAGACCACCTGGTGGGGGCATGGCCAGGTGTCAGAGAATCTTTTGGGCTGTTCTGCTCTGCAAGTCTGTGGCTGCTGCAAGCTGACCTTGATTTAGGAGAAAAGGAGCTCACTGACAAGAAGTCACCTCTAGTTGGCCCCTTCCCGGTCCCCAATTCCACCTGATGTGTGTGCTGCTCGCACAAGGGCTTCTGACAGCTGAGCTGAGTTCTACATGCTGGGCTCCCTGTACTGATTCACCTTGAGGCTCGGCCTGCTCCCCCATATCTAACTCTTTGGGAGGGAGACAGACAGTCATTATCTCCGGAGCTGAGACAAAGACAGGAAGCACACTTCCTGAGAGTTCAGCACAGAGAAGGGGCATCTCTTGTCCCTTCCCAGGGAGGTGCGGGGGAAAAAGCAAAATGTACACAAGAGCTGCATTGCCTGCCTGCAGAACCTGGATGGTGTCTGTCCTTCCTTGCTGTCAGTAAGAGCTAGGTAAGAAGTGCCTTTGGGAGACATCTGGCCATAACTGTCTGTCCTCAGAGCCTCTCCCCATGGCCGAGGAGCAGAGAACACCTGCCGAAGGACAAAGATGATGCTGATCCCTAAGAGGCCAAGCACCAACGCAGCCTCAGCCTCTCCTCAGGGCCTCCCTTCCTGAGCAGGGAGGGAGGGCAGGGGGCAGGAGAGCGGGGCTTTAGTAGCCAGGTGAAGCCATGAATGGACCAAGACTTTACAGGAGTGGAATGAGAGGGGAGCAGGCATCTAAGGCTGGGCCCCTGGGCTTGGATGTTCCCCCTTAGGGACTCCATTCAGAAGTCTTCTGTGCTGATCGCTGTTGGCTTTGGCATGGCTTTTCCCACGCACACACCCTCTGCGGCCCTCCCTTGGTTTTCTGTGGGCAGGAAATCAGAGTTGTCAGCAGCCAGCTCCCTCCTTTGTGTGCTGAAAATGCACCCTTGGGCGTCAACACCGCAGCTCGCTTGCACTGGAGGTGTGGAAAGGGGAGGGCACCGCCCGAGACAGCACAGCAAATGACCTGGATGGATGGCACCGCCAGCGGCGGTGAGACACTTCCTGTCGTACGGAATGTGGACTAAGGCCTGGTAGGACTTTGCTTTCCTTGCAGAATTCTGGCATCTCGTGGGGCTGGCGCTGGGCCTACGGCACAGGGGTCCGGCCTCTCCCCTTCTCCCTCCTAGGGGACCTTACGCTCTGATCAAGATTGTGGCACCACGGGACCCGGGCTTCTTCTTGGTGGCTTTACCACCTTGCTCATGCCCATGACTGGCTCTGAAATGGTGTGAGGTGGATGGTGGGCACGGCCCGATGCTGCCCAGGACCCTGAGAAGGTGGCACCAGAACTTCCCGGCTGTGACAGGGGACCCTGAGAAGCACCTGGATCTGTGCTGTTTGCCACAGCAGCCACGGCCACGTGTGGCTGCCACGCGTCTGCATGGGTGGCGTGGGTGGCAGGCCTCAAAGTAGGTGTGCTGAAGATCAAGGCACATACATCCCAGGCTTAATGTGAAAAAGGAAGTTTGTCAAACAAAACAAAGCCAACTCACTAGTAATCTTTTCATGTGAACTATAAGTTAAAAGGCTTTTGGGGGGTACCTAAATTTTTTTTTTAATCAAAAGTGATTTTCTGCCGGTTGCCAGTGTCTCACGCCTGTCATCCTAGCTACTCAGGAGGCTGAGATCTGAGGATCATAGTTTGAAACTAGTGTGGGCAGGGAAGTCCACGAGACTCTTGTCTCCAATGAACCACCAAACAGCTGAAGCTGGAGCTACGGTTCAAGGGGTAGAGTGACAGCCTTGAATGAAAAAAGCTAAAGGAAAGCACCAGGCTCTAAGTTCAAGCTCCAGAATTGGTGCATGTGTGAGTGTGTATACACACACATACACACACACACACACACACACACACACACACACACACACACACACAGAGGACAAATAGATTCTGAGCTCCCCTGGACTATAACAAAGCTTGGCCTACAATCAGAATAAACCGGCTGGGGCTTAGTGCTAAGGAATGGGCCTATGGCCCAGAGTCCTCGACCTAGAGGGATAGCTTAATAAAGGTGTAAGCTGCAACAGGGCCTCTGGAAACTTGAAAGCCCCGCCCAACACCCCTACAAGAGGCCCTATCACTGGCCTGCTCCCTGTCTTCAGCAGGGTCCAGAAGAGACAAGGACAGAGCCATGGTAGACAAGGAAGACACACCATTAAGATCAGACCATGTGTCTGGATCCTTGGGTGCTGGGTTTGCACACCAATATTTGGAATCACAGCTCTAAGCGCCAAGGGTGCACAGAACACACTTCCTCCCTGCATCATGGCCTCAGGGCCTTGTCACAAGCCAGTTGGTGTGTTGTCTTTCTTTGGCTGGGCTGTCTATCCACTCGTGGAGCTCTGAGGCTGGGTAGGCTCCAGCCTGTACTGTCCCAGACCCTGCGCTGTTCCCCAGGTCCCATTTGTGGCTCTGGCTCCAGCCTGGCACACAGGAGCGGCGGCCATTTGTCAAGGCGGCTGTTGGAGGGCGGGTACTCTCTTCTCCAAGCCCAGAACCAACATGCCAGAACTAATGATAACAAATGGCTGGTGTGTACTCATCACTAAGCTCGGGCCCCAGCACTCCAGGCGGGGAGCTGGGCTTGGGGAGGGGCTTGGGTACAGCTTCGTCCTTCACCCCTGCACTGCCCTTGCAGGAGAGACAGCTCCAACCCTGCCTGAAGCTAGGTCATCCGGAGGGCTGGGAGGACCACACAACATTGCCCCGAGCTGACAACCAAGCAATTCCTCAGTCCCAATAACCAGAGTAGTGACTGGGCATTTGTCTCTAAATAATGGGACTGACTTCCTGTGAAAGGAGAGCTGCATTCAGAGACAGGAGATGGGAGTCTGTAGGTGGGGTGTGCGCGGTACCCCAGGAAGCTTGTCCGAGAAACGGCCAGAGGGAGGGAGGCTGTTTTATTCCAAACAAGTCCAAGTCCTCAAATTACATTTGGCTCAACTCCATTGAGCCAATGAGAGGAGACTCGTTGCTTTTAAAAATGAGAGATGAACCGGGCATGGTGGCTCATGCGTGTCATCCTAACTACTCAGGGAAGCTGAAGTCTAGGTTCAAAGCCAGCCTGGGCAAGGAAAGTCCATGAGACTCTTATCTCCAGAAAACCAGAAGTGGTGCTGTGGCTCAAGTGATAGAGTGCTAGCCTTGAGCTGAAGAGCTTAGGTTAGCTCTCAGACCCAGAGTTCAGACCCCATAACTGACCAAAAAAAAAAAAAAAGGAGATGAAGTCAGTGGCTTCACCCCTGAAATCCTAGCTACCCACAAGGCTGAAAGCTGAGGATTGTGGTTTGAAGCTAGTTGGGGCAGGAAAAGTCTGCGAAGCCTCTAATTAACCAGCAAAAAGCTGTGAGTAGAGCTGAGGCTCAAGTGGTAGAGCACCAGCCTTGAGTGAAGAAGCTAAAACATCCAAGCCTTGAGTTCAAGCCTGGGTACACACACACACACACACACACACACACACACACACACATGCGCACACATGCACACATGCATGCACGCTTAGATGACTATGGGGGCCTGAGGGGTGGAGGGGGTGGTTCAGGGATGGCGTGGCTAGAGCCTGACCCACAGCAGCTGGTCAGAAACATGGCAGTGCATCTTCCCATCACAGAACCTCAGCTCCCAGCACCTGAGAACAAACACCCCTGCAGCCCTGGGCTCTCGCTGCTTCTGCTTGTGCTCAGTGATCCTATTGGGGACCTCACCCTGGCAGCCTAGTCAAGCCACGGCCAGAACCCTTCCCAGGACACCTGGCAAAGATGCCAGCTGGTCTCTGGGGCTCTGGGGTATGAGGTGAAGGGCTGCTTACACCTGCTCTGCGAACCAGAGCGATCCCTGGCTCCTCCTCTTGTACCAACACCACCCTCCAGTGCCTGAAGCCACACGAAGCCAGTGTCCTCCCTCGGCAAGTACCCTGCTACCCTGGCTGGCCCATCCTTCCTGGCCACCATTCCACCTGAGTGCTGGCCCAGGGTCTGTAGCGGGTTCCCTGAAACTTCAGGGCACCCTGGTGTCCGCCCAGGAGGAGGTTCCCCTGGCGAGAGGGAGGGGGCCCCCTCGTTGTGCTTCTGTGCCCTAGGTTAGACTTTCCTCTCAGGCCTATGCCAGGCTGGCCCTGCCCAGAACAGCTCACCCCGAACACATGTGGGTTTCCGCTGGAAGGTGGGAATGGGAAGCCAACTGGCTCCGCCCCTGCTGGGTGGGCTCCTCTGCTTCTGAGGGGATTCAAGCTCTGTCCACGCCTCACCCTGGGGACAGCGCGGCCCTTCTCCCTGGGGGGCTCAGGCGAGCCCTGGCTGCTCCCCGGCGGCAGGACCCAGCTGAGCCGCAGTGTGGAGGCAGAGGTCCTGGTCTGGCCTCGTCATCCTTCAACTTTCCCTACCTCAGCGCGCAGCGCACAGGTGGCGTCTGGGAGGCAAAGTCTCAATTTTTCATTCCTAAGCTGTCAGAGCAGCTCAGTCTGTGACTGTGTGCAAGGAGGGGGTGGGGGAAGGCTGCTAGAGGACTGATCTCCTTTGTGCAGATTGCAACATAAAACTTCACACTTGTGGTCGCCCTCCTCTGAAGGCCCAGTCAGCCTTTCTTCCAGAACAGAGACCAGGAAGGAGAGGACGGGGAGGAACCCAAGGACGAGGGTGTGTAGAGTCCCCTGGTATGAACGTAAGTTCTAGGCTACAGAGATGCTCAGAGCTGGCTCAAGCCAGCTGCGTGTGTGTGTGTGTGTGTGTGTGTGTGTGTGTGTGCATGCCTGTGAATGACTACCAGACAGCTTCAAGGTCATTAGTGTGAGCCCCAACCCTGCCTAGAGGTCATGTGGGCAGCTACTATCAGCCCCTATGCTGCGATCTGAAACCTGCCCTCCCTGCCCCCTAGTGCCCAGGCAGCCAGTCTGTCAGCACTCATCTGGTGGCTGGATCTGCAGGGGTCTGGGCCACAAGCACGGTGGAGCTGCTGACCAACTCAGAGGAGAGAAGCCGCCCAGAGAACAAAAGCTTCCTTCGCTCAGTGCTCAGCCCAGTCTCTGGTCATTCGCAGGCGATTGCCTGTGGCTGTCTCTTCTCCAGCAAAGATGAGCAGCCCTAGGCCAGACGCCCTGGGCTCTGCTCTATAAACTTCCCTTTAAACCGAGAATAAAGTGGAGACCACAATGGAACATACACAAAAGGTTTTTCTGGATTTCTTCTGGACCCTGAAGAGTGGCTAGCTTCCAGAAAGCCCTGGAGAGTGACCTAAAGGGCGGGGGGAGCAGTAAGGGCGGGAGGTGAGGCAGAGGGGACGGAAGGGTCAGCACGGGAGGCCTGGCTGCGCGGTGGTGGGGACAGGGGGTGGGGGGGTGCCATCTACATTTGGGGTGACAAGGTCCTTCCTGGATCTCCAGGAGGCACTAGTGGAGGAGTCGCTGTGGAAGAATTTAAATGCCAACTGGCAGGGTGGGCAACAGATGGCTCACAAGACCCCTGGCTGTGGAGAGCGACAGATTGGGATTCCCGCAGAGACCAGACATGGACCTGGAGACAGGTGAAACACGGAAAGCCCTCCTCTTCCGAGGTGAAGGTCTCCTCTTGTGGACCTCCTGCTCCCCCGGGTCCCCACCCCCACCTCTGGCTTTTGAAAGCAATCTGGGGCACTTGTGGGGGCCAGGGTGTGTGTGTGGGGGGAGTAGGACCGAGCCACTTCCCGTGGCAGCGCCAGCTCTTCCACCGACGCCCGGGGAGGACGGCGTCTGACCCACTTTGAGGAGAACAGAGACTGAGCGCGCGCGTGTCTGCTCCGCATACACAAGCAAGGCAAGGAAACCCTGCGGGCTCTCGGCAGCCAACCCTGAGGGCGGCAGCGTGCGCCGCAGCAGCCTTTATTAGAAAGACTTGGGTTTTTAATAACGCCAAATGGGGCGCGCTGAGCTTAGCCAGCTGCTTGTGTTCCCAAGCGGGAAGCATCTGCCGGGGAAAGTGGTAATGGGACGGAAGGAGGAAGGCCACCGTGGCCCTTTCCAGCCTGAGAGCTCTCCATGGGGCAGCCAGTATGGAAGCTGCCGGCAGGCTTGAGTCTCATGGCTTAAGGCCCAAGATCTCCGGCCATGGCAGCTGGGCCTGTGGGGTGCCCCTCTCCTGTGTTTCTGGGCCACCTGCTGCTTGACATAGAGCTAGGACCCAAGAGCCTCTGCCCTCCTGCAGGAGCTTACTTCTCATTTCTTGTAGGCTGAGTTTCCTTGAAGGTGTGAGGGTGGAGGCTGGGTGCAGGGATGAGCCGCAGCGGGGACGGGGACGGAGCTGGTGAGGGAGGCTGTGCAGATGGCTCGCTCTTTCTGGACATGGCTGAGCTTGTTCCCCTAATCTCACCACTTTCTCCTTCCCTCTCTCCCTCCCTTCTTTCCTTCCTTCCTCCCTCCTTCCTTCCTCTCTTCCTTTCTTCTTTTTCCTCCTCTTCTTTCTCTTCTGTCCCCGAGCTTTTTTTCTCAACTCTGGTGCTGTACCACTTTGAGTCACAGCTCTACTTCTGGTTTTCTGGTGGTTCACTGGCAATGAGTCTCATGAACTTTCCTGCCTGGGCTGTCTTTGAACTCTGATCCTCAGATCTCAGCCTCCTGAGTAGCTAGGGTTACAGGTGTGAGCCACTGGTGTCTGGTGCTCATGGCTTATTCTGAGGCCACTGTCAGGAGTAGGCAGTGGCTGGCTAGGGCAACAATGGGGTGCCGCTCACTGCCGCTCGCCGCTGCATGCTCACTTGGCACCAGGAACAGTGCCAACAGCACTTTCTGCGTGTTCTCATTGCATCTTTACAGTCTGTGGGAGGCGAGGGGTGTGGCGGAGGGACGCTGGGTTGTTGGCCTGTGTGCTGCCGGAGCACACATTGTTTGACCCACCTCAAAAGGAACAGGACGAGGGGTGCAAGCCAGCTGCCGGGTCAGGGTCCTGGGCTCAGATCCTACATGCAGCTGATCTGAAGCGATCATCTCGGGATAGGGATCGGAAGACTAAGGGGTTGGCTGGAAGGTCTGCTAAGGCCGGACAGCCTTGCTTGTGGACAGCTAACAAGGTTCTTCTCGTACACCTGAACTCGGAGGTATTCACGATTCAGGAATCCCAAACTGACCACCCTCTTGTCCCCAGAACTTTACTAGGGGCATATAAGAAACCAATTGATCCATCGACACTGGTCATCCATTGTCTGACATCTTCCCTGGCAAGTGGCTATTTTCAAAGGCCATTTAACCCTTTAAATCCCACTCTGAAAACACGAACAAACAAACAACAAGTGAACAACCACAAGCCCAATTCTGGTGCTGTGAGGTGTTGTGGGGACCTCAGGGCTCTCAGGCGCGGGAAGGACAGAGTAAAAGCTCCCAGAGGAGCTGGCCAGAGCACCACAGCAAAGCTCTGGAGCCTGCGATCTCCCCTGGCCTCATTTCAACAGATGGCAGAACGAATTTCTAATTAAGCACGGGAAAGTTTCCGGCTCAGCACATTTATGCACGATTCTCCAGTCCCTTTGGTGCTCGTTGTTTCTCTGTCTTCCTGGAACCCAAACCAGCTTATTGCCACCCTGAGCCCGCCCCCCCCCCACCTCCCTGGGCTCTTGGAAAGGCACAGCCCTCATCTTGGAAGCGGGAATTGGAAGGGTATGCAGCAGGCGGGTGTGGGAGCGAGGGTCCAGCAGGGAGGGACCACACAGCTGCTCTTCAAAGGCGAGATGAAAAGGGAGTGTGCTGTAATCTGACAACTTGGCAGAGACCTGAAGGGACAAATGGGGCTTCTGAGATCACTGCCCCTATGGAGTTCTAGAAAAACTGCCTGGGGTGAGCTTGGCCCAGAGAAGAGATACCCTCACAGGGGGGCCCAACCTCTGTTCTGAGTTGGCTTGAGACCACTGGGCAGACAGTCCCTCCCACAGATAGGGCTGCCCATTGGGCACTGCTTGACCGCTCCAGGGGACGCCAGCACCTCTGTCCTCTTGCTCCAGATCTGCGGCAGCCTGGGGAAAATCCCCAGGAGGCTCCACTGCTCTGCTGGGAGCTGCCACTTGGCTTACTCTGGTCTACTTTACTTTACTTGACGGCAGTTCTCCTTCATCTTGGGTGGGCTCTGTCACCAGGAGGTCTGCTTTGCAAGCCCAGAGGTCTGACTCTCCCATGGAGAAAAATGACTGCCTGTTCGCTGTCACATAGAGCAGTTCCCTCCAACTCCTGACATTTCACTATCACTCAGATCCAAGGTGGAGGATAAGCAAATGGCCACAAAGACGGCAGCACTGCCACCAGAAGACAGGTAACCGTGACCTTTACACACCGGACTCTGATCCAGGGTCCCATTGCTGCCCAAAGCCTTTCAGGGGCTCTGTTCCCCAGCTCCGCAGCACGGCAGGGGTTATCCAGGACAGACTCCACTCGGAGAGCCAGATATTTTGTTCTGAGACAGCATCTCACTAGGTAGCCCAGGCTAGTCCCCAACTCATGATCCTCCTGCCCCTGAGTGCTGGGATTACAGGCGTGAGTCATCACACCTGGCTTTCAACCAGATTCTGGAGAATGAGAAAACAGATAGGGAGCAGGGACTACCGGCAGCCACATCCCAGGACCTAGGCCTGCTGGCTGCTCTCCTGACCCAGGTCTAGGTGCTTGTGTAACTTGTATTTACTGTCAGCTCCTTCTCGCCCCTTTGTAAGCTTCTTCCTTTAGATGGACGTATTACTTGTCAGACAAGAGCGGACTGTCACAGTCAACAGGCACAGGGCTGCTCTAGAAGCTGATAGTTATCCTTATCTGGGAATGTCTAGATTCCTCTAGAACGTCCAGCAGGGGGTGAGGTAGCTCAGGGAGGCTGGCACAGCCAACAGCCCAGGGCTGGTAATCAGAACAGCAACAGTCCTTTTTGGGTTTTGGTGGTGCTGGTGATCAAACCCAGGGCCTCTATGCTAGGCAAGATTTTTTTTTTTTTTTTTTGCCCCTGAGCTCCACCTCCTGTCCCCTTTTTGCTTTTCAATGAAGTAAAACAAAGATCCAATGGATGCCCAGAACCCACACTGTCCTTGGGCCAGGGCGTCATCAGCTGCCTCTTTCCTGAGCTGGCAGGTGGGGGATGACATGGTGGAAGCGACCACGTTCCCTCCCGCTAACTGGCTCCAGCTGGGAGCACAGCAGGCCCTAGTTAGTTAGAGCCACGGTGGACACGTGTCTTTTCATACTCCAGTGGTCCGGGACTCAGAGGGGAAGAGTGGCTGTGCCACAGGCCGCTGGGTTTTATGACTGTGCTGCACTGCGCCCCGGCGGGAAGGTAGAATGGTGCCATTCCTGTCTCCAGGGGCACAGCCCGACCCAGGCCTCCAGGAGCCCACTGTCAGCCTGGGAAGGAGGCTAGCTCCAGAATTAGCAGTCCAGGTCCCAGCCCAACTCCATCTACCCAACACGACTTCAAAAAAAAACCAAGTCATTTGTCTTTTGTTGGTGCTGAAGTTCTTGCGTAGTAAAAGGCACACGGGGCACTGTGCCCTCCTGTGTCCTGTGGGAAGGTCGGAGGTCTGGGGCAGACTCCGGCAGGGGACGCCTCCTCCCCAGCGCCGCCTCGCAGAAGAGGTGGAGGGAGGGATGGGGTGAGGGAGAAGGGCAGAGTTCGGATGTTTCTCAGACTCACCAATCCATCTCATCAGGGAGGTCAGGATCTGCAGGTACTTGGTCTTCTGGACGTCGAAGAAGGTGAAAGGTCCAAGGAAGAGTGTGAAGACAGCCTGGGGGGGAAAGCAGCAGTGAGGAAGGTAGGTCCCTCATAGAGGACGAGAGAGCACACACCTAGTCCGTACTCCCAGCCAGGGCCAAACCTACCCCACGTGCAGGCTGGCACTGGCAGAGGCTCCCTGGGGTCTGAGTGCATCACTGGGGGAGTAAGGCCCAGTTACCAGGGGTGTGGAGAAGACCAGAGCCCCAGACTCCTGTATGGCTGACACTCTATCACTTGAATCACAGCTCCTTTTGCTTGTTGACTGGACACAAGAGTTTCATGGGCTTTCTTGTCAGGGCTGGATTCAAATCATGATCCTCAGATCTCAGCCTCTTGGAGTAGCTGGGATTACAGGTAGGAGGCACCAGCACCCAGTGCTCCTGCACTTCTAGGCAAGGCCTAAGCACTGCCCTGGGCACCCTGCCCACTCCGTCCTGTGCTCTTCAGTAAGCAATGGGGACTGGGCAACCTCAGTACCGATCCACGTGGGATCGGTACAAAGTGACAGCAAGAAGAGGACAGAACAAGGAACCAGCCCTCACTGTTGCTGTGAAGAAAGGACAAGGAGCACTGGGCGCACAGGGGACGCAGGCCCTCTGCGAGGCAGGCGGATGAGCACACAGGGGACGCAGGCCCTCTGCGAGGCAGGCCGATGAGAGGTGTCCCTTCTGAAGGGCGTGGAGGAGAGGAGTTATCAGGACATCATTGTTCAGCCGAGAATCAGCTCACAAGGAAGTCTGGAGAGCAAGAACCAGCCCCGAAGGACTTACCTATTCCCAAACCACCTGAATTCATAAGAACAAGTACCACCTGCAGAAAAACTAGGGGTGGAAAAAGTCTGAGCTGTGGAGGAAGCAGGTCAGAGGGTGGGTGCCTAGAGCACCGGTCCTCCTCAGTGCTTTCTCTGGAGAATAGGTCAAAGTACTTAAAAAAAAAAGTTGCTGGGTATCAGTGGCTCACGACTGTAATCCTAGCTACTCAGGAGGCTAAGATCTGAGGCTCACAGTTTAAAGCCAGCCTGGACAGAAAAGCCCATGAAATACTCTGTGTGTGTGTGTGTGTGTGCGCGCGCGCGTTTACACATGTGTGTAGATTAGTCTTGGGGACTGAACTTAGGATCTGGATGCTGTCTCTGAGCTTTTCTGCTCAAGGCTACAGCTCTACCACTTGAGCCACAGCTCTACTTCTGTTTTTTTGGTGGTTAATTGGAGGGAAGAGTCTAAAGGTCCATGAAACTCTCATCTCTAGTTAATCAGTGAAAAGCCACAAGTGGTGTTGTAGCTCAAGTGGTAGAGATAGCCTTTAGCAAAAAAGCTCAGGGACAGTGCTCAGGCCCTGAGTTCAAGTCCCAGAATTGGTGTGTGTGTATGCACAGACGCACAGACACACACAGAGTTAAGCCTCATCTTAGACAACTGGTATGTGGGAGATGCGGACCCTGCTTGCAGTAGAGCCGGAGTGGCAGGGGGCAGCTGGGTTTTCCATGCCAAATTGGCTGCTCAGGGAGCAGAGGAATTAAAAGCTGTTCGTTGGAGGTAAGATGATGGCACCATTTCCAATCTGCCACTCGGAAGCAGGCGAGGCATCAGACCTTATTAACATTTACACTGCACCATTTTATCACGTTAATGCTAATGACAGTCACCAGAGATGCAACAGAAGGCGCTGAAGCCTGAGTGGAAAGAGGGGCCCACCGTGGGGACGTGCGCTCTGGCCCGCGAGCGAGTGGGTGACTACCCCAGCTGCTGAGCCTGGAAGCTGTGTCTGTGGCAGGCGGGAGGGAGCTCCCAGCCCTGCAGAATGAGGGGTGAGCCCGCCCAGTCCCCGCCCCTTCCTCAAGGAGAGCAGGATGTGGGAGAGGCTGTGACCTCTTCTCCAAGTCCATTATCACTGTGAGAATGAGTGACGGAAGAGTGCCGCTGAAGGAAAGGCTCTAATTAGCTGGGGTGGGCGAAGGCAGGCCGGTCACCGGGGCTGGGAGATTTCTGGAAAGAAGAGCTTTCTGCTAGGGACCTCAGAACCAGCCCTTGGGGGGGGTTGTTAGGTTGGGGTGACCAGGGAAGGCAGAAGAAGGGATTCACAGCAAAAGCAAGGGCAGCTACCCAGTGGGCCGTGAAGCTGGGAAGCGGGATACAGGATCTAATGCATTCACAGCCACCCCCTCTGGCCAAGCTAGTCTGTATGCAGCACCACTGGTAAGTCATTTAGGAAAATTACCACTTGAGGGAAACTTTCCACTGATGAATTTCTCTTTTGAAGGATGGAGAAGGAGATGTCAGGTGGAAGAATAAATACAAAGCCACTTGCCACACATTTCCAAGTAACTGAAGCCTGCAGTTATATGTTAGTGCTTCTCCCTGCCCTGCCCTGCCCCGCCCCACCTTGCTGGTGGACGATTCACCTCTGACCTAGGAACGGAAACACAGATCACACTCAGTCACCTTAACAGGTAAAAACACAGTACTCCAGCTGTGTGGGAGCCAAGACTCCTGGGGACACTTAGAAGGGAGATCAGATCTCATCTTAGGAACCTCCGGAAGATCTCTGCTTAGAAGGTTCCACTGCATAAAAGCAGGGTGGGGGCAGCAGAATGATTTTCCAGGGCAGAGAATCCTGCCCCTGCACAGCTCAGCTTCCTAATTAGCCCCAGCTCCATCTTCCTCCTCCTCAGTGTATGTTTGCGAACATTTCAGACAAGAAGGACCTTTGGGACCAAATCCTAACCCTGAGGGCATTCTTGCAAGGAGACCAAGCACACACACCTAGAAAAGGAAGCGTTTGTAAGGTGCCAACATTTACAACAAGCCACAGGCACAGGCATCTGGTCGTCCAAACGAGGGTTTGCCCCCACTTTGTCTTGGGGACAGCAGGTCTGATTTCAGAGTGAAAACTGGTAGGCCCCGTTCCCATAGCCTCAGCTCTGCTACCCCCCCCCACTGGACGGTGACTCGGGGGGTGGTCCCTTCTTCTTGTAATGCTCAGGAGCACAGACTGGCTACCCCACCTGGAGGAGGCAGCCAGTACGCTCAGACTGCTCGACTGCAGCTCTTTGGTGGGCTCATCAGAGGAGCCCAGATGAAGATGCAGACCTCGAGCTGAGGCTAATTAAGGAACAGGTGTCCCTTGCAAATTAGCCAGCGCTGGAATTGGCTACTGCAGGATCGGGCATCTGAGTGACAGGATAGAAGGCAGGCGTGGGGCAGCTGCTGAAGTCTTCAGGATGAAAGGAGCTGAGGCAGAAGGTCCTGCCTCAGTCTGCTGAGGGTCTAAGGGGTCCTCTGAGGACTCACCAGCCAAATGTGGCACCTTGTGCTTTCTCTCTCCTTCTTTAAAAAAAAAAAAAAAGGATGAAATAGAAAACCAACAGACAGCCTATCCTCTTGGGTCTTCCAGTCTAGCCCATATGACATTATAAATTAGCTGGCTCCTGAGCATTTTCCAACCCCCAAATGCCATTGATCAGTTCAAACTCTCTTTTCAAGGACTCTTGTCGCCTAACTCATTATAGAAGGCTGGGACACCAGTGGCAGCAGTCAAGCGTGTTTCTTTAAAAAAAAAAATCAAAGAGCAACTCTTTGATTTCTAATGAAATCTTCCAGCTGATCTCTAAGAGTAAAGTCCAAGACAGACCGGGAGGGTACAAATGGGGCCGCTCCAATCTCTTTCTTTCTGGGTCAGTGAAATTGCTGCACCCCACGGCAGCCTTACTGGAGTCCGGATGGACACAAGGCAGCTTGCCTTCCCAAAGTACTGCAGGCCACTGCTTTTTAAGAATGTTCTGGGGTCTATAGCTAAGCAAGGCTGCCTGTCCTTCTGTGTCCCCTCTGCCGACGCTCAGGTGCCAAACGTCCAGCCATCTCTGATCTCTGCTGACATAGGTAATAAATCCTCAAGCTGGGGTTAGCTTTAAACCATGGAAATTTTTTCCTCTCCAAGGCCAGAGTTCCAAATATGGCAGGGCACGGCTCCCCACGGCACAGAGCAGCACAGCGCCCCCCACAGGACGAAGCCACATGCAGCACATATAGGGTTGGGGCTGGAGTCACGTTTCCCTAGCTTCTGCCAGAGGTGAGACCCAAGGACAGAGTGCGATAGAAATCTTCTGTTTTGAATCCCAGCTCTCTGCCCCTCAGAGCCCGGAGGGACACCCACTCTTCAGAACCAGGGACTGGAGATGTGGGGAAGGCACCTGACAGCCTCACGAGAGCTGGAATGGTCCAAGGTTGGGCACTCTATGGGCAGCATGTGGCTCTGCCAAGACCTGGCAAAGCCAAGGCTGATGCCTGCTCAGGTGCCCAAAGCTCAGCCACCACGGGAAATGAAGCCTGCATTTCCCCCGAAGCAGTACAGACATGTTTCTCCCATTCCTAACATGCTGTCCTTTGTTTAGCTGTCCCAAAGGAGAATGCGTGAGTAAACGTCAACATCACAGCCCAGAAGAAAGAAAGGCAGCTTGGAACCTGTCACCAGCTCTCTCTGTACATTTAAACCAGAAGAGTAAAATGGAAAGCTTTAAGTTTGGTCCAAAGGCAGCCCCCTGAAAAGGCTGCCACCTGCCTGTCAGTCACTGCCACTGTCAGCGCCACTGTCCTAGCCGTCTGTCCTTCCTCCCAGCCTCGTCCTACGAAAGTCATCGAGTGGTGACACCAATGTGGCAGGCCTTTCTGCCTCCGTAAAGGGCTCACATATGGTTCCATTTCTCTCTCACACCGGCCTGGGAAGCCACCTGAGCAGGTGGCAATGTCCTCGTTGTATTGATGAGGAGATAGAGGGACCGCAGAGGTCAGTGACAGAATGAGAAAGCAGAGCAACACGGGTGCCTGCAGTTCCTTCTCAGCCCTGCCTCCCAGGGGAGGAGCCCCCAATTCTGCCTCCCAAAGGCAGCACCCTTGGGTGTACATACGAGATGGCGGGGGAAGTGTCAAGGCAACGCTCAAGTGTTGTCCTTCCTACTCAGGGCTGGGAGGTGCAAGACTGAAGGAAGGTTATCTTATTATTATTATTGTCAGCTGTGGGGCTTGAACTCAGGGCCTGGGCGCTGTCCCTCAGCTCTTCAGCTCAAGGCTAGTGGTCTACCACTTGAACCACAGTGCCATTTCCAGCCTTTTCTGCTTATGTGGTGCTGAGGAATTGAACCCAGGGCCTCATGCGTGCAAGGCAAGCACTCTACCACTGAGCCACCTTCCCAGCCCCTGAAGGAGGGTTATATTGGGCCTGCTGGCACTGAGCTGCTTCTTGCCATTTTTTTTCCAAGTAGCAGTTCTCCAAGTATGTGCTTTTTTTGTTTCTCTCTAAAAGTCAACTTTTCTTCAGGAAATAGAACATGATTTTTTGTTGTTCTTGTTCTTGGTGGTGGTAGTGGTGGTGTTGGTTTTAGTTTTACGTTTTTTTTTCCTGGGGGGGGGGCAGACAGAGGCATAGAAAGGGAGGGAGGAAAGGTGAGCAAATGCAATCACACTATTCAGTAGACACCATGTGGAAGGTGACCTATGTGACGTGGGCAGGAATGGAAGGAAGAAACTAGGGGAAAGCAAAGGAAGGCGTGACGTTGTCCAGAAAAAGAAATGCACTCACTCCCTGACTTATGGAATGAGAACCCCTCTGTACAAGTCCTTAATAATAATAAAATTACATTTTTTAAAAAATACAGTTTTCTGCTGGTTTTTGGAATCAATAGAATTCTAAGAGCTGAGAATCCAGGGGCTAGGGGCTTTCTCTCCATTCAATCTCTATGATTCCCAAGTCTCAAGATCAAAGGTCAAGTTTTTTTTTTGGGGGGGGATCTTCTCATTCCAGGATTGGGAGTATCTGAGATTCCTCTGTTAATAGCATGGGTGGGTAAGGTTTTATTTACTTAGTTAGCCAGTCCTAGGGCTTGAACTCAGGGTCTGGGTGCTGTCTCTGAGCCTCTCTGTGCTCAAGGCTAGTACTCTACCACTTGACTCACAGTGCTACTTCCGGCTTTTTCTGAGTAATTTATTGGAGATAAATTGGCTTCAAACCTCAATCCTCAGACCTCAGCCTTCTGATTAGCCCCTGGCACCCAGCTTTTATTTTTGTTGGTGGTACAGGGATTAGAACTCAGGGCTATGTATGTGAGTGCTGGGCTAGTTCTCTACCCCTTGGGCCACACCTCCACCCCAAGGCACCTCTTTTTTTTTTTTGGTCAGTCGTGGGGCTTGAACTCTGGGCCTGGACGCTGTCCCTCAGCTCTTAAGCTCAAGGCGAGCGCTCTACCACTTGAGCCACAGCGCCACTTCTGGTTTTCTGGTGATTTATTGGAGATAGGAATCTCACAGTCTCTCCTGCCCAGGCTAGCTTTGAACCGCGATCCTCAGATCTCAGCCTCCTGAGTAGCTAGGATTACAGGCGTGAGCCACCAGCGCCCGGCTCCAAGGCACCTCTTATAAGGGACCAAGATATTGGTGTCACCCTAAACACAAGGATCTGTGTGGGCAGCAAGCAGAATACAGGACTGGGAGGGTCCAAGGTCTAGGGTTCAAGTGGAGGCAGTCACATGCCAAATGCCCAGCTGAGCTGTCTGGCCTAGTTCTGGAAGGCATTTCAGATAACCATGGGAAGAAAGCCAGGCCTCTAGGGTTGTTCTTGTTGAGTGCTAGGGGTTAAACGTTAATTGGGGTTAAAAGCCACTCAGCATGAGCCCATTCCTAACTGAACTTGCAACCTGCCCTGGATTTACAGTGATGAAATGCTCAAGGATTCTATGCCGATTTCTCGAGTGGCTGTGCACAGTCTGGTTTGGGAAGTTCTCCTGTCTTGAACTACAGCATCTGGGATTTATTCACTAAAAGGAAGCGGGGCTCTCAGGCAGCATGGGATCATGGAAGGGATGCGAACGTCAGGTCACAGGGAGAGGGTGAGGATTCTGTCCAGACGTCCATTAACTCTGAGCCCTGGCAAGTTAGAACTTCTCCATGCATAGAAAGGAGATGTTCCACGGACAGAAGCTCTGGCTGCCTGACCCCACGCCAAGTTACCACCTCACAGCCCATTCATCCTCCAGACATCTTAGAATATGGAACTATCAAAGCCAAGCAAGACCTCCACACAAAGAATCTGAAGTTGGGACTACTGTTTTTTGGCTTTGTTTTTTAAAAAGAGACGGTGTCTTGCCATGTGTTTGGCTTACGTGTTCCTCCAAGGAGCTGCAGGCACGTGGTACACTGTGTTTTGTTTGCCCCCATTGCCTCCACATGAGTTCCTCCATGGTCCAACCCTCTGTGAGAGGCTTCAAGTGTATCGTGTGCAAACACAGGGACCAGTCACTTTGCAGAAGCTGACTGCCAGAAAAAGCAAAGAGGTGCTGGCACTGGAAACCACAGCAGCAGCATGCGCACCAAATCCCATGAACTCTGTCACGATGCCTTGGCTAAAAACTCTAGGACAAGAGGCACTGTGCCATGTGAATGAGGGCATCTATGCTCTGCAGGTCTGAGTTGTACAGGAAACTGTAAGGATCTTTCTAGAATGAGCTTCCCTGGGGCAGCCGATGAACAGTGACCCTGCTGAAGTCTAGCTCAATGATGAGCTAGAGAACAGGAGGAGTCTTGTAGGAGGAGAACTTACGCCAGGATGTGCTGTGGACACAAATCATGATTACCTGGTATTGGAACAGTAAGAGGAGGCTGGGAAGCCTGTTAAAGCTCTGACCCACTCACTCTGCAATAGCAACTAGTATCTGCCCAACACCTTCCAGCGTATGTGTGTGAAGGAGATGATCACCTCTGCATGCCCCTGATTCCATGTGGCCTTCCCCTGCCTGGCACCTAGAAGACACCCGGGAGGGGTGTGCAGAACGGACTGGGAGACTGAACAGTCAGGCGATGGTGGAATGACAGTTGATGCCCGGGCTACTCTACGCAAGTGTGTGCTCCTTGAGCATTACGAGTCCACTCTATAAATCTTGCTCTTATCACATCCTCCAGCAGAAAACCAAGTCTGCTGCAGGCAGAACCACTCAGCCTGCTCTGAATGGCCGAGTGGGAGAGGCGACACATGCCTGCGATTCTCATCAAGGGCAAGGCTGTGCTTGCCGGAGGATGCCGAGGCCCCAGCGGGGGCAAAAGTGGACAATCAAGATTCGAGCAGGGAGTGCTTACCAAGGAAAGAAACCCAAGGGACCCAACAAGAGTTCAAGAGCCAGGAGCTGGTCAGGAGGGGCCTTCGTCTCCACCTAGTAACAGGCATGGAGGAATGCTGGGCACCTGTGTGGTACAGACTGGCTGTGAGGGGATGCCAGACCAACCTCTGCTATGGTGCTGGTGCAAATGCAGGGAGAGTGAGCTCCTGGGGAAGTCAAGGAAGGGTGGCCACTCTCTTTTAGGAGGTACTGACACCGGGAAACTCTGCATATGGACAGTTCTAGCTGCTGCAAGCCTGGAATGCCACTCCAATCAGCTGTGTCTGGGAAGGGCGTGGAAAAGAACAGAGGTGGTTCTCCTGTATGGAGTAGAGGGATCATGTGCTCTGGGAGCTGGCAGCTTAGGGTGGTTATGATCCAGACTGTGCCACACAGGGCTTCTGACTGCTAAGAAGGAAGGGGGAACTAGGAGGAAGTCTATGGCTCCTGACACCAGTGGACGATTCCCGAGGGCCTGTGCCCACGGCTGCTCCCTCAGACACGGCCCTGTCTGCAAGAAGACCATCAGAGGCACTTGAAAGGCAGTTCTTGGGTTCACTCTCATTACTCCCCAAAACACTCAATGAAAAGCCACCCCTCAGTGTTTGACACTTAAAAACACACCCAGACTCCTTTCTATAAACTTTCACCACCTCAGCCCCAGCCTGTAGCATCCGGACAAAGCCTATGTTACATATAGTTAAATCCTCCACCCATCATTCCCCAAGCTTTTAGCAGGTAGAGCGAGGGCTGCATCCCGAGGTTAGTAGCGAGGTATCCCTTTGCTTTCCCCCAATCTCTTCAGGCTTCCCCAGGGCCCCCTCAGGGGTGGGCCGGGCTGCGGTGGCCGCCTTGGCCTGATGTGGCCTCTGCTTCTCTTGCCCTGTCTTTAGAGGACATGACTGCATGTCTGTGTGGTGTTTCTCAGCTGAAAAGCCAGATGGCACCTGGTGGTGGGCTGAGTTCCAAGTATTTGATGCCAGAGCTACAACCCTGGTGGTTTGGGGGAGAAGATAAATATTGTGGAAAACCCACACAGTCATTTACTTAATGATTATAAGCCATCAGGGTTTGTAAAGGATGGCCGGCTCCTTGCAAGTATGGCAGAAAGAGATGAAAACCAGCTCCCGCGGGTCCAGATGGACAGACGGGAAGGTTGGTCTTGAACTACCAGGGCTTAACGAGGATTACCTGGGGAGCCGCAGTGGACGGCTGGGAGGCGGGAGGCAGCTGGGGGCTCAGCCTGGAGAGACAGATCTGACAGCGGAGCTGGCACCTAGACCAATTCTCCGCTGGCTGAGAAGGGGTTGGTGGGCTGCCCTGACCTCACAGCGTGGAACTGCTCCTCTCCCCTTCAGCTCCCCAGTCAGGGGTGCTCTAGTCCTTGCTTGAAAGAAACTTCCATCCTGGTAGTGAAAGCCAGAGGGGAGGGCCAGCCGGGCAGGCAGCTGGTCTGGCTGGGGCAGTGGCCGGCCGATAGCTCAAAGGATAAGGGAGGCATTTGTGCTGACTCTGGCCGCAGACCTTGAAAGGACGGCTCAGTTGAAAGTGGACTTGTCATTCAAACACTCAAGGAACAGCACTGCATGAAGTCTAGATGTAGTGGGAAGGACACACCACCCCTACCCAGCGTGCGATCCTCATGAGCCAGGTAGCTACATGATCATAAAAGCCCAACGGACGCCGTGGTGGGGGAGGAGGCGGGGGCCGCAGGGAAGGAGCCCCTGGGTCCCGTGCAGAATAGGAGGCCGTGGGACTGGGAAGCGAGGCAAACGCACGCCAGGGACCCAGAGCCTTGGAGGTGCCCAGTGTGTTGGGGGACGCTGGCCGGTAAGGGTGGCTCTAGGCAGCTGGGGCAGACGTGCTGTGTGGAGTGTAGATTTTGCCTCACAGAGAGGGGCTTCAGAGGGGCTTCTGCAGGGAGAATGGCAATCAGATTTACCTAAGGTCAGGCTTGAACCACAGAAATGGACAAGTCCCATGGCTCGGGCCACGCTCCCAGGGGATGGGGCGCTGGGCTGGACACCGGGAGGGTGGCAGGCACACAGTCCCCCACGCACCTGCATCTGTGCCCAGGACCCTGGCAGGATTCCTTTCTCCTCTGAGGCCGACCAGGGACTTCAAGTATGGGAGAGCAAGAAGGGGACATTTATTTTATCCTGGTGAGGGGAATATAAAGGCTGACCCAGGAGCCTGCAGGGAGACACAGCAAAGGACACACACCTATACACACCTAGCGCCTGCTGTGGAGAGACCCTTTGGTGGGATGACAGCCGCCCTCCTTTCTTTCTGGCTCTCTCAGGCTGAGGTGCAAAGATGAAAAACTCCTGGGGTACACTGGCCTGGGTGGCTGGCTCTCAGTTTTTTAGCTACTAACCTTTGTCATCCACACTGCGTCAGAGAAGAGCGAGACAGGTACTACGATCTCACATAAGGACGGGTCCATGTCTGCTTGGCCCCACACCACCATGAGCTGGGGAATCCTGCAGGGGCTAGACCAGTGGCCAGCTCAGTCCTGACAGTTTCTAAGAACAAGACAGCTCCAGACTCTAGAGGAACAGGTGGATGAATGGTCAAGGCATCTACACGCTACCACCCAACTGTGTCAAGAAGGAACCTACACAGGGACAACTAGTGGTGGAAGATACAGGTGTCCTTGGGCCTGCAACCCCTGTTCGTATCTCTATGAGCCAGAACCCCACTGTTCTGGGGCCTGGGGTCTGGCCCTCGATCCTTTGCCTCAGGAACGGCAGCAGGGAGGGTTAGCACCCTCTCGCGCCTCGAGTGCTTGGAGCTGGTGCTGTGCTTCATGAGAGGTGCCAGGTGATCGCTTGAGAGGCTCTCAGCCTCCTCCTTTCCTCCTTCCACACTCCTGGGGCAGGAAGAGCGATGGGGGTGGGAATGCTCCATACTAGTGCTAGAGGGAGGGAGGGAAGTCAGGTGCCCAGGGCATGGGAGCCCTGCGGAGAAGAGCACACAGGCCAAGCTGGCTCCACCTCTTCCCCGGCTGACGTCTGACCTCGAAATAGACTGGGGACTGAATAACCTTGGAGGCAGGGAAGGAGGGGAGCCAGCACATCAAGCTGGCTGATTAACGAGCTCTGTTAACCTGGGTATTAGAAATCACACTAGTATCTGGGTGCTGGAGGCTCACGCCTGTAATCCTACTTAGGAGGCTGAGACCTGAGGATCGTGGTTCAAAGCCGGCCCAGGCAGGAAAGTCTGTGTGACTCTTATCTCTAATGAACCACCAGAAAACCAGAAGTGATGCTGTAGCTCAGGGACAGCACCCAGGCCCTGAGTTCAAGCCCCACAACTGACAAAAGAAAGAAAGAAAGAAAGAAAGAAAGAAAGAAAGAAAGAAAGAAAGAAAGAAAGAAAGAAAGAAAGAAAGAAAGAAAGAAAGAAATCACACTAGTACCCCCAGCTTCCTTCCTAGTTGGTGGTCAGCACAGAATGCCCTCCATGGGGGCTGGCATGTTGTGAGTCTGGAGTCTCCCAAGCAGCAGATTTACAGGAAGCCAAGGTTATCACTGGGAAGGGACAGGGGAGGTACTGGGTCCCCTCAGTAGAATAGTTACTGGCACACAGATACCACCCTGCCTTTTCTCCAAGGACAATCAGCGTCTGCAACAGCCTGCATAGAACCAGGCACCACTGCTACCTGTCACCCTGGACCGTGCTCAGTGTCTACCCAGGGTTTCTCAGTGGCCCAGGCTGGACAACTGTGGATGCACTGGCCAGTGTCTTCCCTGGGGTTGCTGAGCACCGTCCCAGGGTGGCAAACAGTTTTATAAGACCAGAGTGGCCTCTTCCCTGGGGCTGGGGGCTAGCAAGAATATTACTACTGTAAAACAGTTTCCTGGCCTCATGGCCTGAGAATCTGCTATGTTAGGCCTGGTGAGAATCTTTTTTTTTTTTGGTCGGTCGTGGGGCTTGAACTCTGGGCCTAGGCACTGTCCTGTACTCTTCAGCTCAAAGCGAGTGCTCTACCACTTGAGCTACAGAGCCACTTCCAGTTTTCCGGTGGTTCATTGGAGATAAGAGTCTCACAGACTTTCCTGCCGGGGCTGGCTCTGAACCATGATCCTCAGATCTCAGCCTCCTGAGTAGCTAGGATTACAGGTGTAAGCCAGGGATCAGTAGAACATAAGGCCTCACATAATAGGCAAGCAGTGTTCTACCACCAAGCCATATCCACAATGCTCAGAATCAAGATAGATAGCTAGATAGTTTTTTTTGTTTTGTTTGGGTTTTTGTGGAGTGGGGGTTGGTGCCTATACTGGGGCTTGAACCCAGGGCCTCACACTCTTGCTTAGCTTTTTTGCTTAAGGCTGGTACTCTACCACTTGGAACACATCTCCATTTCTGATTTTTTGCTGATTAATTGGACATAAGAGTATCGTGGGGGTGGGGTGCTGATTAATTGGACATAAGAGTATCGTGGGGGTGGGGTGGGGAGAGGGGAGGAGGATTCGGTGGGGGGGGGATGGGAAGTGATGGGAAGGGGAAACAAAGGAGGAGGCTACAGTGCTTGATAAGAAATGTACTCATTATCTTGCCCATGTAATTGTAACTGCTCTGTACAGTATTTTCACAATAAAAAAAAAAAAAAGAGTATCTCCTATTTGTCTGCCCAGGCTGGCTTCAAACCTCCATCTTCAGATCTCAGCTTCCTGAGCAGCTAGAGATTATAAGCATGAGCGGCCAGGGCCTGATTCAGAATCCATATTCTTAACAAGGGTCAAGGCATTCTTGGTCAGTGGCCCGGGAACCAGATACTGCGAGGCCCTTGTCTAATCTGGGAAGTCTTACTAGAGACAGTTTATCTGTATAAGTGAAGAAAAGACACCAGCACTGTGTGGCCATTTCAGGCCACAGAGGCCTGTGGGCTCATCCCAGGTTTCCAGTGACCGTCTCCATTGGAGGCTACGGCAGTTCTTAGGTGCCTTGTGACCCTTCCTTGTGGAGTCACACTCTCAACACAGCATCTACTAAGTGTGACACCCTCGCCACACTTCCCTCCGTGCTCAAAGGCTTATTAAGATGTATCTTTGTCTCCTCAGCTAATCCAGAAGACTTCCAGAGCTCATGCTAATTAGTCACATGGCATCATTAATATGCACCCTAATTGTTCAGCTCTGCATCGCACCTCTCATACCCATGCCCCACACATCTTTCTGCTGCCTGTAAACCCTGCAGGCTTCTGTGGCCCCTCCTGCCTCTTCAGGGACTGGGGTGCACTGGAGAACATACACGGGCAGACTTTAGGCCAGTGTGTCTTGCTGGGACTCTGGCCACACCAAGGCGTGCCATTATTACTTTAGTGTGAGTGCTCTATGTAATTAAACAATCACTGCCGCCTGGAGGGCTCCTTAAAAGAACACCAGGTTCTGCTTATCATACGTACCCTGTAACGAAAGCTAGTATCTTCAGGGACAGTCCAGCCTCCCACAACCTAGCAGGGCCACCAAGTGCTTTGAACTGTCTCTGGGACAGAAGAAGGAAAATAGTTTGGCATATAGTTTTCATGCTAGTTAGCCCAAAATATTTAAGCATATCCCTTATTCCTCTAGGATTATGGGGAGGTTGCTGGATTGTTCTGAATATAGGTGGTTGTGCTTTTAATTTCTCATGAGTTAAAGCAAAAACAAAACAGCAACCACACACACACACACACAAAAAAAAAAAAAAACGGGTGGGAGAAGATATGAAAGCAACAAGAGATATCTCCTTAAACAATACAAAGTTGTTACTGGGTACAGCCGAGCAAATCTGTAATCCCAGCACTGAGAAGCTGGAGAAGACCTCCAGAGTGGGGTCAGACTGGGCGACACAGCAAGAACCAGTCTCTGAAAGACTGCATGCACACACAGATAGACAAGGGGCAGGAGCAGGGCTCGGCCTGATGGCTAAGGAGGCCAGGTACACTGGGGTTTTATCCCTACTTGCATTGCTTGCAAGCAAGGCGCATCAAGCTCAGGGTCTGGCTGAGATCTGTGGAAGGCATGTATAAAAATGGTCATGGAGAGGCACAGTGCAGAAGGTCCCCGGCAGGGATGAACACACCCCATGGAGACCTACTTGGAAGCTCCCCAACCAAATGAGCCAATTCGTGAGTGTGGGCTGTGGGTGGAGGCCACCGTTGCACAGAGCATTCCTGGCTTGCGGGACACACATGGGGATGGGGTGGGCCAGCCTTAGTGCTGCCTTTGGGTGGGCTGATTCTCATGCCCACTCCGGCTAGCCACCTGCTGTACCTTCCAACTGGACTTCGGGTTTTCTGCACAGGCAATGGGCTCCTGAAGTTCTATTTATAAATGCTTTGCTTTCACAGAGTAACATGATAAACCCACGAGGGAGTACTTAAGGGAGCCCCACAGCTCATCCTTCTATGAAGTGTGGAATCACCATATGACAGCCACCTCAACTCGGTTTTATATGTTTGGACTTTCTTTTCTTTTTTTTTGGGGGGGGGTGCCAGTCATGGGGCCTGAACTCTGCACCTGGCTGTTGTCCCTTAGCTCTTCAGCTCAAGGTGAGTGCTCTACCACTTGAGCCACAGTGCCACTTCCGGTTTTCTTATGGTTTATTGGAGATTCATAGACTTTCCTGCCTGGGCTGGCTTTGAACTGTGATCCTCAGATCTCAGCATCCTGTGTAGCTAGGATTACAGGCATGGATTTTCATATAAAGGATTATACTGGGGTGGGGGTGGGGACAAGATTATGGCAAGTAAATTTTTTTTGGCGGGGGGTGGATGTAGGGCTTGAACTCAGGGCCTGGGCATGGTCCCTGAGCTTTTGCACAGCTGGCATGTAAAACCTTTGGTCCCAGCTAGGCACTTGGTGGCTCACGCCTGTGATCCTAGCTACTCAGGAGGCTGAGATCTGAAGATCACAGTTTAAAGCCAGCCTGGACATGAGAGTCTGAGAGACTCATCTCCAATTAATCATCACAAAGCTGAAGTGGAGCTGTGGCTCAAGTGGTAGAGTGCCAGCCCTGAGAAGAAAAAAGCTAAGGGATTGTGCCCAAACCTTAGGTTCAAGCTTTAGCTGCTTCCCTGAGTGAACTGGGGAATGTGGCATGGAACAGATGTGCAACCAGGGAAATCAAGCTGCCATTGCTCCAAGTGCCTGGAAGTGAACTGGTTCATTTGGGCGAGTGGTATCTGCAAGGCTGCGCTCCTAACTCTCCAGACAGAGGAGCAGGTTATGGACATCCTAACAGGGTCCGAGAGACATTCCACCTGAGCAGGGGGTGGTCCACCTGGCCTCGGCGCAGTGGAGTCTGTACAGAAAACAGCACTCCTTGCTGCCTGGTGACCCCGAGCCCCAGAACGGGCTTCAGCTGACAGTGTGGCGGAGGGCACAGGGAATGAGCACTGTCCTCGGAGCTACAGCATCAGGAACTGGCCATAGGGGATGATAGATGATGGGCTTAATGCCAGCCGACAGAACCCATGTCCCTAAGTGCATTATTAAAAATAAAAACCCTCTCCTTGAGCAGGTGGAGGGAGCATGGGCTAAACACTCAAGAGTCGAGGATGACAGGGGGAAGCAGTCACACTGTGGCTCAGGGAGGGGTTATCTGGTGTCCGTGGATAACATTAGTCAGTTCAAGGAGGACTGGAGGCTGTCTTGGGGACCATAGTGGCACTGCGGGGATGATGGAGGCAGGTGAGGGTTCAGGGGTCCTGTGCAGATGGTGACAAACAGACCTGCATTAAAGCAAGTGACAGGTAGCCTGAATTTCATTTACAGAGGGATGGGAAGCAGGAAATGTACCCCAAAACACAAGGTGACTGTCAAGAGGAGCTACAGATAGCTCCCAGGGATAAGTTTAAAAAAAAAGAGAGAGAGAGAAAGTAAAACACAGGCCTGTCCCTGGGTTATTGATTTCCTTGGAAAAGAAAGAGACAAGCTAATCCTTCCACATCTGTCTCTCCAATCCGAGTGTGATCAGTGGAGGCGAGCTCACTCTGTATTAGGTACTCAGTGAGCAGGCACCTCCATTTCTGCAGAGTAGGGAAAATTCATTCTTCCTGGAGAAGCGAGGGACAAATTAGACCCAGGGCTCCCTGGCTGTGATGGGGCCCCGTTCCATGGACAAGTTGGAGGAAGGATGATGACCAGCAAAACAAACCCAACCTCTTGGAGCCTTCAGAATAGACTGGGGTGAAGCCACCAAGAGGCAGCTGGGAAGTAGAAAGGACAGGAGAGGGGCTAGGTGTCCCCAGCAGTCTAGTCCCCAGGGAGGGTCACTATTCTTTCAAGGAAGGACTTGAAGGCCACTCCATCCCCGGCCCCATTCCTCTCCTGCTTTGCTGTTTCCAGGAGGGACCAACCTGTTGGGACAGACAGTTCACTTCCTCTGTCAGAGGAGGTCTATTCCTCCCAAGCAAAAGCCCGTCTTTCCTGCTTCACCAGGCCCCACTTCCTGCTAGAGTCTGCCCCACAAATCTGGGGGTACCACTACTGCGGAAAAATAGCCCGAGTGTGCCAATAACCACAGGGGAGTGCAACACAGTCACCCGGAGAGTGTCCACATCTTGTGAAGTCACCACGGTGCCTCAGACTTGTTGCTCCGTGGTTAACTGTCCCTCCTCACTGGTCCTGAAGGCCTCTAGGCCACCTCCTGCCCCAGAATTGTTAAGAATAAATATTCAAGAGATGGCAGCGGTGACCCACTTATTAGCAGATGCCACAGCCGCAGGGCACAGAGGCGGAGGCTGGAAGTACAGAGAGAGAGCGTGGCAGAGGAGGAGAATGTCCTTGGGAAGAGGCACCCAGTTCCAACCCGACTTGAGTCACTAGGATAGGTCAACCGCACTACTGAGGAGTGAAGGGCAAGACAGCTGCTCAAAATCGACAGTGAGGAGGTGCTCACCAAGCACAGGCACACTGTCCCAACCCCCTGAGAATGCCAACCGGACACCATGTGCAACCAACCCCCCCCCCCACCGCCGAGTTAACACCGGGCTCCAAGGACTAACAAACAGACATTCTCTGTCCCCCAACCTGTGCATTACAGCTGGATTGCTGTATAAGCAGAGCACATGGATCTGAGTCTTGGCAAGTAGGGTGATCTGGGGTTAGCAGGGCAAAAACCCCCCAAAGAGCTGGCACTGTTTGCTTCATGCTGGGACCCTGGGGAAGCCACTGTCTCTAAGTCTCTGTTCCCACTGGCACCTGCCCACCCCCTCATAAAATGAGATGATGCTGTGTACTTTACTGCCTGGCTGGGAGTCCTAACTGAGAAACCTGGAAGTCAGTGGTAACATGGACGGGAGAGGAACGGAGATCAGGAGGAACTTTCTCAAACTGGGCAGCACTGCCAGGTGGGCACATTGCTCCCTTCAGCAAGGGGGTATTTTCTCCTTGAGTGGGCCTGTTTTAGGGAGAGACCACTTGGCTAAAAAACTGGGGGCTGGCCTTTTGTTTTAAGCAACAAACAAAGGCAATTGTTGCAGTGGAAGTCAGAGCCAAGGAGGAACGGAAAAAAACATGGTCTCCTGCAGATCCAATAGACAAGACCTTGGTGAAGGCCCGGAAGGCCCCTTCCCACGCTTACCTTAGCTGAATCTACGGGTGACCATTCTCTAGGAAGAGACTTCCCCATGTTCCAACCTTCAAGGGGGTAAAGGGGAAGGAGGGCGGGAAAGATGCCCTTGGTCCGTGGGAGTGGCCAGACACCTGCAGGCTGCATCTCTGCACCAGAGCCACCTGTGCCCGAGAGGCGGATCTCCCAGCTCCCCGGGTTCAGGGTGACCTTGTCCTGTCCCAAGGCAGCTAACAAGGGGCCCCCTGCTCAACAGGGCCAGTTTGTGGCCGGGTCTCCAGCCAGGATAAGCTCTGCTTTGCCATCTGTGCTCTGGCTCAGTTGGGCCGGTGCCTGCTGGTGACCCAGCAACGCCTGCCCACCGCTGAGTGGCGGATGCCACCTGTTTTTCTGAACAAGAAGCTTTGGGCATTGAGGGAGTCCCTAGGGCTCCCTCCGGGTGTTCTTGCTGGAAGGAGGGATGGATCTGGGCAAGGGGTGGTGGTGGTGGTGGAAGGCCAGGCTGGGTGATGCCAGCCCTAGACAGTAAGAGTGCCTGAGCACTGCTCCCAGGCCTGGGGACAGGGCCCAGTCACACACCCTGTGCCCAGGGGCCCTTGGCTCCTGGGCCCTGCAGCAGAGCTGCATTCTGACTTTGTTCCCTACCACAGCCAGAGAAGCTCTGGAGAAAGAACCCCAAGGCGCTCCCCAGGAGGGAGGCAAGGTTCACTGCCTAACAGGGCTGGGGCACCTGACACTTTCTCATTTCATCCTTCAAAGGAGCAGGAGGGCTAGGGGGCGGGGCCTGAACCTCCAAGGTCAGCTGAGGCAAGAGAACTCTCATGGGCCCTAATGACAGGGCCCAGGTCACTGCCGGCTCCAGCTGTGGCAGCCGGCCCGGGGTAGCCAAAAGCTCCAGTGAGGCAGCGGGGGGCTTGGGGGACACTGCTGGCAGCACCCTGCTCTGTGACCACAGCAGGAAGGAGGAGGAGAAACTGACTCATATCAGCTGCGCCCGGGAATCACAGGAAGTGGCCGGGGGGTCGGGGGAAGAGGAATTTTCCACTTGTTATGGTCAAGGGCTTTGGAAGATGACTGGGAGCTGCTGGGAGAGAGAACTTCCTTCTTTGTATATAATCATGATGCTACACACAGGCTGGCCTCGGATAGTTAATAGCCCAGATATTCTCTCATTTTGTGTGTGCTTCTCAGGAGCATTTTTGGGGAAGAAAAAGCATCGATGGTTTCCAGAGGACTTTCTGAAAATGAAGCCACAATATAAAAGCCTGTATCTTTATCCCACAGAACATTCTGTCCCGGAATAGCAATGAAGATGCAGTTAGTACAAGGCCTTCTTAAAGATGCAGGCCAGGAGGGCAGCGTTTACCTGAGACAAAAGCACAGTCTGCACACGAGGCAGGGTGCTGCATTCCATGGACCTCCTCCACCTGCTCCCTGCCCTGTTAAACATCTCGGATCTGTAAGGTCGGATCAGCTGGTGGCGCCAGGCACACTGGCATCACCAGAAGGCATGGATGGTCTGAATGTCAGTGATAAGGACTCTCCTCCCCAGATCTAAGGAAGCTGCTTGCTAGAGTCTGGCTTTCCTTCTTCCCTTTAAGGAGAGGGAGGGTCTACAGAGAGAGCAAGCCCCCGTGCTGGGGGGGGGGGGTAAGGGGAAGCGGCAGTACAACGCTGTAAGGCAGCTTTGAAGGCGAGGTGCAGGCCTGTCTGCTCTGAGTTCCTTGGAACTGGGTAGAAGAGGGCAGGTAGAGCAAAAGCTTCAGGGCAGCCAGAAGTCGTGGGATGGGCTGGGGCAAAGTGAACCATGGGACCCACAGCCCAGAGAGCAAGTCTTCCTGCTAATGCTGCAGCCTTGGCCTCCCAGGTCTGGAGCGTTCACAGACATTGGGGGCAATTAGCTCCGTGAATTATAAGTGCAATATCTGGGAGATGAAGGCAGTAATGAATGGCTGTCTCCTTCCTGAGGGGGTTCCTTCTATTTGGTCAGAGTTATTGAGGCTCAGCAAGAGAGGCCTCCATCACATGGAAGGTTTATAGGCCCAAGGAAAGGGGCAATTTAACAAGACAATAATAATGCTTCTGCATAATTTACCAAGCAAATGGAAGCAACTAATACTCTGTACCTATTTTGCGAGTGGGTGGGGGAATGTGCCAGACAGTCTACGGACTCCAGCAGCCTCCCCGGTGAGGACCCACGGGAGGGGCTTGGCTGGTCTGGCTCCTCCCAAAGCCCCTTGGGTCTCTTCCTCCACACCCTCCTCCTGCCCACCATGCAGGGGGAGGAGAGATTCAGAAGGGCCTTAGACTTTTGCTAATGTTGTCATCTGAAGTGTGCTGAAAGGCTAAATGGCCAACAAGATCTCTAGTGTTTTGGGTCCCTAGACTGCCTCTTCTGGTTCTGGGCCAAAGGGCACCAGAAAATTAAACCTGCTATCAACTCCCCCCAGGCCTGCAGTGGGAAGATCAGAGACACAACTTCACTATAAGACAAAATGCCAAGCCATCCCTAAATGCTCAGAGGAGAAACATAGACCATTGACAAACTGATCTAGAAACAGAGAGGAAACAGATCTCTGTGGTCTAGGCCTAAGCACTAGGGTGGGAAGGGAAAGGCAGTGACTCTTAGGGTTATCAAGTCCAGACAGTAGGCAAAGCCTTGTGGAAGCCTTTGCCAGGATGGGAACGACCAAGTCAAGAGGTCTCCGCTAGAAAGGCTTGGCTCTCTGTTCTGGCCTCCGCTTCCCTCTTCCGAACAGCTCAGTAGCCACAGGTCAAATTGTATTGTCCAGCATACCCTGCACACAGCACACCCTCAAGTTGTATCGCCCAGCACACACCTCTGCCCAGGGCTGCGGAGGACCAAGAGGAGACAGAAAAGGTATTAATAGATGCTGCAAAAGCCGAAGGGAAGCATTTCTGCTCCCCATCCCTGAAGCAGGCAGAGATAAACAACTACCTCTGATATTGTTGTGTCTTATTGCCGAGGCCCGTCTGGCTTATTATTTAGCTCCACCCCAACCACACCAAGACGAAGCCTGGAGATTCATCTTCTTTAGACCACAGGGAGGTGGGGAGACAGGAGGAGGGCTGGGCTGATCCCTCCCTGTCTGCAGAGCTTGTCTGTGGTCAGGATCAAACTGTAAGATGAATTAGTCCGTGTGTGTGTGTGTGTGTGTGTGTGTGTGTGTGTGTGTGTGTGTGTGTGTGTGTGTGTGTGTGTGTGTGTGTGTGTGATTAAGACACAGAAGTCCGTGTGTGTGTATGTGTGTGTGTGTGTGTGTGTGTTAAGATTAAGACACAGAAGTCTCTGGAAAGTGAGATCTGGAAGGCACTCTCAGGGCTTTGCATAGTGCCCCTCAAACCCTGAGCTAAATCCACAACAGCCCACAGTCCTCGCAGATGCTAACCCCAAACCACGTCTGAGTTTGAGGCCTGCTCGTCAGGACACTGGAGACTGTCTCTGTGATACCATTTTCTGCGAGGGCGGCAGTGTAGAGGGGTACAGGCCCTCCTTTCTGAAGACAGCGTTCAACCAGAGGAAAGATGGGTCAGACATCCCCGGCACTCACCAGGTAGATGCGGTAGGCGTCTATTCTGCGCAGGGGCCCCCAGCACAGATCAGTGTCGTTGGATTTAGTGTCTTTCTCCACGTCACACGAGTCATTTCCAGCAGCACTGCTGAGAAAGCAAAGATGGACTCAGACTTGGGGCGGCTCTCTATTTCATGGGAAGTCACTCCCCATACTCATACAGGGCTTCTGTGCCAGCACCATTTCCCAGTGACTCAGGGCCCTTGATGGGACTCTAAGCCATCCCTAACATGGCAGGGAGGGACAGCAGTCAGAGAACACGCGGTTAAAGACAGACAGCATGGCTGGCTGTGGTGTGTGTAAGACAGGGCCTTTGGTGTTCTCATTCCTCAGGCCAAATGCACGGCCCTCTGCTTGTACACTGGACCCTCTGCCCTGGCTGGCCAGCACAGTCTGGGTGCTTGCGGGGTGTACTCACCACGTCACCTGCATGAGGGAGAAGGGCACAGCTGCGGCATAGATGGCCAGGTCCCCGTACAGGTAAATGATGATGCAGAAATAGAATAAGTTGACCCCCACTGAAAGCAACAAAGCCATGAGTTAGGGAGCCAGAAAGAGGTGCTGGTGTTCTGTTTTGATGATTAAACCTTTTCCCCTTTCCTAGCTTTCAGTTCTCCGAGCCTTGTGCTTTCTACAAAAGGGGGAAAAATGACCCTGAAGTCCTGTTTCTTATTCTGGCTGGTCAGAAAGGTTCCAAATTTAGGAAGAGAGAGAGAGAGAATGTGTGTGTGTGTGTGTGTGTGTGAAAGTATACGTGTGTGCAGTCTGAACTCAGGGCCTCACACTTGCTAGGCAGGCATGCTACCACTTGAGCCGTGTACCCAGCCCAATTCAGATCTAGATGAGTATGAGGTCCCAGGAGGAATGGGAGGCCCCTTCACACTAGGTTTGGCTGTGTGGAAGAGAAGGAGAGACATGCTGAGTCAGAAGCATGGCCCCCCAGAGCACTAGGACCAGAGCCCCTTCTGAACCAAGGAATGGCTCTGAGACAGATTGCTAGTAATAAACCGAAGCACAAGCTGGGTGCCAGTGGCTCAGACCTGTAATACCAGCTACTCAGGAGGCTGAGATCTGAGGATCCTGGTTTAAGGCTAGCCCGGAGAAGAAAGCTACCAATCTTTTTTTGGGGGGGGTCTGGTTGTAGGGCCTGGACTCTGGGCCTAGGCGCTGTCCCTTACCTCTTCAGCTCAAGGCTAGCTCTCTACCACTTGAGCCACAGCGCCACTTCCGGCTTTTTTCTTTTTGCTTATGTGGTGCTGAGGAATCGAATCCAGGGCCTCAGGCATGCAAGGCAAGTGCTTTACCACTGAGCCACCTTCCCAGCCCAAAGCTAGCAATCTTATCTCTAACTAACCAGCAAAAAGCTGCAGCTCAAGTGGTGCTAGCTTTGAGCACGAATGCTTAGGGACTGCACCCAGGCCCTGAGTTCAAGCTCTAGTATTAGTACATATGCATGTGCATGCACACACATACACACACCCAAAGCACAGAAGAGCTGGTAGAAATGGAGCAGCACACTGAGGCTGTAACTGAGAGTGTGAAAAGCCTTTCATTCCCAAGGATCCTGAACTCAGACTTGAACTCCACTGAATCTGATATACCACCCAGCACCTGGAGGCCCAGGGTGGCCTGTGTGCTGTGGAGACACAGTGCTCGGGACAGCTTCCCCTTTCCTTCCTTCGAGAAGAGCCAGTGAGGGACAGCTGGCTCTGGAGGGTGCACTACGCCATCAAGCTCCCTGTGCAGAGGCTAACCTTCATCTGCTCGCTGCAGAAGCAGCTTGCACTAGGAGCCAGAAACATAGGGCTCTTGTCCTAATTCTATCAGACAGGTTTCTCCACTCTGACAGGTCCCTGAACATCTCTTATCTTGTATGATGAGAAGAATTCCACCTGCACCATCTTCTGTTTGTGACTCTAGTTATAAGGATTGGGACAGAGGCTCTGAAAACAGCAGCCAGGCTCAACAACCTAAGGGTTATAGCCCCGGACAGCCACTCTCCAACTCCTGCTCAGAGGAATTACTCAAGTTTTGGTTGTCACTTGGTCTCAAGTGGCTGTTTTCTCTGAGAACAGAAAGAAAAATGAAGTGACAGTTCCCTTCTAATCCTGGTGGCTCAGAAGAGCCTTCGGGATCCCCAGGGGAAAGCTTGGGATGTGTCACTCCTGGGTTATCTGAGGTCAGTTCTGCTCTTAGGAATCTAGGGGGGAAAAATCAGGAAAACATGCCAGAGGGCCTGGCACCTGCTTGTTTGAACATGCTGCCTGGAATGTCCTTACCTGACATGCTAGAAATGGCCTTGACGTCCAAGTTCAGTGGCCCATGGGGCTGTCCGTCACTCATGCCCCAGACTCTGGGTGCATATCCAGTTTGCCTTTCTGCTCTCTGTGAGGAGGCACTGTCCCTTCCCTACTGTTTTCCCGCCACCTGCCAACAGCTCCAGTGTCAGCTGTTTATAAACTGCCTTCAGCCCTCCCTGATCAATAAAATTTCATTACTAGACACAAAGTAGGAAAATCGATGTACTTCCTGAGAGGACATCAATGACTAGGCCTGGCATTTGTAATTACAAGAAATGACTGGGGACCCCAGAGGAGCCCTTTGTGGAGGCCAAAGGTGACAATTTGGCAATCTGGGTTATGAACAGGGCAGAGTATGAGTCTATACACCATCTCCTACTGGATACAACTGGCCATATCTGAAGAGTTTTGACTGCCACCAGCAAGAGGCACTATATAGCCCACAATGTCTAGGACAGGACCACCCTCACACACAAACACCAACTCCACCACAATGAAGAGTTATCTAGCCCAATATCACCAGTGCAGAGCTTGAAGAACTCTGCCAGAGATAGCAAAGAAGCTCCTGTAAGTGTGGGGCTGCCACCACAAAATGTGCCACTTCCTTTTAGATGTGGGTAAGCTGGGAGTCTGCTCCATGGGGGAGAAAAGACAAAGCAAAGCACTAGTTCCTAGAATTCTTACAGAAACCAGGGCAGACGGCAGAACGTAAGGATGAGAAAGCAGGCTTAAAGGTGCGCATGCTCCCTCTAATGTGCACCTCATCTTCCAAGCCTGCACTTGGAAGGGGGCTCTGCAGGGCTGTCAGGAGGAAACACTTTCACCCTCTTGGTCTAGTGGATGGGAAGTGATGGAAACAGAACAAAAGAAAGGCACAGAGGTCTGGCTGAACATAGCCAAGTTGTTTTTGATGAATTCTGGAAATCCTCTATGAGGCTGATTCCAAGAGGGAGAAAAGTCAGGTAGAGCCGAGCCTTGGACAGCCTGTGCCAATAATCATTTCTGGATGGACCATCAAATCACACCACTGGTGACAAACTGAGTGGCTAGCCAGTTTCTGCAGTCCCCCCTACCTCTAAGTGAAGTACAGCCATACTCAAGACCGGGAATGACCCAGGGCAATTCCCCACTCAGCACACTGGGGACTTGATGGAGGGGCAGAATGTTTTCTGAGACAGCCATACGAGAAAGCCCTTGCTAAGATTCTGCTTGATTCTCAAGGAAGCAGAAACAGGTAAGTCTGGGCATTAAAAACTAAACTCTTACACAGGTGGTCTTCTAAAAAAACAAGACTGTCCATAGTTACACGATGCTACCTATGGCTGGCAGACCCATCCACCTGACGCTAGTGGATCCTTGCAAGCTGTAGTCAAATGCCAGCCAGGAGCAGGCAGAGACGGGAGGCAGCCAACGTGTCATCTCTGCTCTCCAGGGCTCCATGCCCATATGGCAGCCATAGCCTGTGCGCCTAACGCCCTCTGCTGGCTACTTGGAGTACACATCCAGGCGTGCCCACGGCACATCCTACCATATAGTCCGAGGCTACTGCCTTGGAAGACAGCCAAGTCAGAAGCAATCAACAAGACGCACAAAACTCTCCGATGCCCCCCTGGGCTTCCTTCTTTGGAAAGTGACCCAGGACTCTTGGCCCCCATTAGCTACTTCTTTATTCATAGCATGGGCAGAGGAAAAAAACAACCAACAGAACAAGGCAGGCTTCTCAGCAGGTAGATCAGCTGCTTCCCTCCTCCCCCCTGACCTGGGGAGGAGGCAGGGTACAGGGGACTCATTACATAGGCCCAGTATGCAAGGAAGGTTTAACTGGCCCTTTCTCCGTGCCCCAGCCCAGAGCAAGCCTTACCTTTATTGAAGAACATAGAGGCCATCTGTCCCATCTCCACACGGTCTGTGATTTCAAAAAGGTTGGGAGATGCACGTCTCTCTGTGGGATAGAAAGAACATGGAGGGAAATGGCCTTCAGTGGAAGGGTTCCCAGAGGTGCTGCTGAGCTCTGGAAATTCCTCTTGATTAAGGGAACTCCCAAAGGGCTTAAACTCTTGAGAAAACTCCCTAATGATAACTGTTTCAAGCATTTTGAGTCCTTTTTTGTTTGGGATGGTGTGTGTGCTGAGGCTGGAACTCAGGGCTTTGGCACATGCTAGACAAACAATCCACTACTAGCCACACTTCCAGATGCCCTCCATTCTCCCCCCCTCCCCCCCACATATTTTTCCTCTTTCTGGTGGCAGGGATTGAACTGGGGGCTTCTTACTTGTTCAGCTTGCTTGCTCAGCTTGCACTCTACTGCTTAAGCCATGCCTCCATCTTGGCTTCTTTGCTAGTTAATTGGAGATGGAATCTCAAGAGCTGTTCTGCCTTGGCTGGCTTTGAACCACAATCCTCTGGCTCTCCATCTCATTACGAGTAGCTAGGATTACAGGGATAGCCACCAGTGACTGGCTTCCTGATCCATATTTTAAAAGAGGATTCAGGGATGTTCCTTACGGGATGAGAGGGAGATTGGGTACCCTAGGCCTTGGCCTGGCTGGAGCAGCAAGGAGACAGTATGCATGAGGGGTGGGTGGGAGGATGAAGCCAGACAGCCATATTGACCCCAGTGGGAACAGTGCATAGAACAGGGCATTCCATCCTTTCAAAACTGAGGCGCCCAGAGTTCAAATAATATGGTAAAATAAAACATTAGTAAGAGGCAGATCCAGCAAGGGCCAGGCCAGGCCTGGGCACCCTGTACTTTATTTACTTCCCCCTGATGCCTTTCTCAAAGCTGAGCCATAAGCAGGAAATGCCGGAGATGTCTGTGAGGAGACTTTCCCCGGGCCTTCTCCATACAGAGGAGCCACAGGGAAGCATGCCCCCCCCCCCAGCAGCCCAAGACTTACGCACAGACAGGATGGGCCGTTTCTCTGCCCGCTCGTAGTTGTCCTGGCTAAGGACATCACTGTCCGAGGCCGTGGAGGAGTCCTCGTCATCTTCCTCCTGGCAGGCAGAGCGTTGGATGAGGAGGAGAAACACACGGGAAGTGCATAACATACAGCCCTACAGAACCCCAGGCAATGGGGCGTCCATCACCTTCACCCTTTCTTTTCAGCTTTCTGATTAGGAAGCTTTCAACGTGTCTGTATTGTCACATTAGAAGAGTCCTGGGGACAAAGGTTCAAAATGACCAAGAGAGCCAGGAGGGAGTGTGAGGGCCTACGGCTGCGATGCTAAGACATAAGTCCCTGCATTTGTTCTCCAAGCTTCGCTGCCTACTAAGCTACAGCTCTGGGACAGGATGGAGCTCTTCAGGAACAGGGAGGAAGAACAGGCTGCTGAGAATGTCTTGGGGGCACAAGTGACTGGAGGCCCTGAAAGGAGACAAGGGGGGCACACACCTTGTGGGTTTCCATCCTCTTCCAGCGGAGCTGTGCGTTGGCTGCGGCCATAGCCTCCATCACAAAGGTGGTCGTTACAAAGCTGAAGGGAAGGCATATGTTAATTGCAGGGAGATTACAGGAGGTACAATGTGATCCAACGAACAACCAACCTACAGCATTATCTCTTCTGAAAGCTTTCCCCAGAGAAATTCTGGGAGGGGACTTTTTACTGTCACTGGCTACATTTAGAGTATATTTTGTGATACACACAAGAAGGGCGTATGCAGTAAGCTGAGGACAGGGATGCTACTCAAGGGGGAACGTAAGCTGAAGTTAAAGTGACACAGGACAATGTCCAGAAGTGGCCTGCTGGGCCAACACTAATGGTGCTCTGAGTTGGGAGGGGAGGCTGATACACAAGGGCTTTCCAGAGCTTCTGGAAGGATAGCAGGCACCTTTCATCTCTCTCTGCTAGGACACACAAAAGTGGCCAACTCCCGATTATAGACACCAATGCAGCATGGATAACTGAACTGGACAGCAGTTCAGAATCCACCCTATTTCCTTTGGCATCACTTTGCCTTTTGGAATAATCTGGCTAAAATACGTTTATAGTACTCTGGCCCAAACCTAAAAGGAAGCTGGGAGGGAGCAGACACTTTGCCACGATGAAGAGAAAAAAATCTTTACTTCCTGTTACAGAACAGTAGGCTAGGCACTGGTGGCTCACACTGTAATCCAGGAGGCTGAGACCTGAGGATAGTGGTTTAAAGCTGGCCCCAGCAGGAAAGTCTGTGAAATCCTTATCCTGAAGTAGAGCTGTGCTCAATGTGGTAGAACCCTAGCTTTGATCAAAAGAGCTCAGGGACAGCATCTGGGCCCTGAGTTCAAGCCCCATGACCAAAAACAAACCAAAAAAGAAAACAGTAGCAGCCAGACCACACAAGGCTCTAGTTAATGGGAGATACAATGCTGCTGGCCTGCAGATGAAACCTAAGGCCTGAGTCTATCCTTGCCACAAAACTTAACTTGGGATGAACATCTATCTGCCTCTTTTTCCAGGCCAGTCTGCCTCTGGCCCCATGCCCTCAAGTGCTGATCATAGCTGAGTGATCCTTCAGTCCTGTAGTGGGACGGAAGGTGGGCGAGGAGCTACTAGAAGCCACAGAGCCCCACCCCTACCCCTCCCAGAGCAGGGTTTGGGCAGACAGACCTAAGTGTCCAGTCCAATCGCTTTGGCCCTGCCAAGAAAGGCTTCTCATTATCTTGCCTAACTGACCATTTTAAGGGCTTTACGTTTTCCCTTCTTTTTGGAAGTGAAACCAAAATCGATCTTAATTAAGGTATAAAGAGATGGCTCATGGTTCCACAAAGCCAGCTCATTGATCATGTTTAAACACAAATGAGTCTAGCAAAAAGAGGGGGCATGCTATCCTACCTGGGCCCCTCAATAATCACTTCCCATTCAGAAGGCTGAAGGTCCTCTAAAGGGGACAGACAGTCACATAAGGACAAGGACATCCTGAGTTCTTACCAGCCAGAGCCTGATATGGATTGTGAGACAACAGTACTCCAAAGCTCACCCGAGCCCCCCAAATGAAAGGCATGAATGGGAACCTTAGGTGTCTTTCTAGTCCATGCCATGCTCTCTTTTGGGTCTTACTTGCTGTAACTATTCAGCTCCGTTTCATTCTGCCTATGGTGCTCATGCCCTTTTCCTTCAAACTTTCGCTCCAGTTTCCCCCCCCCCCATGACCTCTGGCCTGAACTTAAACCTACAGTCACCTCCACCTCCCTGCTCTGCCATGCTCCTATTTTGATATTGCCTGGCACCTTCAATTTCCTTCATTACCTGCCCCCATAAGAGACTGGCAAGTCTTCAAGGTGGGGGAAACTTTGCTTTATTCAATAAAGCACCCCAGCTCAGCGCTGATGGCTCATCCCTGTAATTTTAGCTACTCAAGAAGCTAAGATCTGGGGCTGGGAAGGTGGCTCAGTGGCAGAGTGCTTGCCTTGCACACATGAGGCCCTAGGTTCCATTCCTCAGCACCACGTAAGCAGAAAAAGCCAGAAGTAACACCGTGGCTCAAGTGGTAGAGCGCTAGCCTTGAGCTGAAGAGCTGAGGGACAGCGCCCAGGCACAGAGTTCAGGCCCCACGACTGACAAAAAAACAAAAACAAAAAAAAGCTGAGATCTAAAGATACCAATTTGAAGCCAGCCTGGGGAAGACAAATCTCAGAGACTCTAATCTCTAATTGACCAGAAGTGAAGGTGTGTGGCTTAAATGATAGAGCATTAGCCTTGAGTGTAAAAGCTAAGGGAGAGTGCAAGACTCCAATACCATCACACACACACACACATACACACACACACACACACACACACACACATACCAACGACAACAATAAACAAACAACACCAGAAAATACCACGATGGTGGCTAGTGTGGAGAGAGGTGGGGCCTCTTTTAAAGGAAGTGCTCCTTGGAGGTGTCTCCAGGGGTCCCTTACCATCTCTTTTATGGGGACTTCTGGTTGTGAGGTTCAGGGTGCTGGGCGTGACTAGTCCTAAATCTCTGCTTCACAAAGCCACTTATGAAGAACTTCAAGAGTCTGTCCAGCACGGACTAGAACTCCTCCCCCCATACCTGGCTCCTAGAGCCTCCCCGATGGCCCAGGGACGGTCCTTAAGGGACCAGTTGTTACGTGACTCACTGCATGTGTATGTGTAATGTGTGTTTACCATTTACTTGGTGAATCATCTTAAGTAAATTCTAAATTCCAAACTGATTTCTCAGATCAGTTAATGTTTGCTGGATTCTAGCTAGTGGTGTTTTCTCAGAGAGCCAGGCGTGATGGCTAAAGTAATAAAATGTAGAGCAGAGAAGGTGCATCTGCAGAGGTGAGGCAGCCAGCACTGCGTAAAACACACCAAGGCACCGTCCAGTGTCTCGGCCTGACTGCTCAGGGTTGGGCATCGGCCCATTAGCAGGAGGCACAGGAGACCAGGGATCTATTTCCCTTCCTCTAGGGACACCCAGCTTGGGACCTACATATAAGGTAGAAAGCCTGGGTGCTGGTGGCTCACACCTCTAATCCTAGCTACTTAGGAGGCTGAGGATCATGGTTCGAAGTAAGCCAGGGCAGGAAAGTCCGTGAGACTTTTCTCTCCAATAAACCACCAGAAAAGCAGAAGTAGCGCTGTGGCTCAAAGTGGAAGAGTGCTAGCCTTGAGCAAAAGAGCTCAGGGACAGTGCTTAGGCCAGGAGTTCAAGCCCCACAACTGATTTAAAAAAAAAAAAAAAAGAAAGGTAGAAAGCCATTTTCCCACCTCCCATGGGATAGCCTGCAGGCACCTCTTACCTCATGAAGCCCAGGAACACCAGCAGGATGAGGCTCACAAGCCACCCAGCAGTGGCGAAGGCTTTGGGCATGGTGAGCGCGCCAGTGCCCACGATGAGGTTAAACATGTACACCAGCCCAACCTGGAACCAACAGGAGTGACATCTAAGTCCAGAAATTAATCAACCTACCCCTCAATAGATCAGCGAGTGGCCAAGAGTACATGTTAGGGTACAGATTTGGGTTAGGATATGTGGGAGTATGGGTTAGGGTCCATGTTAGTGTGTGGGTTAGGGTTTGTGTTAAGGTTATGGTTGGGGCAGCATTGGATGAGGTTAGGGTTAGGATTTGGTTATGTGTTAGGGTTGGGGTTAGGGGTTAGGGATTGGGACAGCGTACCCTCATAGCACTTCCTAGACCTTTAACAAGGAGGCAGGCAAGGAGGGAGAGGGGCACCAAGGTACTAAGGAGCCAGGCTCCTTAGGAGGGGTCAGTGGTATTCAGGTATCAAAGCCATGGGATCTTTGAGTTCTAGTCTCCACTTCCACTGTCATCCTTTTCAACCACACCGACCTCCAAGGAACTTCTCTGAGACTGCCTGTCACATGACTCAACCTCCTCCCTTCCTTGCCCTTTGGGTCACTGACAGTCACGCTCCCTTAACTTTATCCCTTACCCTATACCAACTTCACGGCTTAAAAAAATGGAAACAGGTTGGGCACTGATGGCTCAGGCCTGTAACCTTAGCTATTTCAGAGGCTGAGATCTGAGGATCCTGGTTCAAAGCCAGTCCCAACAGAAAAGAATCTAACCAGCAAAAAAGTAGAAAGTGGAGGTATGGCTCATGGGAGAGTGCCAGCTGTGAGCCAAAAAGCCAACTGAGAATGCGAGGCTCTGAGTTCAAGTCCCACTACTGGCATATAACTGAAACAGAATTCACATGCCAGCAATTTTTCTCAGCACACAATGTAATGGGTTTAGGACACAATGTAGTGGGTTTTAGTAACACAAGGTTGTACAACTGGCCCTACCACCTAATTCTATTTTATTGCCCCTTGAAGAAGCCCCATTTCCACTAGCAGTTACTCTGGCACCCATCCCACCACAAACCTTAGGGTGATGTGTCCGGTCACTGACTCCCAGTTTCAAATTTAAGTCTAACTTGGCCGCCTCGACCTTAGCTCAGTTAATTAGGACTATTTCTTTTGCCAAGATCTCAGCTATAAAACTGTTCTCTGATTTGAACCCCAACTCTAGAGCCCATGGACATAGAAGAAAAAGAGCTAAGCAACCCAAAGACAGCGAGGGGAAGGGAGAAATGAGAGGGAAAGAGGGAATAATAGCCTACACTAAGCAAAAGGAAATGTAAACATCACCTGAGGCGGGAAAAATAATTTGTATTGTCAGAGCTCATAGAATTCACAAACAATGATAATTTGCCTTGTGAAGGTTAAAATGTATTTGTGACTTTAACTAAGTATCAGTATTCCACAATACTGTGAAATATGTGAAATTTATGCAATCATCTATCTCAATTTTTAAAAAAAAGTGGGAGAAGGGAAGGGTTAGGAGGGATGGGTGACAATACTGTCAGACACTTGTATTCATATACTGTTTTGTAGAATGGGAACTTCTTGTACATTTACTTAAAGACAATAATAATTTTTTTAAGTTAAAAAATTAGGACTATTTCTTTTGTCAAGATCTCAGCTATAAAACTATTCTCTAACTTGAACCCCAACTCGAGTATCCATGCCTCCACTGCCTCCAGACACCTCTACCTTTCTACTTCTCCAGCCAGAAGCCTATTCCCACGGGGCACCAGTTGCCTTCATTTCTTGATGGGAAGTCGGTGGACTATAAAGAGTGTGCGCAGCCTGAGTCTCCCTCATCCTCCCCCCTCCCATTCTAACCTATTCGCTACTCTGCCTAGGACAAGGCCTACTCTCCTCCCTTCATGAGCCAGAGCTACCAAAGGCTCCCGATACGTTTTCTTTGGAGCCAGAAGATGGTCACACAACAAATGAGGGAGTCTTTCACTTGGGTATGGCTGCATCCAATTATACTTATTCTGGACATGGCCCCTAGCAGTTCCCATAGTAACTGCTCCAAAGCTCATTCTTCAAGCTCCCAGATGTCACCTCCATCTCCTATTTGATTGAGGTGCTGAGGCCACGTGATGTGTGTACCCAAAGCCATGCTCCTGCCTCTGTCAAAAGATCACAGCGCCAGCTTCCTCTCTTTGAGGAACACATGTTCTTCTTCCTTGGTTAGGCCCAGCTTGTGCCTGGACTTCTGAACTCATTCCAACCTGCAAATCTCTCTTTCCACTAGCTCTACCCCTCTGCCTACAAACTCCTTGACACCTTAAAACATAACCCTTCCTTGCTAGGTGCTGGTGGCTCAAGCCTGTAATCCTAGCTATTTAGGAGGCTGAGATCTGAGGCGTACAGTGCAATGTTTTATGGGGAAATTAAATAGTACAAGAGGAATTTTCAACTTTGGAAAACTTTGGAAAAATTAGAGCGTGAAAGTTCAAGGGCCTATAATAGATCAGGGGGTCTCGGTCTGGACATTGTTGACATTTGAGGTCTTTTGGAGTGTGTGTGTGTGTGGGGGGGGTCATCTAGGTATTTTAGGATGTTTAGCAACAAACCTGACCTCTGGCTGCTGACAGTGGTTGCTGACAGCCACACAGTCATTCTACCAATGGTGTCTCTGAACTTTGCCAAATGTCTCCTGCGAGGCAAGCTCTTCACCATCTGTGAACCACTGCTGGAGTAGGCGTCCACAGGAATCTCAAATAAATCTTAGTGAGGAAGAAGCTTTAACAACTTCATAGACAAGTTAATTATGGATAAGCTCTTGGAAGTTGGAAGAAGAAATGGGTAGTCATGTTTGCCTTGTTTCGTGGTGATTTTTTAGTTCCAAAGCGAGCACTGTGTACCCATGCAGGATAAGGCATGACTTCTTTGCCTTCCGGAAAGCCTCAGCAGTCCAGGAGAGCATTAAATCCTCTTTATCTTCAGTAAAAGTACACAGTAAGGACAGGTCAATCACAAGATGTAGATAAGCGGAGTACCTCTGAGTCTAGCCACAGGCTGAGTCAAGAGGAGCTATGGGGAAGGAAGGAGAGGAAGGAGGCATTGTCCTCCGCAGGTCATATGACAGCTCTAAGGGGCCAGCCTCCTAGAAGGGCAGCCGGAAGTAGAGGAATAAGGCCCCTGTTGCAAAGACTGGACTCTAGTGCTTTCTCAGCAAGAACAAGTTCTTGAGTTTAATCTCTAGTACTAGGAGGGGAAAAGATTCTTAGTCTCCATAGACAAAACCCATGCATGCAAGCTGAACAGCTTCCTCTAATTCTCCACTCTTCCTCTGTGGTGAAGGTACAGCTTCCTGCTTCCTAGGACACTGCCCTGGCCCCTCTGCTCTAGGAAGCTCAGTGTAGCACTCCATTTGCCTCAACTTCAACCCAGCAACCTATGCCAGATATCACCAGCTTCTTTCTGGGCACATCTCCACAGCCAGGTACAAGCACCAGACAGGATCTAAGGCTGTGAAGTCAGTGCCCTTTCTGTCAAACTCAACAGCAATGATTTTCCACAAAACTAGCCAGCAGATCTTGTATCTTGTATCCTGATCACAGTCACCACCTTAATCTCAACTACCTCTGGTCCCCCAAATGAGGACACATGCCAGTCCTGGGTCACTCATGGTGACACAGGCAGGCCTGAATGACATTCTTATGTTTATCACTTCCCTTGAGAAAGTACTGATTGGCTATTCCAAAGACTTTATGCAGAATAAGGTAGATAAGCAAACATCTACTCCTGCAAGGGAAAAGAATTCCCCCTGGGGTAAATTGGCTAAGAGAAGTCTGTTTCAGGCTGAGGTGTACAAGCCCATCAGTGAGGGCTGATGTACTTTTATGAATTGACACCCAGTATCTTAGTCTTTCAAGCAGATGAGGCAATGTTCTGTCTTCATTGTGCTATGCCGACGCCTATAGTAGATTCTGGGAAGTCAGCTCTGCTGGGTGGTGGGCACACGGGATGATAAACCCTTTAGGTCTCACAGGAAATCAAGAATCATTCTCCCAGGATAGTAGATTAAGATGTCCTTAGGTCAGCTGTCAGTAGCTCATGCTTGTAATCCTAGCTACCTCAGAAGGCTGAGATATGAGGATCATGGTTCAAAGCTAGCCCAGGCAGAAAAATCAGATAGACTCTTATCTCTAATTAACCAGCAAAAAGCTAGAAGTAGAGCTGTGGTTCAAGTGGTAGAGCATTCCCATTGAGCAACAAAAGCTAAGGGACAGCCCCCAGGCCCTGAGTTCAAGCCCCAATACTAGCACCAGAAAAACAAACAAACAAAAACCCAACTTAGATAAAAATGTTTTATCCTCTCAAAGCTCTAACCATTTACCTCCTGGCTAACACCACCTCATCCCCACCAGTATGTACTTTTCCTACATCTTTCCTCACCCATAGAATGAAAAGAAAGCAATTGACTGTGACAATCATCTTCCTACATAGCAAAAGAAGAAAGCTGTTGATTGTGATATATGCCTAGAGGTGGCCCTTGCACAAAGATCCTTAACCAAATGAAACACAAAGGAATGGAGGCAAAAAGAAAAAAGCAGAGCAGAAGCTTATAGGCCCAATGGCCTGAGCTCCTGTGGGCACAGGCTAACCTATGAAATGACTACTTGAATGACTAGAGACACAAGAAATGGGAGAATATCCAAGTGTTTTCCTTTAGAAACACAGTTTTTAAAATGACTCATTTCCTCATTTCTAAGTTTGTGGATATTTCAAGGAAAAGCAGAAACCATGGTGACTTTTAGGGGCAGCATAAATATTTTATTTGCTGATATGGGAGGCTGAGAGCCATTACATGATTCATCAAACAAGACATACACTCATTCCATTCCATTCCATTCCATTTCATTCTATTCCAGGGTTTACAAGAGACTTTCCCTGTCTCATTACAGAGGGGAAGGAGGCTCCTCATTGCTGTACTTGAATGGTACTGGCCCAACAGGAAGATTTCTTCTAGCTGTTCTCAGAAGCATTTTTTTTTTTAATCTATCACACTGTAATGCTAGATTTTTTTTTTCCCCCTGGTAATGGAGCCTGGACATGGTTTCTTAGCTTTTTTGATCAAGGCTAGGGCTCTACTACTTAAATGGAGCCATAGGTCCATTTCCAGTTTTTTGATGGTTAGAGATCAACACATAGACTTTTCTGCGTAGGCTGGCTTCCAACTGTGATCCTCAAATCTCAGCTTCTGGAGTAGCTAGAATTAATTACAGGCATGAAGTACCAGTGTCTAACTACAATTCTACAATTTGCAGCACCACTAGAAAACAAAGAAGAGATTCCCCACACTAGAAAGATGGGGGTGTAAAGCATAGCAGTTGTTTAAGGCAGGTAAATTCCAGAAAGAGGCTACCTGAAGCAGTGATGCCTTTCTCTATGATACTTAGTAGTAATGTGAGTCCAATGTCTTGATTATTCAAATGATTATCTTTAACCCGGCAAGAAGATTCTGTGATGTAACCATGACCAACTGGATATTACCAGAAGATAAACTGAGTGTGTGGGGTGAGGGAGTGAGAGGTAATACAGATTCACATAGAAGTCAATCATTCTAATTGTCCTAATTGCAGACTCCACCAAACTGCAATTGCAAGTCTCTGTTTCACTAACTCTTTCACCATCCAAGACCATAAAAGTTGTGCAACTTAAAAAACTCAGCTGAAGACCAAAGAAGTTTCAAACTTCTGAGATGAGTAAAATCCCAAGTCAACAGCTGTCAATTACTGTCCATGGGAAAGGCAGCATCATATGCAAGTGTAGCCGCTGGAGATAAATATTATCAAGAGTTAGCAAGTTCATTTTGTCTCTCTGCTCTCTGATAATCATCTGAAAAGAAAATAAACTTTATCCTCATGTTCTAAAACATGACAGCAGCAATGTGGCTCTAAGGGTCAGAGCCCACCCTGTTTTTTGTTTGTTTACCAGAATCGACATACACCAGCATGATACACCCCTCAGGAGGAAGTGCACATCCCTAGAAGCCAAAAGCACTGTGGCAAGCAAACCAGATGGAAAAGTAACACTCACATAGGGAGAATAGAGCTCTCCAGTGTCGGTGATTTCACCCGCCATCTCCAGAAAGTGGGGAAGGGTGGATAGCAGCAGAAGTGCCTTCAGTGCAGGGCCGGGGGCTGCTGTGGCTCCCTAAGACAAAAGGATAGACGTTAGCTGTCTGATGCGCCGAGATGGGGGTGGGGAGGGAGGGCAGCGTGCGGGCTCCCCACACCTTCATTCTGGTCCTTTTGGTCCCAAGTACTTCCTCCTCAATACCTGCCACCAGACTCAGCCCTGCGGGAAGGGTCTCCCCGGGAAAATGGAAATCTGGGAAATGTCTTCTAATTTTTCTCTTGCTGAACAAGGTACTGACCTGTGCCTAGATGTTGCTCGGACTCATTTCAGGTGACCCCGAAGCCACCGAGTCCCACCCACCACCAGAGCCCCCTCTACACTTTGGGGTGCTATGTCCCCTTGGTTCCAGGCTGCGAGCTGGCTGCCACTCAGCACGGTTCCGGGGGCTGAGGCTTTCCTGGGTCACCCCCCAAATCCACTCCTCGCCCCCCAGGGCCTCTCTTTTGTAACCGGGCCTCCACTCCCCGTGCGCTCACCTGCCAAGCTTGCTTAAGTTAGGGCTCCCCACCCTCAGTTCTCAAGATCCTCGGAACCTCCCCCTCGCCTTCCCTCCCGGAGAAGCCCCAGCTGTCGCGCCCTGCTCCATCCCGTCTCACCCTTCTTCCCGGCCCAACACCTGCAGCACAGCTCGCTCCCGGCCACCTCGGCCGCCGCCGCCTCCACCGCCAGCTCCTCAGCTGGTGCCAGCGCCAGCGGTCCTGCACCGGCACCCGCAGCGCGCATGCGCCGACGCTAGAGCCCACTTTCCCGACGCGCTCCTCGGGCGGGGCGCAGCGCGCTGATTGGACGCCTCGCAGGGGCGGGGCCTGGATTGAGCCGGGAGGCCGCCGTCTGCGTGGCGGAAGTGGGCGGTGCGCATCTCTGCGCAGGCGCGAAGGGTGGCTGCCGGCCTGTGGTGGAAGCGTGGCTGTCTGGGAGAGGTGGAAGGCCAGTTCTGTTGCCAACACTTGCTTCTGCGGGGCATAGGCGTGAGCTTGGCAGTTCCTGGGTCCCGGGAGGGACTAAAGCACCACGCAAGAGGGAGGGGCCTGAGAACTCAAGAGTGGGCCGGAGGACCGGACTTGGGGGCAGGAAGAGGAAGGGCGTGAAGGTTTGGAATAGGCTGAAAGTTGTTTCTGGGCACATTGAGGATGAACCGTGGCTTTTTGGTGCTTGACTTTGATGGACTGATGTTCTCGGGAATACACAGAACAGACAGGAATGGCAGTCCAAACGGGGCCCTTGGGCGCCAAGAATTGCTTCCTTCTGGGAGCTGTCACTTAGCTTATTTTCGCTCAAGGCTGGTGGCTGGAGCCACTAGCACCACTAGAGGATTTTTGGTGTTTAATTGGAGATAAAGAGTCTCAAGGGCTTTCCTGCCCAGGCTAGCTTCAAACCATAATCCTCAGATCTCAGCCTCCCTGGTAGTCAGGATTACAAGGGGGTGAGCCACTGGCACCTCTCAATCAGCGTGGTTAACTTTCTTAAAGAGTTTAGAGCCTGTTTCCCCCAGTGGTTGGAAGGAAAGGATTCAGAGGGCCCCTGTCAGCCCCGCTGCAGGCAGAAGAGCCTGCCTTCCCACCCTAAGTGGGAAGAAAATGGCCCAAAAGTCTTTGCATCCATGCTTTGCACACGCCCCCCCCCCCAATCTCCTGCAGGTTGCTACTATGAGGCTGAATGAGAACACCATGCTTCTGGGAAAGAGGGTAGTCCTGGTACCCTACACGTCTGAGCATGTGCCTAGGTAACCTCCCACCTGGGGCGGGGTGTGTGTGTGTGTGTGTGTGTGCAATTGTAGTTCCATACAGGGTTGCTAGTTCCCCAGTGCATAGTGAAGAGGCCCTCCTTAGCACTGTGTAAACTCAGAGGTAGGACTAACTCCTGTATGTTTCCTCTGTGAAGAAGAAACATACAGGAAAAAATGAAGCTGAAGTGGAAGATTATAGCCTCTGGGAATAAGTCACCCCACTCCTTAGTATTTTTTCCTCTCATTCTTCAACCATTTTATGTCAATTAAATATATGCAGGAAAGCAAATAAATAAAATTGTGTTCCCACCTAACTGTAAGTAAGTGACCTTCCCTGATGTCAGTGAATAATCTCAGTTCTTGGAGATTTAATATTTGTCTTGAAAAGATCAGCTGATGATTTTTGTTGTTACTGTTTTGTGCTAGTGCTGGGACTTGAATTCAGGGCCTTGTACTTGTTTGGCTTTTTCACTCCAAGGCTGGCACTCTACCTCCTGGGCCATAGCTCCACTTCTGGTTTTTGGTGGTTAATTGGAGATGTGTCTCACAGACTTTTCTGCCTGGGCTGGCTTTGGACTGTGATCCTCAGATCTCAGCTGAGCCACTGGTTGCTAACCCAACCCAAATGGGCTATTTTGATGTCTCCTGCCTGAAAGGTGGGAATTGAGTCAGTCACAGGATGGTCTTCTTTGCAGTTGGCAGATGTCTGGTAGATTGCAAAAGTGATGGTATAGAGGAGTGTTTTTTGTTTTTCCTTTTGAGGTCCTTGTCAATCTGTCTTTGCGGAGATCTGTCATCTTTCTTTGCTGAGATCAGTTGGCCCTCAGGCATTTGAGGAATGCCTGGTTTCACACTGCTCCTCCACACTGACCCCTGAGGCAGAGTGGGAAGCCAGGCAGATTGAACTGTCCACTCTAGCCGTTCTCTTGTAGAACTAACCTTCTTCAGGTCTTGTGTCTGTGGTCTTGTCTTAGGTACTGCATGTGTAAGGCCAGTCCTTTGCTCCTGCAGGTACCATGAATGGATGCAGTCAGAGGAACTGCAGCGTTTGACTGCCTCTGAGCCACTGACCTTGGAGCAAGAGTATGGGATGCAGCGCAGTTGGCGGGAAGACACGGACAGTGAGGATCCGAGGCCTTGGCCTGTTGGTGGGAGGGCTGACTCCAAACTCCAGTTTCCCTTCTTTCCTCACCCACAGCTACAGTGCTGATGGGGCCACAAAAGCATTATGAAGGTGCTAGAAACCCTTCAATTCTCATGCTATCTGAAGTGCTTATAGATGACCCTTCTGCCCTCTTCCCTGAGCAGTTACCTGGCTTGCATTTAGAGACTATAGCATTTGACAGTGCAAATGTTAATTTAGGCCCTGCCCTTATGTCTCTTGCTGTAGTGTGGTTACTGTTCTTCACGTCTGGTGCTTTTGTATGTTTGTGCATGTGCACATGTGCTAACACTGGGACTTAAGCTCAGGGCCTGGGCACTGTCCCTTAGGGTTTTTTTTGTTTTGTTTTGTTTTGTTTTTGCTCAAGTCTGGCACTCTACCAACTGAACCGCTTTTTGCTAGTTAATTGGAGATAAGGACCTCACAGACTTTCCTGCTTGGGCTAGCTTTGAATGGTGATCCTCATTTCTCAGCCTCCTAAGTAGCTAAGGTTACAGTACCGGCATGAGCCCCCACTGTCTGGCCCCTGGTTTTCATAAGTACAGATGCTCTATGGAGAAGCCAGTCTCAGATCAAAGGCACAATAGGAACTTTAAAATGAGCTGAAAGCAGCTATGGATCCCTTTTCTCCTGCCGTGCACAGAGACCGTGGTGTCCTGAGCACCATGCCCGCCTCTCTTTTCTGGGGGATGCAGGTGGTAACCCTGTTGTCTCCTCCTTAGAGTGTACCTTCATTGTGCTGGATGCGGAGAAGTGGCGGGCCGGGCCAAGCCCCTCTGAAGAGAGCTGTATGACCGGAGATGTGAACCTCTTCCTCACGGACCTAGAGGATCCCACCTTGGGGGAGATTGAGGTCATGATTGCAGGTTAGTTCCACTGGCCCAGCCTTTCCCCCTGGTCCTCAGCTCTGCTAGGCCTTAACCTCTGAGAGCTCAGTCAGAAGCTCCACGTTGGTGAGCCAACTCCTGCTAGGGCAGCATTCTCCTTCCCTGCCATTCCCCCACAGCCCACAGCCCGGTGGTCCACCCTGGGCTTCTCACTTAGGCTTTGGTATGAAATCATTGTTTTGTGGATTCTTCAAAGATCCATCTTTAATCCAGGCGCCAGTGGCTCACACCTGTAATCCTCACTACTCAGGAGGCTGAGATCTGAGGATCATGATTCAAAGCCAGCCCAGGCAGGAAAGTCCATGAGACTCTTATCCCTAATTAAGCACCAGAAAACCAGAAATAGAGCTGTGGCTCAAGAGTGTTAAGGGCACTAGCCTTAAACAAAAAGAGCTCAGGAACAGCACCCAGGCCCTCAGTTCAAGCCCTGTGACCACCACCACCACCACCAAATCAGTCTTTAGAGCTGGCAAGGGACCCTGCAAAAATAAATGATCTTTTTTGGAGCTGCCTTGTTGTGGAATGATCCCTGAGCCCCTTCAGTTTCTGCATCTTAATCCTCAATCATCCTGGAGTCACTGTTGCCTTGAGGCAGTCAGGTCAACTTTGAGTGAGCTTATAGGTTGCAAGCCTGGAGCCTTGGGGTGCAGCACTTCTTCCGTGTGCAGAATGCTCATGGTAGTACCATCCTCACTGGTGCCTGGCTCCTGGTGCCAGCCATAGTGCTTTCTTCTAGAGCCCAGCTGCAGGGGCCGGGGTTTGGGCACAGAGGCTGCTCTTCTAATGATGTCCTATGGTAAGAAAATCTGAACAGACTGGGGCAGGATGGGGGTGGTGGTGGAGGGAGAGAAGGGAGGACACAGAAGGAAAAGAATGATCAGGCTTCAGCTGAGCCTGCTTCAGGCCTGAGTCTGGAGGCAGGTGACTTAAAAATGGGGACAGAAAGGGTGAGGGGTTAGTAGGGGATTTCATCCTGCTTCTCTCCAACACCACTAAAGGAGTGACCAAGCTAGGTCTCACCACATTTGAGGCTAAAATTGGGCAAGGAAATGAACCCAGCATCCGGATGTTCCAGAAGCTTCACTTTGAGCAGGTAGGGACATAAATGGGAAGTTCTAGGTCTAGGTGGTGGGGCTAGAAGAGGGTTTTGGTGGACCATGCTCTCTGACTCCCACAGGTGGCTGTGAGCAGCGTCTTCCAGGAGGTGACACTCAGACTGACAATGACCGAGCCTGAGCGGCAGTGGCTTCTGGAGAAGACCAGCTACGTGGAAGAGAAGCCTTATAGAGATGAGCTGGCAGAGCCCCACTGACAGCCATCCATGAGAGTGGGGTATTGAAGCCATTATTCCAAAGACCAGGGCCTGCACGAGGGTTCTATTCCGGTGTCTTTGGTCCTGCGGCAGCTGGCAGTCACCTCTCTGGGCTTTTCCAGGGCAATCTCTGCCTGGCAGTGCTGAGCAACTCACTTCTAGATGGGACTCAAGACTCACTGGGGTAGCTGGCAGGAATCCATCCAGGCCATCAGGGTGGAAGGGGGAGTGGGAGGGGCTGGGGAACAATGGGGCAGGCCTTTCTATAGGGATGTCCTGGCTGAGTAAAGCACTTAGGTTGGCCAGCTTCCTGGTTTCCTTTCTGTTTGTGCTGGCACTGGGGCTTGACTCAGGGTCTCACATTCCTGCTTTTTTTTTTTTTTTTTTCCTTTCAAGGTTAGCCTTCTACCATTTGAGCCACACTTCCACTTCTGGCTTTTTGTTGGTTGTTTGGAACCATGATTTTTTAGATCTCAGCCTCCTGAGTGGCTAGGATTATAGGCCTGTGTCCCAGCCTGTCTTCCCTCCTTTTCTCATTCAGCTCAAGCATTGGGAAAGAAGTTGCTGGAGCCCATTCTCAGTGCCAGTCCCATGCAGGTGGAGGAGGTGTGAGATGGCAGCTCAATCGTGTTGTCAGTGATAGGTCAGTGTGACCCAGAGGCTTGATCCTGGAAGGACAGGTTGACTTGGTGAGGGCAGTGAATAGCCCAGCCCCTCTGCCCGATGCACTTTCCTCCTCTTTGGAGCCTGATGGCACTGAGTGAGGTCATAGGGGAGTTTCAGATACAGCTTGCATCTAGGGGCCATACCTATTGAGGAAGCTCAGAGCGTGCTGTGGGCAGAAGCAGAGGCCTCTGTGGTCCCCTCCTGGAGAGGACCTCCCTGCCTTCTGTCCCTTCTCTGGGCAGCTTCTCACTCTACTTCGGCGGCAGCTGCATCCCACCTGGCCACAAGAGGGCAGTGGAGGCACAGATTTGAGAGGGCCCAGGGGCTGGCACGATCTTGTAACAGGGAGAGCTATGCCAGGTCCCCCTCTTGGGGGAACACACCTTGACACCTAACCGTTCTTCCTGCCATCTAGGATACCCTGGAAGACCATGTATGTTTCCATGGAAACGAGTCTTGTAGGACATTTTGCAGGTGGGGGGGGGGCTGGTCTTGGGGCTTGAACTCTGGGCCTGGGCGCTGTCCCTGGAGCTCTTCAGCTCAAAGCTAGGGCTCTACCACTTGAGCCACAGTGCCACTTCCAGTTTTCTGGTGGCTCATTGGAGATAAGAGTCTCACAGACTTTCCTGCCTGGGCTGGCTTTGAACTGTGATCCTCAGATCTCAGCCTCCTGAGTAGCTAGGATTACAGGCCTGAGCCCAGCTTGTAGGACGTTTTTTGGGAGGGAAACAGACCCAGACAAGGTGATTTGTTTTGCCTCCCAGCCCCCACCCGGCATCTCACACCCGACTGAAGTGAACACTGGGATCTAAAAGCCTGCCTCTAAAGTGGAAGATCTGCTTGTTATGGTGCCCTCTGCATCTGCTCAGGAATTCCCCAGCCAGCTGTCCCTGTCTGCAGTGTAGTGCTTCACCCGGCAGGTGGGGTCGGGAGGGGCCACTCAGAGCCCCGGAGGCCTGTCCCCCTTCCACCAGTGTGGGAGCCTCCTCCAGGAGTCAGAGAGTACTGGGATGAGGGCAGGCCCTGCCCAGCTCAGCAGGGCACAGAACGATGAGTGCTGAGATAGGGCTCTCGATGGGTCCTTTCAAGGCTGATGGAATCTAAACTAATGAGCCGAGAAGGCCAGATGGTGACTGGCCCTTCTCTGAACCCTCAGGGCTCCACCGTTCCTCTCCCTGATCCGCTATCTTTTTAAGTTGTTCTCAGTGCAAGAACCTGGTTTTGAGTGTTCTCGTAGGCTGGGAAGAGAGGAAGTAGTCTGGGACCAACTTCCCTTCCTTCTCCTTGAGTACCTGCCCTGGAACCTCCGGCTTTTGGCAGGGCACCCTGGCACACCTCCAGGATGCAGCTTCAGGGACCTGGGGCATTTCACCTTTGCAAAGCCCCTTCCATCCCACATTGCCACACAGCATCCACTGAGGCCCAGGATACGCTGTGTTTGTTTTCCTCCATGCTGAACCATGGCCCTCCAGTCAGGCCAGTGGCCAGCATATAAAGTGCCAACATAGCCTGCTTCTAGAAATCTGCACTCTACTAGCAGGGGCAAGAGTCCTCATATTCTCAACCCAGCTCCACTCTAGGATTTATACTTCCTCTGTAAGCACGCAAGCCTCAGCACCCATTCCTCACTATACCCATAAACACCCCTACTGCGTGGGAGACCCACACACATTGTCACAATGAAACTGTGCTAAGCTCACAGAGCTGGGAGGAGCCTGTTCCCTGCAGGGCTCCCAGGCAGCTGGGTCCCAAGCCTTCTGGCAAAAGCTATGCAGGCTTGGGGCTGCAGGGAGCCCTAGATGGTTGTCGGGTAGTGTGCCCTGCCTGCCCTCCCATCCAAAGGCTCCCTGGCAATAACTCATGATTTCCCACAAGGCTTCAAAGGAAGACACAGAGGCTGATGCAGTTTGGAGCAGCTGAATTTCTGAAGATGTTTCCTTACAGTGGTGGTGCCTGGTTCAAGGATAGGCAGGGGCATCCAGGCCTGCCCGTGCCACCTACGTCTTAAAAGATGGAAGTAGAAACACAAATTTAAGGCTGAGGCTGCTACCACACCCTAGGTGAAGCAGCCAGGAAAATAATGAGACTCAAGTGACACCCCCTCCCCCCAACATGATACTACACTTAAAAAAAAAAAGCCCAGGCCACAGCTCTCAGGGTACTGGGGCCTGGTCCACTGTCCGTGGTGACTGCTGCCATCGGCTTCCAGACCCAATCATGACGTGGGCCTCCTGTCTGACCCCACCAAGATCTTGCTTGCTGTAGATCCCAGAGATGTCCCAGATGGGGTGGCAAGGATAAAGCCCTCAGGGAGAAGCTGGGGACAGAGTCTGCTTTTTGATTGGGACAGGACAGGAAAAACATTCACCTTCCTCAAGGTATGATATGGGAAGAACAAAGTTTCTAGAGCAATCAGATTCATCAAGAAGGGAGATGCTGGTATTGATTGGAACGTTGATTTGGTGGGCACTGGGGAGGAGGGAAAGGGAGCTAGGGTGGGCGGGCGCTGGCTTAGCTCTGGTCAGCTGGGCACTCAGAGGTTGCTGAAGAGTTCATTTTTCTTGCTCCAGTCCATCTGTGGGGCCCGCTTGCTGCTGCGCTTCTGGTGGGCCCTCTCTTTGGCCACAGCCAGGGAGATGTTGAAGTCCAGGATGAGGTCAGAGGAGGAGGTAGAGGAGGGCTCTGTGGCGTCCTGTTTCTTAGGGCTGTCTTGGGAATTGAGCTATAAAAGGAGGGAGACACGTTCAGGACTTGGTGCCTGCTGAGGTTCTCCGATCCTCAGGCCCTGGTGAGGTGGCTCCCTTGGGGTTATGCCCAGGAAAGCCAGGTCACAAGGACAGAATGTGCCTCAGCATGTGACCTCAAAGGCAGGCTAGTGTGCCAGGAACCAGCGTGGCCTGGGAATGGGCCTCCTGTGACCCAGTCCCCAACCCCCACCAGGCCGGCCTACCTCCTCACTGGTATCGCTGGAGGTGGATCTCGCCAGGGCTGGCCTGGGGCTCTCCGAGACGGCCTCTGCCAGGGCTTCACTACTGTTTGCCTGGCACAGAGATGAGAGGTGTGGGTTGGTGGAGAACAGGGCAAGAAATTCTTGGGACCCGGCAAGCTAGAGAACCTCAGCCTGAGAAAATGCTATTCAGGCCTTGGCCATCCACCCAAATTCCAGATTTACATTTTGACATTCCTTAAAGGATCAGAGAGAGGGCTGGCCTGCTTCCGTCAGTCACTTGGTGGGTGAGGGTGGAAGCCCGAGGTGGGATTAGCAGAACTGTTCTGTCCTCATCCTCTATCCCATGGCTTTGGGGCACAGATTCACCTTTGGAGTCGGTGACCCATGGCGGGAACACCAAGCCTTCTGCTTGGTACTGGGGACACAGGTGGTGTCCCCAAACCTCCTGAGCCCTCTGTAAATTTTAGCCCCAAAGCAGTCAAGCAGGGCCTTGAAGGAGTAAGATGGACAGATAGTTCTAGACCCACGGATGGGATGACAGAAGGGTCAGACTTTGGCCGTAGGACCTTCTCTCCTCAGGCACCCCCCCACCCCAGCACAAGCCTCTGAGCCACCCATGCAGACTCCCACTCCTGTAGCCTCGCTCCAAGCTGGCCCATCCCGGAGCCAAGGCCTTGGCTGGGGCATCAGTGTGGTGCTCAGTCCCTTCCTGGGTCCCTCCATAGCTTTGGCTGGCACATGGCTTCAACCCTTCTCTTCTGCTTCGGAGGAGGGGCTTTGTTCTAACTCAGACTGGAAGTAGCAGGGCTGGCAGCGTGGCCAGACACTGAGGCTCTGTTCTTGGGGGGAAGAATAGCCTCTTCTGTAAGTGGGGAGGTGGAGGCGGGGCTGTCACCCAGGATGGGGCCACAGAGAAGCCCAGCCAAGCCTCTCCCTTACAACAGCTTTGGCCCTTGATGGGCTGGGGCAGGGGCTGGGGGACTCCTATAACTTGGAGCTCAGGAAGGAGCTGGAACTGGGCCTCGAGGTTTTGGCCCAAGCCAGAAAGCAGTCTTTCCAACTATACCATCTTCCTGAACAGCACCCCTGAAATTAGAAGCCAGAGAAGGAAATTAAGAGGATCACCCTTACCTTCTGTATCTCACCATTAGTGAAGGGTTCAGGCAAAGGGCCTAGGGGAGAGAGAGAACAGAGGTGAGTCCAAAATCCTGGGGAGAGTCCGGGTGCTAGTGGCTCATGCCTATAATCCTAGCTACTCAGGAGGCTGAGATCTGCGGATCATGGTTCAAAGCCAGCCCAGGCAAGGAAAGTCTATAAGACTCATCTCCAATAAACCACCAGAAAACCTCAAGTGGTGCTATGGTTCAAGTGGTAGAATGCTAGCCTTGAACTGAAGAGCTCAGGGTCAGTACCCAGGCCCAGAGTTCAAGCCCCACAACTGACCAAAAAAAAATCTTGGAGAGAGGGGCATGAAGCGAGGAGGCCAGAGCTCCAGCTTGAGTGGACAAACCATCAGCTCTCACGCCCAAAGCCAGTGGTAAAAACTTTTTTTTTTTTTGCCTGCAAGTACATTTGACATTTTGATGGCCCAGTACACACAAAGGCTGTGTGTATGACAAGTTTCAGAAAAACAACACTTACCCTTAGTGCAGTGCAATGCTCCTAGATATTTTCTATTAAATTTTACTTAATGTATTGCTCTCTATCTACCAAACTGATCTCAGAAGTCACTGATGGCTAATAAGCTGTTTGAAAGTAATTGTCCTTGAGGGGCTGACGTTCCAGGCTGGCCGCCTAATTCTTCCCAGGAAAGTCATTACAAAAGGCTGCTGAAGCCTGCCTAAGCCTCAACATTTTCAGATATACCCTTGTGTGATAATGATATGACAACAGATTTGAGGCCACACCCCAAATTATAGTTGGTACCTGTTGCCTCAGACAGAGAGAAAACAATCCCAAACCTCTATGTGCCATCTGGAATGAGGACGGAGAGGCTCAGGGGCAGGATGCCCCTCCAGCCAATCAGAAACTTGGTGAGGGCAAGGAAGAGGGAAAGATGGAGGCCGGAGGGACAGAAGCCACTTGGGGCTTGGAGGGGCTGTTCTACCTCCAGGAACCAGTCAAGCTGGGTAGGTTTCTTCTGAACTCTTAGCTTATAATTCACGTGCATCTCCTCTTGTCTGCTTGACCCCAGTTCAGGACACAGCTAGATAGAACTGACTCATCTTTTCCTCCCTTCTGACATTCCTAGCTTTCCATGGCCAGGGGGTAAGGGAGTTCTGATGACCCCCTCCCCCACCTTCCAGCCCTCTCCCTGGGCGGATGCTCTGGCCAGAGCTTCCATCTCCAGCCAGAGAGACTGATGGAAGAGGGAAGACAACCCCAACCCGAGGGTGAGGGCGAAGGGAAGGAAGTGTGCTAAAGGAGGCTAGGGATAGTAGTTGAAGATGGGAGGCAGGGGATGGTGTCTGAAGAGCTCGGTAGAACCCAGACTTCAGTTCTGTACCAGGTTCCCAGGAACAAGGCAGAGGTTTGTTGGGCCCCAGGTTCCTGGGCCGAATGGGGGTAGGGCTGCCCACTGGGCCCCTTGAACAGGGTGGGGAGGGGCAGATTTTAGTCATGTGGACCCCCCTCCTACAAATAGAACCCTGACCCTCGGGAAGGCCCCACCCATTACAAAGTCCCAAGAGTGATTCACTCTCAGTGTTGTCAGCAGGGATTCTGCCTCCCCTCCCACACCCCCTCCCCCTTGTGGAACTGTCTTCCCAGGAGAAAGTCCACACCGGGGAGTAGAGGCCATTTAACCCCTCCCAGCCTGGAGTAGCAGCCCTGCCCCCTCTGGCTCAGCCTGGGCAGGGGGAGGTGACAGACTTGGCAGGGGCAGAGGGAGGGGGAGGGCGTAGTCAGGGGCCCAGTGACCAAAGGGGCACCCACTGCTCTCCAGAGCCAGCAAGCCTGAGTTTCCAAGACAACCTGACAGAAGGACAGAGGGAGGCAATAGGGCCCCATCAGTGGACTCTGATCGGCCCAGCAGAGGCTGGAGGCTGTCCAGAGTTAACCCTTTCCTTGCTTGGGAAGGAGAATCTGCTAGGGACAGGGAGGGAGATTGGGGCAGCTTCAGCTGGAGATTAGAAACTGTCCTATCCCTCTACCAGGTGACTGTCCTCACAGGCCACCGTCAGAAAGCACTGCCCCCCCACTTTCTCTCTTCACTGGGCCCTTCTCCACCAACTCACACTTGCTTGATTTCTCCAAAAGGAGAAGGAGGGAGAGCCCAAGCCAGGAAGCCATCTCCCCCTGACCACATCTGAGACACTACAAAGGCTCGTGCACCAGCCACATCCCCAGGGCTTTGGGGCACCGGGCCGAGCACCCCACTCACCATTCAGATGCTCCTGAGACGGGATCACTTTGCACTTCTTGAAAAACTCGTCCGTTTCCTTGTCTACCACCAGCAGCTTGGCCTGGTCGCCTCCAGCCTTGATGGCAGACACCACGTCCCCGTGCTGTTTGCCCTCCATGCAAACTCCATTCACCTGTGGGACACAGCAGGCCAAGACAGAGTTTTCCCAGCATAGGTCTCAGCTGTGGGGAGGAGGGCCTGCCTGGGGATGCTGCACGCCCCCCCCCTTGTCCCAAACTAGGCCAAAGGTCCTGCTTGACAGTCAGCTGGGAGCCAGGACGGGAGGACACAGCCAAAGAAAATATGGAGAGACTACACAAACACAGCTGTGAGAGACAGGAGGCCTGGGCTGGGCTTTCTTCTGGTTCTTCCCCCTACCCTCAACGGGGCCTTGGTTTTCTCACGTGTAAAATGAGAAGTCTTGGGAGAGTTGATCCCAGCTCTGAGGTTCTCAGACTGTGATTCTGGGACCAGCCCAAGCATTCCATTCACATTTCCTCTCCCCTCAGCACAGTCCAAGGGCACAGAGGGAGTTTCTCAAAGCAAGAGAGGGGATTTGATTTACACACACACACACTCAAAGCAAGAGAGGGGATTTACACACACACACACACACTCAAAGCAAGAGAGGGGATACACACACACACCCCTCCCTCTGGCAGCACACTCAAAGCAAGAGAGGGGATACACACACACACACACACACACACACACACACACTCCCTCCCTCCATCCCTCCCTCCCTCCGGCAGCAGGGAAGCCCCTGGCATCTACTTGAATTGAGAGAGAAACTATGGCTCTGGAGTAGTCTGCTCAGTGAAGAGCCCAGGACAGAGATGGTCGGAAAAAGTCAGCCTATCTGTGTGCCCATCCAACACCTAGCCCTCTTCCTTTCTCCTATTCATTGCCTGGCCCACTCACCCTCTGAGCTGTCTATGTCCCTCTGTCCATCTCGGAGCTGACTATGACCCATGGCCTTAATGGGCACTAGAGGAGTAATGGCTGTCCAGAGGTGGGTGGGAGTGGGGGCTAAAGATCAGGAAGTGAAGCACCTGAAAGGATCTGGGGAAGAGGGCAAGAGCATTACCTCCACAATGCGGTCCTGGGCCCGGAGCCCAGATGCCTCAGCTGGTGAGTCTGGGTCCACTGCCCGGATGAACTGGCCTGGCTTGGATTTGTCACTGTGCAGGTTGAAGCCGTAGCCGTTGGCACCTTTCTTCATGGTGCAGAGCCGAGGCCGAAGCTCACGCTGTAGAGATGAAGGAGGATACATGCCATTCTGCAATGCCCATGTCCTCTGCTTCTCCCTGCCCCCCACATGACCCTGTCACCCCAACTCTACCAGGAAGGATTTAGCATGCTTTGCTCCTGGCCAGCATTCAGAAGACCTGGTTGGACACTAGCATTGCATCAAATTGCTTGAGTGGCCCTGAATGGGACACTGTCCCTTCCAAAGGTCAATCTGGTGAGAGGTGGAAGTTTTGCTACAAACCCCTTCTCCTTGACATTGTAAGGTTTATCACATGTTATCTTGGGTCTTAGTCTTCCTTCCCAAAGGCTCATCTGGCCCTCCTGGGGGCTGGGGGAGGGGGGGAGCAGAACCCTGACAGCTTAGCTGGGTACAGGAGTAGGGATCCTAGCCCTAGGTTTCTTTCCTTTTATTCTGGAATGTTTCAGTACTGTGGCTTGAACTCAGGAAATAGTTGCTGTTCCTTAGAGTGTTTTTTCAAATATATTTTTATTATCTTTAGGTAATTAAACAAAGGAATTTGCATTCAAGAAAGCAGTTTATGAATAAATGCATCCTGATCACTGTCACCTCTATCAATTCTCACCCATTCCTCTTTTTTATGGGGGGGGGTCACCCATTCCTCTTAACTCACCCTTTCCTCACTTTCCTTAATTTTGATGGATACACATCACATTTTTGACTGCATTCTCCCTGTTCCTTAGCTTTTGGCTCAAAGCTAGCCCTGTTTACTTGAGCCACACCTCTACTTTGGGCTTTTTGCAGGTTAACTGGAGATCAGAATCTCACAGGCTTTCCTGCCTAGACTGGCTTCAAACATTGATCCTCAGATCTCAGCCTCCTGAGAAGCTAGAGTTACAGGTATGAACCACTGGCGCCCGGCTGACCCTAGCCCTTGGTATCTGTTCTCTGGGTTGGCAGATGTTTACCAAAAGCTGGTCATCATGTTTACAGTAAAGACATTGCTCAGCCACAGGCTCCCTCTTCCTTCCAGTGAGCCAAATGGCCCAGCCAGAAGGGAGCCACATAATCTGAAACCTGTTGGACAACACAGCAGGAGGGCCGGGGCCAGACAAAGCCATCCTCAGGAACACTATACCCAGCTGAGATCCTGTCATGAATCCTGAGGCTTTTGTCACAAGCCCTATGTTCATTTCTCCTGAGCATGCTGACAACACTCAGCTGCAGAAGTTTTTCTACATCCCCAATTGAAGACAGCTTAGCTCTGCCTCAGCCCTGGAACACCTACATATAGAGGCAAAGAGGAGCACCAGTGGGGCGGCTGGAGGCCTGTAATCCTAGTTACTCAGGAGGCTGAGATCTGAGGATCCCAGTTCAAAGCCAGCCCAGGCAGAAAGGTCTGTGAGACTCATCTCTAGTTAACCAGCAAAAAACAAAAAAGGAAAGGCGAGCTGTGGCTTGAGTGGTAGAGTAGAAGTCAGAACATGAGTGCAAGCCCTAGTACCGCTAGCCCAGAATTGACATCCCCACCTGCCAAGCAACAAACGCTCTTGTTTACTAGTGTGCGACCTGGGGCAAGTCATTTCCTTCTAGGAGCCTCAGGGCTCTCATTTATATACAGTCCATTCTTCCGGCCACCTGCCTCTTGCAGGGTTGCCGAGAAGCGCAGTGAGATAATTACAGAGTGGAAACACTTTGGGATTGTAAGTCCCTGTGTATGCCTGGACTTGGCCATTGTCCTTACTGACTGGGCAGGAGCTGGGGGTGAGGAGGGTGGTGTGCCAGGCTGCCCTGAAACCCAAATCACCAGCAGGGAGTAGAGGAGGCAAGGGAGGGCTGGGAAGGAGGAGGGAAGGCTTCAGGGCGTCCTGCCCCAACTTGCCAGTCCCAGAAGGCAGCTGCCACCTGTGGGAAATGGGGTCCCTCCCCTTTCCTTGGGGGACGGGGTGGAGAGGGAGACTTTTCCTTCCTTGAAACAGCTTTTGTGGCAGCTTCAGGACATTGGTGAGGGGATGCTGCACAGAGACAGGACAGAGAGATGATGGTTGGGACTTGTCCCAGCAGTCACTTGCCCAAATCTGGACGAGGGGTCCCTCATCTCCATAACAACTAAGTCAGCATGCATCTATAGGTATTGTCTCTTCCTCCAGGGGCTGCTGGAATACACAGAAGCCCCCAGATTCTCTGTTACAGAGGGCTCTTCCTGCAGCTCCCCCCTCCCCAAAACATGCTCTGGTCTGAGATTTAGTTGGAAGAGTGAGGAAGCCTCTTCTCCCAGCTAATCCTTTGCTCTCCCTCCAGTTGCCCAGGTGAGCAGGAACAGGTCTGACCAGTTACCACCACCGGGACAGGTTCAGCTTTCCAACCCCAGCCATACTGAGCTCCCCAAAGCAGGGGCCTTCACCCTGAGAAAGTGTGAGGGTGAAAGGCAGCAGACTGGTGGCAGGAGCTCCAGTGCTGTTCCTCTCCAGCCTCCCCTACGGTACCTTCCTCTAACCTTCCCGCAACAGCAACCTGGCTAGGGTTTCTCAGCTCCATGTTTTGAGCTGGGGGGTAGGGGTGGGGGGAGAGGGCGAGAACTGAGGTTCAGAAGCCCACTGCCTCATATCACACAGCCAGAGTCTAGGTCTCTGACTTGGAGCCCTGCTTCTGTCGATACACTGTGGGCTGCTGTGTGTGTGTGTGTGTGTGTGTGTGTGTGTGTGTGTGTGTGTGTGTGTGGATTCAGGGTCTCAAATATGCTAGCTCTAGGTGCTCCACCATTTCAGCCATTCCATGTGGACTTAGATCTGGAATGCAGCAGATCCCAATGGAACTCTTCCTGCAATGGCTGCAGCCCTGCTGGGAGCTGTAGAAATCACAGCCTTCCTTCCGGGTCTGTGCTAGCCTGGGCAGAGGACCTGGGTGCTGGGCAGTGAGCATGCCTGGGCTAGTGCTGTGGCTAGAAGCAGGCTATCGGTGGGGGTGGGCGGTTCTAGATGCTCCCTGGCTGGCAGGGCCAGGTCAGCAGCCCACGTGGGGCCAAGCGTTTGGCCCAGGTCTCTGTGCTGCTTCACTTACAGTACCTCAACCCCTTGCTTAGTGACTGACGTAGGTCATCCAAATTCAAAGACCTGCTTTACACCTTCTGCCATGTGAGGATCGGGAGACATGGGGGGCTCAGGAGCCCACTGGTGACTGTGGAGACTTCAGGGCCTGACCTAGGGGTGGCAGGACAGGAAGCCCCAGGATCCAGATGCTGACAGAGCCTCAGCTAGCCCCTCCCTTCCAAGTCCTAGGAGGCTCCTGGCCTCGGCAAAGGGCCGAACACTCCCAGGAAGACCAGCCCAGCCTGGCCCAGCCGTTGCTGAGTCAGCTTATCAGCTGGCCCATCCCCCGTGCCTAAGGGCAGGTCCCTGGGAACCTGTGGGGGCCTGGCCTTGGTTCCCAAGCCTAGCACCCAGAAAAGGAGTTGGAAAGGGGGGGGATGTGCCTGGAGGAGGTAGGCTACCATTGCTCTGGGTCCTCAACCCCACTCACCCTCCCTGGCTGGAACGGGGGCTTGAGTTCTGCATCTGGGGAAAAACCTATAAATGGGGACAAAGTCCAAGCCATCTTGGACTTTACATGCAGCCCCCAAGAACTCAGAAAGGGCCTCCTGCTTTAGCATCAGCTCCAGAGGGGTGCACAGTGTGGGAGGTACAAGACTTCAGGAGAACCAGGCCCTAGGGTTTATGCAGAACCTGCCCAATGAGCTGACAGGGCTCAAAGCAGAAGCAGGATCTGCTCAGAGATGACACTGGCAAAGACCCAGAAGCAGCAGGAGGAGGGGCAGCAGGTAATAGTGGCCCAGGGCAGTGAGCATGCTGGGACTAGGTCAGTGGATTCAGGGGCTCAAGACTCACTTTCAGGCACTACCCAGGAAGAGTTGCCTCCAGACCCTCCTCATAGGGTTCCTCCCCAGCCAAGTTCTCTAGCTGTCCCTTCTCCTCACCCCCCCCCCAGCCTGGGAGCCCCACCCCAACTGGCCGCCCCATCACCTCCACCCACGCTCCACAGCCCAGGGAGCGGACAGCGGGCACGGAATTCAATAGGTGCCACCAGCAGCCACCTGGAAAGCTGGAGAAAGCTGATACCCTAATCCCGGTGACATCTCTGGGGAGCAGGGCTGTTTGCTCCCTGCTTCTCCTAGGAGGAGGGCTGCAGGTGGCCAGGGGACCAACGCCCCAAAGGACCCAGCCTCCTCCTGACTGATGCCCTGGCGATGAGCCTAGAGAAACCACCGGACAGCTTCCACCATTGCTAGGAAGGCCAGGTGGCTCTAGGCCCCCAAAGGGGATGGGCTGGGGGCGGGGGGGGGGGGGGGGG
>NW_012267223.1:4551529-4570484 GCF_000151885.1 Dipodomys ordii
GGGGGGGGGGGGGGGGGGGGGGGGAGGGAGGAAGACCACCATGACAGCTAGAAAAAAAATAAAAACCAGAGGTGACTCCCACCTCCCAAGACTGCCCTTCCCTCAGCCCATGACTCGTTTATGTAAATAAGACCAGGTGCCCAGCAGCAGATACAGAAAGCAGCCCAACTACTGAAGAGGGGCTGGGAAGGGCGGGAAGGAGAGGACAGGAAGAAGGAAGGGGGGGTGGGGGGGTGTTCAAGGTAAGAGCCCCCGCTGTTCTAGGAGGCGGCTGGGTTCGTTCCTCAGACTCTGGGGCAAGGCCTGGGCCTGGTAGAGCTGCCTGGGGCTCGAACCCCTCAGAGTGGAACACAATCCTTCCAGACCAAGGGCTCTGGAAGTGACCATCTCTGCTGACTGGTCCCATGTGTGCTTCCCCTCCCCGCCCCCTTTCCAATCTCTGCATATCAAGGAAGGTTAAACACCTGTTTACAGGGGGGGAAAAAGGATGCTACTCTAGCCCTAGAGCTCATATTTTCTAAGTCCCACAGCATGGACCCTTCCTGAAGCTCTGAAGGTGGACAACTACTAGCTGGGAGAGTTTTTTTTTTTAAAAAAAAGTTAAATTGGTGGTTGCTTCTCTTACAACAAACCCTGGGACAAAGGCCCTAAGCCAGGTTGTCCCTCTGGCTAGTGATATCTTCTCCCAGTGTCAGCCAGAGAGAGCCACAGTGAAGCAGAGATTGGCTCAGGCTGGGGTAAGCCTGAGATGGAGCAGGCTGGTACCTGGGCTGCTGCCTGGCTGGACACCATCCAGGGCTGGCTGCCCCATGCCTTCCCACCTTCCACCATCGTTCTTTACCCTTCTCTCCCCACACGCTGCCAGAGTGAACTCGTATGGGCTGTGTCCCGAGAGGCCAGCTAAGGCTATTCAAGAAGCTTGTGAACCTGGGGCTCAAGAATGAAGTTAACAGCCAGGCGCACCAGTGGCTCACGCCTGTAATCCTAGCTACTTAGGAGGCTGAGATTTGAGCACTGAGGTTCAAAGCCAGGCCAGACAGTTAAGAAAGAGACTCTTAGCTCCAATTAACCAGCAGAAAAGCCAGAAGTAGGGGTGTTGCACAAGTGATAGAGCACTAGTCTTGAACAGGAAAAGCTAAGGCTCCCAGGCCCTGTGTTCAAACCTCATTACCAACACACACACAAATGAAGTAAAAACAGCAGTTACCTACTGAGTACTTACTGTGAGTCAGGCACTGTGTAGAGGCTTTTTGTACGTTTTCCTTGAAAGCTCAATACATTCTCCCTCAGTGAGGAAAGTACTAACAGGTAACACATGAGGAAATTCAGAGAGTACATACAGTTGATAGGAAGAGACAGGATTTGAACTCAGATCTTGTCCAGTAGAAATATGCCAACCATGTATGAAATTTTTATTTTTCTAGTAGCCACATTAAAAAAGGAAGAAGAAAAGAAAAAGAGGGTCTGGGAATGTGGCTTAGTGGTAGAGGGCTTGCCTAGCATGCATGAAGCCCGGGGTTCCATTCCTTAGTACTACATAGAGAGAAAAAGCCGGAAATGGTGCTGTGGCTCAAGTGGTAGAGTGCTAGCCCTGAGCAAAAAAGGTTCAGGGACAGGGCCTACACCCTTGGTTCAAGTGCCAGAACTGGCAAATAAACAAATAAAATAAAAAGAGTAGAGGCCGGGCCTAGAGGTGTAACTCTGTGGTAACATGACCTCGCACCACAAATTTTTTTTTTTTTTTTTTTTTTTTTGTCGGCCGTGGGGCTTGAACTCTGGGCCTGGGCGCTCTCCCTCAGCTCTTCAGCTCAAGGCTAGTGCTCTACCACTTGAGCCACAGTGCCACTTCCGGCTTTTTTCTTTTTGCTTATGTGGTGCTGAGGAATCGAACCCAGGGCCTCAGGCATGCAAGGCAAGCGCTCTACCACTGAGCCACCTTCCCAGCCCAATTTTTAAAAAGGAAAATGGAACAAGATAAATTAAGCTTAATTTTATTTATTTTTGGTGTGGTTACTGTGGCTTGAGCTACAGGCCTTTCATTCATGCTTGACTTTTTCTATGCATTGCACTCTAACTGAGCCATACCTCCAATTCTTGCTTTTTGCTGGTTAATTGGAGATAAGAGTCCCTTCTTGCCTGGTGTGGCTTTGAACTAGGCTCCTTAGATCTCAGCCTACAGAGTGAACTAGTAGCTAGGTATATGTCATCAGTGCCTGGCTGAACGTAATATGCTTATTTAACCATGTGTCCAAAATATTAAAATCTCAGCACCTAATTTTTAATTGACTAGTTTTACTTCATTTGGGGGGCGAACAGGGGAAGGGGCAGGCTGAGTAGTCCTGATCCCAAGATCTGAAATGCAAAAATGCTCTAAACGATAAAACTTTTGAAGTACAGATATGACACCACAAATGGAAAATTCCACATTGTATTAGTTTGTTTCCTATACAAAATCAAACGAAAGAAAATTACCTTTAGGCTATATGGATAGGTGAAACCTGAATGATTTTCAGGTTCAGACTTATCTATCAGAAGATGTCTTATTGTGTAGAGGCAAATACTGCAAAACCTGAAATCCCCAAACCTTCTGGTCCCAAGCATTTTGGACAAGAAGATGCAACCAGAGCCAAGTGTGCTTTCATGCTGTAGCATGTCTACATGTGCCTAGGAGTTTCCTGTGGTCATCAGCTGCTGCTCCTGAGAGCCTAGACATTCCCATTGCTACAGTGTCTGAGACAGTCCAAAACACTGGCTTTTTTTTTTTAAGCCTTTTATTAGCACAAAGGTTTTTTTCCTGTGGCAGTGGATTTTTATTTCTTTATTGAGATTAAGTGATTACATAAATTTCACAGTATTGTGGGATAGTGATACTTGGCTAAAGTCACAAACACATTTTAACCTTCACCAGGCGAATTGTGATTATCATGGTCTGTAAAGCTTATGAACTCCACGAACTTTGACAATACAACTATTTCTTCCAAATCGGGTGATATATACATTACTTTTGCTTAGTGTAAACTGTTCCCTCTTTCTCTCTCATTCCCTCTCTCCCTCCCTCCCTCCCATCGCTGCCCTGAGTTGTTTAGTTCACTTTCATCCATGTCCAGTGCAGCTGATGGGCCGTCTGCTATATTTTTTCACCCATTTCCCTCTAATTCTGTGTCTTCCTCCTAGCTTCCCCCACCTGTGCACATGTATATACCATATGCAAAACACAGCTTTGAACTCTCTCAAACTTTGCTGTGAGCATTAGATTCCCATGACTGGATGACAGAAAGGGAGAGGCTGGGCCTTTGTCTCTGAGAAGTCACAGCTCTGGCCACGGCCAATGAGCTGTGAATGGAACTTGAACCTAATAAATGTTCTTTCCATGTTAGAACAGAGGGTGCCTGACCTCAGGGAGTATCTGTGCACTTGTCCTATACATTGCCTAGGAGACAGGACATAGCACATGGTAAGATGTCCCATCTCACCTCCAGAGGGCTTGTTGTGTTGCAGGAAGGGCAGGTTGAGGGCCAGGTGGAGGTAGAGATTTGGTTACCAGGCTCTGGAGCCAGCCCAGACCATGAAGGGATTAGGCTGTCTGAAGTTCATGTCTGAAGTTCATTCTGTCTTTCCCCTGTGGGTGGAGGTGTGTGGCTCCCCCCCATCTCTGTGCTGAGGATTGAACCTGAGGCTTGGTGCATGTTAGGCAAGCTTTTTACCACTTAGCTGGATAAGGAGGAGGCACACTGTAAATCTGAGTTGCCTTCTTAGCTTAGGCTACTCTACCTCAAAAGGACAGAGTAGTCAGGTGCCAGTGGCTCATGCCTCAGAAGGCTGAAATCTGAGGATCACAGTTCCCAGTGAGCGGGGGCAAGAAAGTCTGAGCAACTCCTATCTCCAAGTAAGTCGCAAAAAGAAGCTGGAAGTGGAGCTGTGACTCCAGTGGTAGAGTTTCATCTTGAGTGAAAACGTTAGAGACAGTGCTCATGCCTTCAGTTAAAGCCCAGGTACCAGAAAAATAATTAAAAAAAGAAATCAGTCCCAAATGGCTGGTCCATTTCAAACTCGAGCAACTAGCAAGCACCTAAATGGTTCTCCCCTTCCAAAGTTCCACTCTGGTGAATGTGAATGGCTCACAACCCTGCTAAAGGGGTCAGTGATCAGCTCCCTGCCTGCTGAACATATCCACCCATCCGCCTCACTCCCAAGGCTAGTAGGAACTGGAGCACTTTCCCATTGATACCTTCCCAGCAACCCTGTGGGGTAGGGTACCGTGTTGCCTGTTCACAGAGATCGAAGCTAAGGTTTGCGGGGAATAATGAACTTCCTTGGGGTTCCCTGGCCAGGAAAATAGCAGAGGTGAGATTCAAACACTGCTCTATCTGGGTGACACTAAAGGCTAGACAGTCTGCTTTCTAATCTGAAAATGGAAGTTGCTAGTACTCAAGAAAGAGTGAGTGGGTTGCTTCTATCTGGAATTCCAATCTGTGGGTGTGCTGGGGAACAAACAAGCCCAGGTGTGCTGGACTAGGATGACCTGGGACAAAGGTCCCTTACATCTGTTAGGTGTTCATTCATTAATCCAAAAGTATTTATGGAGCGCTGTAACAGTGTTGGAGATAGGAACACAAATAAGCCTGTGTTGCGCTCTGGCTTTCCATGTATTGGAGGAGGTCCTGAGCAGAGGACTGCAATGCTGAGTGTTCAGCAGGACAAAGTGCAGCACTAACTCTGCCTCCAGGATCAAGGACCTGGATCTCAGAAGAGGACAGGATTTCAAATAAGCTGTGCCCTAGAGGATTTGGACCCTGGTATGATTGGAGGTTAGCAGGGAGGTGGAGAATATGGGCGATGGGACTGTGGAGGGCCAAGGATCAACATGTATTAGACTGGGTGCTGATGCTACACCTATAATCCTTGCTACTCAGGAGATATGTGGACAGCAGTTCAAAGCCAGCCCAAATTGGAAAGGCCATGAGACTCTTCAAGTAAGCGGGAAGTGGAGCTGTGGCTCAAGTGGTAAAGCATTAGTCTTGAGTGAAAAAGCTAAGGGACAGTGCCCAGGTCCTCAGTTCCAGCCCCAGCCTTGCCCTAGGCCCTGAGTTCAAGCCCCAGGACTGGCACAAAAACAAAACAACCTGTAACTAATAAACACCCATGATCACTGATGATCAAGCACTTTTGAGTGCTTAGCTTTGGCCACAGCTGCACCTGCCCAATTAGAGGCAGATCCAGTGCCAGCTGTCCCGTGGTGGGGATAAAATAATCACTGTGAACTACTAATTCAAAGGCCAACAACTGTTTATTGAGCCCTTACTTAATGCTAGTTATTCAGGGACTTATACACATCCTTATGAAATCCAGACAACCTTGTGAGGTCACTGCCATCACCCAACTTACACAAGAGGAAGTGGAGGCTTAGGGAGATGAAGTAACTTGGCTCAAGGAAGTGCAGCGAGTATAGCTGAGCTGGCTCTGAAGGCCTGTCCCCAGCTATCACTTTGGGCCTGAGCTCAAAGGTTTAGGCCCTGTCCTGAGGATGGTAGTGAATGGTAGAGAGGCCACACATGGGCAGGGCTGGAAGATGACCTCCACCTCCTCAGGCATTGAATGGACAGCTAGTGTTCCAGGCAGCCCTCATCCTCTGCCTTGTGTTATTCTCAACGTCGCCACCCAGCCACCTAATTCTCACAGTACCTTTTCATTTCAACCCATTTCCCTTATGAAAACTAATGAGAACAGAACAGACCCCTCCATGCAAACAAACTCAGGCTAAAACTAAAGAGCATATCTCAATGATATGTTTTATGTAGAAAAGGGAGGCCTTTTAAGAAAAAAAAAATCCTTACAGATGGATGTGGTGACATACATCTGTAATCCTGGTATACTCGGGAGACCCAGGCAGAAGCATCTGAAGTTCAAGGTCAGTCTGGGCTATTTACCGAGTCTGTCTCACCTTACAGGGCTTACTGGTAATTTCTGCAACAGCAGGGTGGGGACTCCCGCAAGCTCACCGTACCAGAACGCGAGGATGTCCGTACTACTAGAGAGGTTTAGCAGGGCTGACTAGGAATGAATGAAGCTGAAGGAACTGGTTGCACAAAACGGGAGTTAAAATGTCCTGGCACAAGTGTACTCAGACAACACCTAGTAGGAATACAAGTACTTCTTATTATCTCGAAGCTTCTAGAGAAGGAAGGCCTCTCGATTGTCCACAGATCTGTTTTATAGGCAGGAGAATTGAAGCTCTGAGAATGACCGACTTCTCTGGTGACCGTGTCCCTGAGATGATTCTCTTCCTATCTCCAGTCCTAACAAATACCCACCAATGTAGGCGATATACCATCACCTGGGGGAACCCGATTCTGTGCTCATGCAGAGGCTAGGCCAGGCCAACAGCCCTCTGAGATGGCATGGATGAGTGTGAGCTATGCCATCCCTCTATGCCACACCAGTCTCCCTCCAGCCCTTCAGCAGCAAAATGAAAAGGGCAAAGGGAGGAGCTGAGGAGGTGGGGGTGATGGTTGGGGGGTTATCTAGGAGGGGGCAAAGTCCACAGGAAAAATAAAGGGGAATGCCAAATCGATGTACTCAGCACCAAGTTCAGAGTGCCTTTCTGCCTGGGAACAGAGTTCATTGGTTCCAACTCCCTGCCAGGGGTGCACCAACCTCTCCCGGATGCCAGCCTGGCAGTGGCAGGGAGTGGGAGCCTGGTGGCCATGGCATTCCCAGCATACACCTCTGGCTGGACTAGGCTCCTGATGACCTCACTTCCACCAAACCAGTTGGTCCCTCGCAGGCTCCACCTTCTCCCTCCTTGCTGAACTGTGCCACTGTCCAGGGAGGATCTTCCTGGCCCCATGGGACACTCCTGCCTCACACTGCCACCAGGTTGGGGTGTGGGGGGAGCTGGTGCCTGCTGAAGAGGCCCTGCTCCCAGGCTCTGCACACTGGCCTCCACCACCCGCCCTGCTCTCTGGGGACTGGAGGCTCAGCACAACAGCTCCTGTTTTGCCAGCTGCCCCTCCTGCAGCTGATCCAAACTGGGATAGTTTGGGGAAATACAAACTGGGCCAAAAGTAAAAAATAAAAAAAAATTTAAAAAAAAAGCAAGCAGGGGGGAGGGGGGAGGCTGGGAAGGGATGTGAAGGGTAAACAAAGGAGGAGGCTGCAATGCTTGGTAAGAAATGTACGCATTATCCTGCCCATGCAATTGTAACCCCTCTGTACAGTATGTTCACAAATAAAATAAAATTAAATTAAAAAAAAAAATAAAAAAAGCAAGCAGCCTGTTTGGTGTCCGGGTATACACCGTGACAAATACCAGGGCAAGACCCACCTGCCCACAGCGAGCTTTGGGCGCTGCCTGGCAGAGTGCCCCCTCCCTCCCCCAGCCCTCCCCCTCCTCCTCCCTCCCCCCCCTCCTCCTCCCTCCCCCCCCACCTCTTCCCTCCTCCTCCAGCCTCCCTCCAGCTCCCTGATACAAGCTAGCGCTTACTCCTCACATTCCTGAGAACCATAAATCCTCCCTGGCGGCCGGGCCACCACCCCCAGGACGCCTCCCGGCCGCCTCCTCCCCGCACCCCACCCCCACACGGCGGCCGAGAGACGCCAGGGCTCCCTCTCTTTCTTCTAAACTTGAGGAGGATGCAGTCCAGTCTGGCTGACGTTAATGATGCACTCACCAAGGGGCTCAGGAGGGGTGCGGGGAGGTATGGGAGAGCCTCCCGGGTCCCCTTCCCGGAACCGGGACGGTTGGTTACTCCTGCAGCTTTCTTAAGTCGGGGGAAGTTCACTTCCAGCTGCAGTTACCACCCACAGGGGCAGAGGGAAAAACCGACAGCCAAGGAGGAGCCAGGGGTCCTTCCTAGTCCCTGACTAGGGTGACCCAGGAAAGGGCCCAGGGAGTAGCGGGTGGACGAGGAGGTTCCGGGGGGTGGGGGTGGGGGCAACGCCGTGAGATCGGCCAAGCCCCTTCCCCAGGCCAGCGCGGATGGAGATCGCGCGCGGGGATGCAGTCTCAAGCCCGCCCAGGAACTTGCCAGGGCCCCGGCAGGGCAGGAGAAAGCAGCCTCCCCCTCTCGCGGCTCCAATTTCAGAGGGGGAAAAAAAAGGGGGGGGACTGGACTTCCCGGACGCCTGATTCTCCCCGATCCTCAACCCCCACCCCCGCCGCCCTCTTCTCGCCGCGATCGTGGTCCGCACTCACCCGCTCCGGGTGGCTCTTCTCGGCTTCGTGCGCCTCGCGCTGGTCGCCGGCCTCCTGCGTCTCGGCGGCGGCCGGCGGCTCGGCCGACCCCCCCGGCCCCTCCGGGCCGCGCAGCAGCTGCTCCCCGATCGCGACGCCGAGCTTCCTGAGCTGCTCGTCCGCCTCGGGGTCGACCACCAGCAGGCGCACGGCGCTGAGCGCGGCGCGGATGCGGCTCACCACCTGCTGGTGCGTCTCCTTCTCCACGTTCTCGCCGTTCACCTCCACCAGCCGGTCCCCGGCCAGCAGCCCCGCCTTCTCCGCCGGCGAGCCCGGCTCCACCAGCCGGATGAACTGGCCCACCTTGCCCTTCTCCCCGTGCAGGTGGAAGCCGTAGCCGTTCGGGCCCTTCTCAAGGCAACAGAGCCGGGGCACAGGTGCCCCGGCCGCCGAGTCCGCGCTCATGTCGCGCGGCGACGGCTCCGCGGGATCCCGCCGGGAGCTGCGGACACGGTGGCCGAGGTTTCCTCTCCGCCCTGAGCGCTGCGAAGCCGGAGGGAACGCGGCGGGAGGCGCCGAGCGAGCAGGTGTCCCGGGAACCGCCGCGAACTCGGAGAACCGGACCGGGAAACGCGGACCAATCCCCGCCCCGCGCGGCGTCTGAGCCTTCCAGAACCCGCCCGGCCCCTAATCCGCTGGGCCGGGCCGCGCGGCGGGTGTGGACCACTTTGGACCAATCAGAGGCCACCAACCGAGGGGCTCTCGGGCCGGGTGAACCACATTGGCCAATGGGAAGGCTCGGGGGCGGGGCCTTGAAGTTGGCGCGGCGCCCCGCGGCGGGCGAAGAAAGAGGGCTCAGGAAGTGGAAGTGTTCGTTACCAAGTGCCGGGTTGGGTTGGCGGGGCGGGGCTGGGGCAAGTTCCAGAGACGGCGCAGAGCCCCCAACCCCCGCCCCTGCTCCCCGGGGCTGCGATCTGGCTTCTCATCCCCCGCAACGTGGTGATTGAGGAGAACCAGGCGCCCCCCACACCGTGAAGGACCCTCACGTCTGAACGGAGCCGGGGACTGTGAGTGGGGAGAGCGCCCCTCGCCCCGCCCTGGGCCCCCTTGGGCCCGGGTGTGTGTGTGTGTGTGTGTGTGGAGGGGCGTCGTAAGAAACTGGACCGATGGTTTCTTTGGACAATGTTGAGTTCTTTGGACGACAGCTCTTCTACTTGTGGGGTGACTGCACGATCCCAGAATCTGCATGCATGGAGTGGAAGGCTATTCTACCTGTAGCCCGCCATGGAGGACAGGCCACACGCAAGGAGCGAGGCGTGGCACCGGCGTCAGCGTGTATTTAGGAAGGTGGGGTGGGGAGAGGTAAAGTCGGGCAATCAATCTCAGGATCCACTCCTGAGGGAAAAGGAGCTCTAGCTTTTTTCAACAGAGAAACAAACAAAAAATGACTGTGAGAGAACCTTTGTGGCTCATTCTTGTCAAATGAGGATTGTCACAGAGGCTGGTGGCAATCGGTTAGTGAGGTGTCCCTCTGCGAACACCGAAAAATGGGTATCAAACGATTTTGGTAAGGACAAGTCCCCCTCCCCCCCTCCTCCCTGAGATACAATAACAACCCCTCCTTCCCATACCCACTTCAAACAAACAGCAGACAGAGTATACTCTCCAAAATACTGCAATTTAATCTGAAAAACACCACAATGCTGGAGGCTCAGAGCTGTCTGTGCCACGGGACCGCCTGTAACCTGCCACAGGCCCCAGAAGAGACCAGCAAGGTCAGACTCCTCCCTGCTCTGCCTGGGAGAGGCCACCGTGAGCTTCCTTATCGCCGGAGCTGCTGATTGCTCCAACTGCAAGATTTCTGCCTTGAAATCAAATGCCTCAGAAACGTACAGGGCATGCTTTTTCTCACCTCCTCCCCCACCCTTGGCCTGCAGAGCTGCAGTTAAGGTACCTGTAGGTCAAATCCCGAGTTTTTCCCCTGATCACTTCCAAGGTCGAGGTCAGAGTTTTGGGAGATGTGTGTCCTTGGGCCTACACAAGCTCCTTGCTGTACTTCTCCCCACCCCAGACCACATGACTTTGTTTTGCATATATTATATTTGTTCACCCAGAAATGGATGACTTTCCACTCCTTAACCTGACTTAGGAGAGGAGGGATATAGTGCAGTTTGGATCCTGATGTCTGCATTCAGCAAGCTGCCAGTGGCTCAGACCTATAATCCTAATTACTCAGGAGGCTGAGATCTAGAGGACTGAGGTTTGAAGTCTATGAGCCTCTAATCTACAATAACTACCAAAAAGCCAGAAGTGGAGCTGTGGCTTAAGTGATAGAGTGCCAGTCTTGAGCAACAAAGTGAAAGGGCAATGCATAGGCCCTGAGGTCAAGCCTTAGTACTGCTGGCAGAAGGAAGGAACAAACGAAAGAAGGGGGGCGTGGGGAGGGAGGCAGGGAGAATGGGAGGAGGAGAACTTGGACTTCCATGTTCTTTCAGGGAGGTTTGCTCAACTCTGCCTCCTACCCTGCTCCCAGAACCAGGAGTTTCTCTCACTGTGGCTCTTAACCTAGCCAGCTGATCATTATAGGATCTTGGAAAAGTAAGTAGCTATGGGGCTGCACACTTGCCAATTGATTGGGGAGGGGAGAAAAAAAAACTTCCTAGTTCTGACTGCAGGTGTTTAGAGGCATAAACAAAGGCAGATGAGACAGGAATTGAGGGGTAGGGATTTAGGGGTGAGGAACTCCCCCGGACTCGGAAGTCCAGAGAATAGGAACCAGTGTTTCCAGGTGCCTCTGTGTGCTTGTGTGCTGGGGAAAAGGGGCAATTAGGAAGGATCGTAATCTCTAGTGATCCTCTCTCTCTGTCCCAAAGGCAACAACTGTTACCTTCCCTGAGGCTTTGGTCTAGCTCCCAATACAAGGGCCCATCTTGCTAGGGAAGATTGCGCTCTTGCATCTGTGTCATCTGGTGATGAAGTGGGCACTACCGGCCTTGTTGTTAGTCGGGGGCAGGGGGAGACCCAGTTTTTTACGTCTGAATCCCAAGTACACCAAGAGAAAAGGTTTTTCTGGGCACGCTGGGGCCTTTTTTTTTTTTTTTTGTATTATGTGTCATTCTGATAAAAAATGTGAAGTATTTTACCCGCTCCTAGGATGTAAGACAGTACAGGCAGTGGGGTAGGGACTGTGCACTAGAGCCTCAGCTCTCTCCCCATTGGCTAGACTGCTCAGCATAAGCCAGTGGAGGGGAGACAGCTGCATCCCTGAGGGCCTCTGCTCAGCCCCTTGGGAGTCACAGGAAGGAGCAGCAGCTGGGGCGCTGCCTCTGGGACTCCACGTAGTCTCGGATCTGGAAGCTGGGTTCATTGGCCTGCCGCCCTGCGCGGTATTTCAGCTCTCTAAACAGAAGAGGAAGAATGGATTGGCTTGAGAGTGCAGAATATTTATTCTCCACCCACATTGCCAGTGGCCAGGACCACCAGGAGCTCAAAATGCAGAATATAGGAGGGCCCAGGGCCTACGGAGGAGCTAGGCTTATTGGATTCCCAGGTGGTGCCACCCTGACCTGTAATGGTCCCCTTCCCTACTCAGTGCTTACTTGGCAATGGCTAGAAAGGCTAACTCCACGTTCATGCCTGTCTTGGCACTGGTTTCCATGAAGGGAACCCCGTACTCCTGTGGGGGAAGGAGAGAGGGTCCTCAGGGCCAGTCTCTGGCTACCCCCACCCCACCCCACCCCATCCCATTGGTAGTCACTTACCCTGGCCAATGTCTCTCCATCCTCCATGCGTATCATCCTTTCATTGCTCACATCTGCCTGTCAAACACAGAGGGGGGTCACTCCAGGGAAGGAAGCCTTGATCCCAGCTGGCCCAACTTTTGCCCCAGGAGCAGGCATTGCCTGCCCTCTGCTGGTGACTACGAGAAGCAGGTGTGATTGGACTGGAGCCAGGGTTTCTGCCTTGTTTGGGCTGCCTGCCCATAATATCCAGGCCTGGGATCTCATCTCTGACCCTGGGAGATGAGTAATTCTCTTTAGCAAAGGGTGTGGTGACCCAGCCTCGGTGGGGGAAATGACAGCAGTTGGGGATAACCCATTATAACCCTAGCCCTTGACCCTTGACCCTATTCACTATGATCTCATGGTGGCTGGCAGTTGATCAAGTCTACATCTCAGAGCACAGCTTGGGCTTTCCCTAGGAGGGATGAGATAGGTGGAAGTGACCAGGCCGGGTCTAAGTCCTGCCTGGAGATGAGTCATTGACCAGGGTAGGTGGAAGGAGAGGAGGGGCAGGGTGGGCTGCTCCTGCCACTGGACCACTCACCTTGTTGCCTAGCAGCATGATTACCACATCCCTCTGGGCATACTCGTGAATTTCTGTGAGCCAGGCCTATGGGAGAGGAGGAACTGAGCCAAGCCAAGGCTGATAGCCAGGCCATTCTTCTGGAGGGCCCTGTTGAGGATTCTAAGACCATATAAGGGGGGTCAGTGATCAAAAGTAATGTGATTGGCCGAGTGTGGTGGTATATACCTGTAATCTCAGACGAAGAGACAAGAAAAGAATTCTAGGCCAGCCTGGGCTACATAGCAAGACTGATTCTGTCTTAAAAAAATAACCAACCCACCAAACAACAACAACAAACAACTCCTGATGGCTGGGGATGTAGCTCAGTGGTAGAGCACTTACATGAGGTTCTGGGTTTCATTTTCAGCACTGGGATTGATTAGTTGTGTCTGCCACGAGCCTGGGCTAAGGAATGGCGGTATGAATGCCATGAACTTCCCGTTATTTTATGTCTACATGCCTTGTCCTCCCAGTTTGCTTGTCAGTACAGTTCTTGAGGTCAGGGAATACGTAAAACCTGTACAATGTTTTGCATGGAATCAGCGCTTATATTTATGAGATGATTTCCTGTGTTTTCTAATGGTTTGCTTGTGAGGACTTAGCCACTCACTCTGTCTTGCCTGAGTTGCAGCTCAGTCTGAATAGGCTTTGCCCTGGGTTTGTACGGATAAAAGCCCAGGGCAGAGCTAGAACTGTTCTGAACACTTTGACATGAAGCACACTCATGAATCATGGTCAGGACGACGCAGGTGGCATGCTGCACAATAGCCTGCTTGGCCTCCAGGCTCGCATGGCAATCAGATGCCCAGACACAGCTGGGGGTTTCTTGGCAGGTGCCAGGATTCCATGGTCTGCTCATTCCCACAGAGCTGGAAAGAAGCTGGCCAGCAGAAGCCCCATCTCGGCAATTTCTCCAGAAAGGAGGACCTACCCTGATGTTGTCGAAGGAGGACTTATTGGTGATGTCATACAGCAGCAGCAAGGCTGGAGGGGGACAGAGAATGACAGGGGATCAGGGAAGCGGCACGGGTGGGTGTTGCAGACAGGCTGGAGGGAGGTGGACGTACCCTGCGCATCTCGGTAGTAGGCGTGCGTAACGCTGCGGAAGCGCTCTTGGCCTGCGGTATCCCAGATCTAAGAAGGGAGGAAAAGGTCAGAAAGGAGGCAGGGGGCAGGGACTGCTGTGGCAGAGCAGCTGTCTGTGGAAAGGGGGGGGGGGCTGGCTGGCTGCAGTTATAGGTTCTTAAGGTCTCTCTGGTGTTTGACAAGGCCAGGCACTGGTGGCTCACAACACTGGCTACTCAGGAGGCTGAGATCTGAGGATCCTGGTTTGAAGCCAGCCCAAGTAGAAAAATCTATGAGACTCTTATCTCCAATTACCCAGCAAAAAGCTAGAAGTGGAGCTGTGGCTCAAGTGACAGAAAATGAGTCTTGAACAAAAAAGGCCAGTGAGAGTGTGAAGCCTTAAGTTTAAAACCCAGTATTAGCATGCCTGTGCACGCGCGCGCACACACACATAATGACATCACCCATTTGGTGCTGCCTCTTTTTACAAGTCTGTGTGTGTGTGTGTGTGTGTGCAAAGAGCCCCAGTGTGTGTGTGTGTGTGTGTGTGCAAAGAGCCCCAGATAATTGGGGAAGAGATGGAGGGACGGCTGAGGCATTTTAAGTATGGTTTTCTTCAGACAGGGCATAGAGAAAAACCATTTCCTCTCATGGGCCCCACAGGAAGTTACCCCAGCAGAGGGGCTGGGCTGCAGGCCTCTGTGGTTCAGGGTGAAGAGCGATTGAGGTCAGGCACCACTACCACCTCCCTTCCCCCTCCCAGCCTCCGGTCTCACCTGCAGCTTCACCCTGGTGCCATCCACGGTCACCACCTTGTTCTGAAAGAGAAGAAGGCGGAGGGTGGGGAGGGCAGGGGAAGCTGGAGCCTCAGCCCTGACATCTTGTCCTGGTCGCTTTCCAGGACTACAGGCAATGTGGTGAGCCCAGACCTATCTTTACTCAGATCACCCCATCAGATAACTCCACTGAAGACTCTTCTCCTAACACAACAGAGCAAATCTGCGTGGCTCTCTCCAGAGCTCAGCCAGCAGCATGGGGACAGCACTTGCCCACCCCATGACTGTCACCAAGTCCTCGGAGACAAGGGGCCCTCAGATAGCTGGGTCAGCTTCTCTCTACCTGCCCACAGTTTGCTCAGTGCCAGATGGGATGTGTGTGTGTGTGTGTGTCCTGCAAGTGAGAGGCTCTCTTATGCAATGGTGGTGGGTCAGCCCTCTTAGGGGCAGTGCCCAGGAGTAGAGGAGAGACTCAGCCTTGTTTGTCACATCAAGTAAGTGGGCAGGGTGCTGCCCTGCTCTGATGGCTCTCCTCTAATCTGGCCACCTCCATTGTGGTGGAGAGGGCTGTTGGGGTCCTCCAGGCAGTGAGCCATGGATGTCCTTGGGAGCCAGGGGGAGGGGCAAGGGAGAGTAGCCCCCTGATCCTGAGCTCTAGCCAAGGCTCACTGCTGGGAGGAGGAGCCTATAGCCACCTCACCCTGAAGTCTATGCCGACCGTGGCTATGAAGGTCCCGGACAGGAAGGCCCCATCTTTGAATTGGATCAGGAAACAGGTTTTGCCGACACCAGAGTCTCCCAGAAGCATCACCTAGGAGATTGGGGGGAGGGAGGGAGGGGGAGGCAGTTAACAAGGATTGGGGAGAAGGGGACCTCTGGGATTCTAAGGAGAGATGTGGAAAAGGGATCAGTGGCGGGGAGAGACAGGATTGAGGGGCACCCCTGTCACAGAGAGCCTGCCACTGTCTCCTGTGTCTCCTCTTCATGCTCCTTGCCTGCACCATCCAGACCTTCCCTCTGACCCTCCATCCCCATGCAATGTCCCGGAAGCCAAGTTGAGACTGCCATTGTGTTTAGTGGCCCCAAAGAACCTCCCATTTGTGTGCTCTAGACTTTGCACACCTTTGTCCACTGCCACATAGCTCAGGGAGTCTGTCCCTTCTGTGTGTGCCACTTAGGTACGGGTACATGGGTGGGACAGGACCCCACTCCAGAAAGTTTATCAGAACCTAATAGATAGGCGTGGGCTACTGGCCCAGGCATATTTAAAATGACCATTGTTTGGGTTTCTTTTTAGGTCAGGCATTTATCTGGAAGTTTCTAATGAGGGTTTCTGTGTAAAAAGACTTGCATGAATTAGGGAAGGGTAGAATTTACACTGTGATGAGGAGACATTTAGTCTGAAATTCTTTCAGAAGAAACCTCCTAAATGGGACAAATGGCTGCCCTGGGTCATTGCAGGGAACATGGAAGAATGGGGGAGGGAAGCTCTTTGTCCACTTGTTATTTTAGTCTTTAAAAAAATAAATAAAAAATCATTCGTGGGGCCTGAACTCTGGGCCTGGGCGCTGGGTCTCAGCTCTTCAGCTCAAAGCAAGTGCTCTACCACTTGAGCCACAGCACCACTTCCCACTTTTTCTGATTTATGTGGTGCTGAGGAATGGAACCTAGGGCCTCATGCATGCAAGGCAAGCACTCTATCACTGAGCCACCTTCCCAGGTCCATCCTTTAGTCTTAAAAGATCATCTATACCAAACTGCCTGTTAAACTGTTAATGAGGGTGTGTGTGTGTGTGTGTGTGCGTGTGCGTAGACACACACAAGTGGGACACAGACACACACACACACACACACACGGACCAGTACTGGGGCTTAAACACAGAACCTGGGCACTGCTCCTTTTTTTACTCAAGGCTACCTCATGAGCCACAGCTCCAACTGCTGTGGGCTTTTTTTTTTTTTTGCCAGTCCTGGAGCTTGAACTCAGGGCCTGCGCACTGTCCCCGAGCTTCTTTTGCTCAAGGCTAGCACTCTACCATTTGAGCCACAGTGCCACTTCTGGCTTTTTCTATTTATGTGGTACTGAGGAATCGAACCCAGGGCTTCATGCATACTAGGCAAGCACTCTACCACTAAGCCACATTTCCAGCCCCCTGTAGGCTTTTTTTAAAAAGTAGTTAATTGGAGATTTGCATCTCACAGACTTTCCTGCCTGGGCTGGCTTTGAACCAATATCCTCAGAGCTCAGCCTCCCCAGGAACTAGGATTACAGGTGTGAGCCACTAGTGCCTTGCCTAACTAGGCTGTTGAATTGAGGTTTGCAGCTTGAGTGGAGCCCAAAGCTTTCCTGCCATGGCTGTGGGGGTGGAGGGGGGGTAGGATTAGTTAGCTTTGCTGGAGAGACAGGGGGCCTGAGTAGGGGAGTGTAAGGTGGGGTCCTGGCTTGTAAAAGGCAGGCTGTATGACTTTGGGAAGGTTCCTGAGATTTGTTGCTGCAGTCTGGTCTCCACAGTATGTGAATGGGAGGAAGGATCGTTTCTTCCAGGTCTTTCTAGAGTTTGTCAACTGCTGGGGACTACAATGTTGGGGTGAATCAACCCTCGGCCTCAGGGAGGAGTGGCCCAGGAAGGGATGGGTGGGTTCAGCCTGTTAGTGCCCTCACCTTTCTTCTTTTCTTTTGGTCGGTCTTGGGGCTTGAACTCTGGGCCTGGGCGTTGTCCTTGATCTCCTTTCCTCAAGGCTAGTGCTCTATCACTCTGAGCCATAGCTCTACTTCTCCCATCCCTCTTTATCTGGGCTGAGACTCAGGATTGGGGAATGACTCTTTTGCAGGCGCAGCCTTGGGTCAAGGGACAGACGGGGGTGGGGAGAGAGAGGGTCCTCTGGACTCTCTGCGCCTCCCAGCCTCAGATGAGGAGGGAGGGAGGCAGAACCAGTGTCTGTGTGCTTTACAGATCACAGCTGCCTTGAGTAAACCATCCACCCAGCCACCCGGCCAAGCAAGTCCACTAAACACAAACAGCCGCTCAGCTTCGCCACCTCCTAGGCAAACAGCCCAGCTGGCTTGTAGGGCAACAAGGTCGGGAGGTCCCCATCAGTCAGGGGGAGGCTGGCCATCCACAGCTCCCCTCACCCCAAGGTGCAGAGGCCCATTTCCGGCCACAAGCCCACACAGGACGCTTATCTCAACGGTTCTGGGCTGGTGGCCCATAGCCTGGCTTCCCTTGAAATGCTGGGGTGGAGGCTCGAGGCTCCCAGTGAGATGGAGACTCACTGAGGGGGGAGGAAGGGAAACAAAATGTGAAGTGTAGGTCTGCTCCTCATGTCTCTCAAGAGTTCCTGGCAGCCAGGAGTGGGTGGCTCACGCCTATAATCCTAGCTACTCAGGAGGTTGAGATCTGAGGATCATGGTTCAAAGCCAGATCGGGCAGCAAAGTCCATGAGACTCTTATCTCCAATGAACCACCAGAAAACTGGAAGTGGGGCTGTAGCTCAAGTGGTAGAGAGCTTGCCTTGAGGTGAAGAGCTCAGGGACAGCACCCAGGCCCAGAGTTCAAGCCCCACGACCGACCAAAAAAAAAAGAGTTCCTGGCATTACCTGTCTTATGAAATCCATTTTATGTAATCCATTTTGTCCAACTCAATAATAATAACTCCTGCTGAGGACACACACAGAGGGAGGAGATAGACCACTGTTCACCCTGCCCCTACCTACTTCCACACAGGGTACCCTGCAGATAGTGTGCACCTCAGAGCTGCCCTGCCAGCTGTCCCAGGTGGTGGAGGTTGACACCAACCCCTTCAGTCCTTCTCAGGTTCTAGAAACTTCCAGGTGGGCCTGTGCCCTGGCTAGCAAAAGCCACCTGGAGAGGGTGGGGCCTGACCTTGCAGCTGGGAGGGCTTGATCAGTCAATAACTTCAAGCCTTAGGCTTTAAAACTGGAAGTCTGGTCTCTACTGAGAGACCAGAAAAAGGCATTAGAGTGACCCAGGCCACCCAGGGTGCCCTTTCTGAGTCTCTCTCTAGTAGGGGGAGATGGAGGTCGCCTCTATTTCTCAGCTCTTGCTCGTCTATGCCAACCAGGGCTATGCACTTAACCCTGGACAAGAGGCACGGAATCTCTGGGCCTCATATTAGCTAAAGCATGGCAGAAGAGAACTGGCGTGGGGTGCGCGGCGTGGGGAGCCTCAGCCTTCTTATCCTGTGCCCTCCGAGCTAGCCCAGATCCCGAGATACGGATGTGGCCGCCCCCAGGGGCTGCATCTTCATCTCCCTGCCCTCCTCTGGGGGCGTCCGTTCAGAGGACTGATTGGAGGAAGGGCTGAGTCTACCTCAGAAGCAGTCAGAAAAGAGTTCCGGGCCGGGGAGGGCCGGGGTCCCAGGGCGCAGGGAGGGGTGTCCTGCAGAGCGGGCACAGGAGTCCCAGCGCTGGGAGCAGCGCCCACCCACCTTGCCCGTGAGATCGTAGCTTGGACTGCAGGGAGGGGAGCGCTCGTGGGCCTCGCCATCCCGGGAGGCAGCGGCGCCGGGTGTGCCGGTCATGTCCCCGGATTGATGAGAGGTGAACCCGGGCTCGCCAGCCGCGGAGGAGCAG
>NW_012267223.1:4573519-4580301 GCF_000151885.1 Dipodomys ordii
GGAAGTGGCGCTGTGGCTCAAGTGGTAGGGCGCTAGCCTTGAGCTGAAGAGCTGAGGGACAGCGTCCAGGCCCAGAGTTCAGGCCCCACGACCAGACCCAAAAAAAAAAAAAAAAATCTCAGAGACTTTCCTGCAGGGCTGACTTGGAGCCTTGATCCTCAGGTCTCAGCCTTCTGAGTAGCTGGCATGAGCCACCAGCACCCAGAAGAAACCGACTTCTTGTTCCTCTTCCTCTCATGGTCCCACATGAGCACCCCACCTCTTTCCAGCCATTTGCCTGTTATTCCCAGAGCCCCGCCCACAGCTGGCGTGCCAGCAAATGCTTACTGTGAATCCGATGCCCACAGTGGCTGAGAAGGAGCCTGGGATGAACTTGCCCTGGTCAAACTGAACCAGCAGAGATGTCTTCCCCACACCACTGTCGCCAACCAGGATGGTCTGAAAGGGAGCAAGGAGAGAGAGAGGGGTGGGGCTGTGTTCCACTCAGGCCTCTCTTTCTGAACACACACACACACACACACACACACACACACACTTGATTTCCTTCCTTCCTTCCTCTCTCTCTCTTTCTTTCTCTCTCTCTTTCTTTCTCTTTCTCTTTCTTTCTTTCTTTCTTTCTTTCTTTCTTTCTTTCTTTCTTTCTTTCTTTCTTTCTTTCTTTCTTTCTTTCTTTCTTTCTTTCTCTCAGTCCTGGGGCTTAAACTCAGGGCCTTGGAACTGTCCCAGAACTTCTTTTGCTCAAGGCTAGCAACCCTACCACTTGAGCCACAGAGCCACTTTGAGCTTTTTCTGTTTATGTGTTACTGAGGAATCGAACCCAGGGCTTCATGCATGCTAGGCAAGCACTCTAATTCCTAGCCCCACACTTGATTTTCTATTGAACTTGCTGGAAAAAAAAAGGCTGTAAGTCCTAGAGAAACTCTCACTCCAATCTTAGTTAACAAATGTCTGCAGTGACCATGAAGATATCTCTGGTGGACTTCCAACTACAGGGGCAGAAGTAACCTGGGGTCTCCATTGTTATCTTCCATTTTTTTTGTTTTGGTCTTAAGCACTGTCCCTTAGCTTTTTAGCTCAAGATTGGTGCTTTTCCACTTGAGCCACAGCTCCACCTCCAGCTTTTATTTTTCCATCATGGGGCTTGAACTCTAGGCTTGGGTTCTGTCCTTGAGCTCTTCAGCTCAGGGTGAGCACTTTACCACTTGAGCCACAGCACCACTTCTGGTTTTCTGGTGGTTCGTTCGAGATAAGAGTCTCATGGACTTTCCTGCCTGGGCTGGCTTTGAACCGTGATCCTCAAATCTCAGCCTCCTGAGTAGTTAGCATTACAGGTGTGAGCCCCCGGTGCCTGGCCCAATCCCCATTTCTTTCATGGGTATTTTTCTAATAGAAACTCCTGTACATTTAATTCCCTTTTGGCATCTGCTCCTTGGAGGAACTAAGTGAATGTATATAGAGCTGTATGCCCTCATCCATGAACACTGAACCATGGAATCAAGCAAAATCAGGACTCCTGGTGTGAACCCCGGAAATAGTTCATATGACTCTAGAACAAGGCAGACCTTTCTTGGACAGGTCAACATTTCAGACAAGCCCGTTTGAGGGAAAGGAAAAAGGCTCCTGACCCTCGAGAGGTGTGTACTTGAAGAACAGAACGAAATTCCATGTGGCTTTCATTCCCTCCTGGAGTATAGAGCCCTATTTGTTTTTTAAATGAACAATGGCTTTATTAATTTGCATCTCAAATCTAAAGTGCTTCCTAGAGAGAATATCCCAGAAGACTAGGAGGGAGTTCATGCATGTCCTAAAGGATAGGATAGGTTTGAATTTATTCCCCTTTAATCCTTTCCTTGGGATCTGCTGGCTGGTGGCTGGGGCAGCTTTGGCTCTGCTCCACGTGTGTCTGTCAGCTGCTGGTCTGTCAGCTGTCTGTCCCCCTGGCAGAGATAAAGATATAGGAATCAGGAGGAAGTGTGGGGGTTCCAGGCTAGGTCTGGGGTCTAGCACCTCTCCCCCTTCTCCTGAACTCCAGTGGGCAAAGAGGGTCCTGAGTCTGCAAAGGTTCTAGAGAGAAGAACCCCCCTGAATGATCAAGTGTACATCAGGAGAGGGAAGGGAAGGTCCATCCATCCGTCTACGTCAGGACTGAAGTTTATGTAATTCTGGGGATCCTTTGAGGAAAAAAGAGCCTCCATTTAAGACGATAAACTTGGGTCCAGGGCCATGGAAAGAGTCCTGCTAGGTGAGGAGTGTGTTGTTTCAGCTCCATCTTAAGGGAAAGTCATCAAAGCCCCACCGGTATGGCCACGAAGAGCGCAGTGATCCAGGGAGGTGTGGCTACAGCCACTTCCTGTCTCTGCCCTTCTGTGGTTTCCTTCTTGTCTACCTGGTTCAGACTTTGCTTCTCATACTTCTCATGTGGGCTGTGCAACTCACTTCCCATGGGACTTTGGGGGCAGAGTGGGGAGACACTTTTCAACATGGGGTGCCTCCACCCATGACCATTTCAGGATCCTTGAGTTTTGAAGCAATCTGTTTGCAAGTGCACAAGGGCCAAGAGAAGTAGCTGGAAGCCAGGAGCCGGTGGCTCTTGAACCTGAGGATCATGGTTCTAAGCCAGCCTGGGCAGGAAAGTCTGTGAGCCTCTCTTTTGTTGTTGTTGTTGGTGGTGGTGGTGGGGCTTGAACTCTGGGCTTGGGCACCGTCCCTCAGCTCTTCTGCTCAAGGCGAGCTCTCTACCACTTGAGCCCCAGTGCCACTTCTGTTTTTTTGGTGGTTAATTGGAGACAAGAGTCTCCTGGACTTTCCTGCCTGGGCTGGCTTTGAACCACAATCCTCAGATCTCAGCCTCCTGAGGAGCTAGGATTACAGGCATGAGCCACCAGCGCCTGACCTCTGTGAGACTCTTATCTCCACTAAACTACCAAAAAAGCTGGAAGTGGAGCTGTGGCTCAAGTGGTAGAGCACTAGCCTTGAGCAAAAGAAGCTCAGACACAATGCCCAGGCCTGGAGTTTTAGTGCTAGGACCATCAAAAAAAAAGGACCATCAAAAAAAAAGTAACTCAAGCAAGTGTTTGTCCTTATAACCTGGATAAGCCAATGGATACGTTTACACACACACACACACACACACACACCATTCACTAACACGCACACATGGAGCACACATGTACACATAACTTCTTCCATAAACAAGAACACACACCACACATGTATACACATGTGCACGCGTGCGCGCACGCACACACACAGGAACTTGTAAACTCAGGTGCTTGAGGGTAGAGGGCTTCTTGGATGATCTGTTTAACCCTTCTATCAGTGGGATGTGGGAGCTGGGAAGGTGACGAGTCAGACAGAAGCCAATGGCCAAAACAAGTGCCTTCAGTGGATCTTTGAAGACCAAGAGCCTGCAAATACCACCTTGCTCATAGTATACCAACATCTTTATTTAAGAGGCCATCTTGTGACCATTAGAGACACTCAGCTGAATCTGTGTGCTTGGTTTAAAGGAGAATCCTCCTCCTGGGTGGATGTATCGGGGAGGGCTCAGATCAGAGAATCTGGCTCCTGACCAGGACTCTGTATCGATGTCCTGTTCATCCCCTCTGTCCAGACTCTCTATCCTACTAAATGCTGGGATTACAGGAGAGGTCCACCATACTAAGTTGTTCTCTGGGTTTTGACATCTCTGGTCTAGAATCTGTCCTCTGGCTTCTGACTTTGACCACAATCCCCCTCAATCCTGTTGAACATCTGCCTTCTGGGTTCCTGACAGTTTGGCCATACTTGAACTCCAAGATCTAGAATGTTCTTTTAATCAGCCTTAGGTCTCCAAGGTCTGCTGGGTTGTCACATCCCAGCCTCCCCACTGGGGATGGAGGGAACTGGGATAAGGGCCGAGCAGACCCACTGGTTTGTTCACAAGATAGAGAGGAGATACAGTTCTCCTTTTGATATTTCTCAAAAGGTTTTCATGATCATTCCTAGCTCTTGCATTGCTCACTGCTTTGAAATTTCACCCATTCCACTTTCTTCCTCTTTTGGTTTTATTCACCAGTCGGAAGTGGCTGGAGGAGGAAGTTAGCAGAGTAAGAGTGAGCGAAGGCAGAGGACTGGGAAATGGAGTGGAGCCCATAGTTTCTTCTTGCTGTGAGGTTCTTTCCAAGGGGAAGGGGAGCTACGTGAAGAGAAAATGTACCTGCCGCTGCTCTTTCTCCCTGTTTCCTGGCTTCTGGGTGAGTGGGTCTGGGGCTGCACTTGTGGGGAAGGCAAGCAGATGACGTTAGCAGAGCAACCTGGTAGCCTAGCAAGAAGAAATCCTTCATAGTCTGAGTAGCGTGTATTTCATCTGCTCATTTCCTCTAGGTTTTGGTGACTGCCAGGCAGAGACTTGGAGGCCTTCACCTGGAACGTGGCCCAGAGCTTAATTCCTACCACTCAGAAGTGGATCATATTTCAGATGGGCAGGAAGAGCGGGGAGCCCTAGCTACCTAGGGGGCTGAAGGATTCCTAATCCTGGGCTGGACTGTGGAGCTAGGGAAGATGGGAGGGTGAGGGGATCTGCTGGGTGGGAATGAGAGGTAACTCCCAGGCATGTGGGCCAAAAGGAAACACTAGAAGTGACTGAGGGGCTAGAAGGGTGATGAAGAAGCATGGATGAGGAGGAGAGATGCTGGGACGTGGACACAGGCAGAAGGCTGAACTAAAGTGCGTGTGCACTATCTTCATCAAAAGGGCAATGTCATTTCTTTTTGGTTATTGTTATTATATTTTGGTGCCAGTACTGGGCCTCACATTCTTTTTTTTTTTTTTTTCATCAGTCGTAGGGCTTGAACTCTGGGCCTGGGCGCTGTCCCTCAGCTCTTCAGCTCAAGGCGAGCGCTCTACCACTTGAGCCACAGCGCCACTTTCCAGTTTTCTGGTGGTTTATTGGAGATAAGAGTTGCACGGACTTTCCTGCCCAGGTTGGCTTTGAACCCTGATCCTCAGATCTCTGCCTCCTGAGTAGCTAGGATTGCAGGCATGAGCCACCAGCACCAGGCCTTGGGCCTCACATTCTTGCTTACCTTTTTTTTTTTGCTTAAGGCTAGTTCTCTATCACTTGAGTTTTTGGCTTTTATGCTGGTAAATTGGAGATAAGAGTCACAAGGAAGCCAGATGCGGTGGCTCATGCCTGTAATCCTAGCTACTCAGGAGGCTGAGACCTGAGAATCAGGGTTCAAAGCCAGCCTGGGCAGGAAAGTCCATAAGACTCTTATCTCCAATAAACCACTAGAAAACCGGAAGTGGCGCTATAGCTCAAGTGGTAGAGCGCTCGCCTTGAGCTGAAGAGCACAGGGATAGCACCCAAGCCCAGAGTTCAAGCTCCACAACCGACAAAAAAAAAAAAGTCACAAGGACCTTCCTGCTAGGCTGGATTTGAACCTTGATCCTCAGATCTCAGTCTCCTGAGTAGCTAGGATTTCTGGGACAAGCCACCAGTGTCCACCTAGAAGGGAATTTTCTTGACCTGTACATGTTGGTTGGTCCCAGGGTTTAGCCCTTTGGCTTTTCCTTCTCTGAAGTCACTCCTCTGTTTATCTTACCTTTTCTCTTGGCTCGATTGTAATCTCAAGCCAATACAACAATATAGCATTATTATAAGCAATATAACAATGTTATACCTCTAGCTTTTATATCTCCCAGGCTTCAGACTCATACAGCAAACTGCGAACTCAACATCTCCACCCAGGTGATGAAATTTCAACTGTGAACTGGTCGAATCTTTCCCCACCAGAGCTCTTTCTTCCCTAGTCTTTCCCATCTTTGTGTTTTTCTTTACTTTTTTTTTTGCCAGTCCTGGGATTTGAACTCCGGAACTGGGCACTGTCCCTGAGCTCCTTTGTGCTAAAGGCTAGCTAGCACTCTACCATTTGGGCTACAGCACCACTTCTGCCCTTTTCTGTTTATGTGGTACTTAGGAATGGAACCCAGGGCTTCATACATGCTAAGCAAGCACTCTACCACTGAGCCACACTCCCAGTCTTGTTTTTCAACTTCACCTTTCTCAACAAAAAGGAAGAAGAGAAATGATACTATTAAGTGGAAAAATCTGGTGTAACCAACAAAAATAAAATAGCACAGGTAATAAAAAATGTGTAGTTTTGATAGATGTGAAAATTTTAGTTACAAAAGGTTTTTTTTTTTGGTAACTACCAACCCTTACTTTAATACATACTCCATGAGACAGGCAACTTTCCAGCAGGAAACAACCCCAGAAGTTAATACGGTTGATTTAAGAATAAAGTTGGGTATGATGGGAGGCACCTGTAATTATAGCTACTTGCAAGGCTGAGATCGCTTGAGGCTAGTTAGAAGCCAGTCTGGGAAACACAATGAGGCTCTGTCTCAAAATAAAATAAAACTAACCAGCCAACCAACCAACTAATCAACCAATGAGAAACCGACTAGACCAATAACAAAAGAAAAATTTTAAGTTATCCAAGAATTCGTTTCAACAAAGACTGTAATGCCAGAGAATTTTGCATAGACTTTTCTAAGATTTTTAAACAGAATTCCATCAGGGGACTGGTAGTGCGTGCCTGTAATCCTAGCGACTCAGGAGGCTGAGATCTGAAGATTGAGGTTTGGAGCCAGTACAGTCAGAAAACTGTGTTAGGGGCTGGGAAGGTAGCTCAGTGGTAGAGCGATTGCCTTGCATGCTCAAGGCCCTGGGTTCGATTCCTCAGCACCACATAAGCAAAAAGAAAAAAGCCGGAAGTGGCGCTGTGGCTCAAGTGGTA
>NW_012267223.1:4582986-4590188 GCF_000151885.1 Dipodomys ordii
CTTTTTCTGCTTATGTGGTGCTGAGGAATCGAACCCAGGGCCTCAGGCATGCAAGGCAAGCGCTCTACCACTGAGCCACCTTCCCAGCCCCAGATCTAACTTCTTTATGGCATATATGGAAGATAGAAGTGGAGAGCAACGGGTAGGCACTCATCGAGGACAGTGTGGCTGCGGTGTACATGGGTGTAGGCTGTGGCCTAACAACTTCCTTCCTTCCTTCCTTCCTTCCTTCCTTCCTTCCTTCCTTCCTTCCTTCCTTCCCTCCTTCCTTCCTTCCTTCCTTCCTTCTTTCCTTCTTCCTTTCCTTCCTTCCTTGCTTCCTTCCTTGCTTCCTTCCTTCTTTCCTTCCTTTCTTCTCCTTCTTTCTTCTTCTTCTTTCTTCCTTGTGCTGGTACTGGAGCTTGAACTCAAGGCCTTGGGCTCTTTCTTGGCTTTTTCATCTCCAGAGCACCGCCTCCTACTGGAGCAGCCCTTCCACTTCCCCTCTTGGACTTTCCTGCCTAAGTTTTCTTCAAACTAGGATCCTCAGATGTCAGCCTCCTGAGTAGCTAGGATGTGGGCATAACCCACTGGTGCCTGGCTCATGCCCCAATTTCTGGGAGTGAGGTTTGAGGAAGTCTCTTTTCCTTGAATTTCCTTTTTGGGGAGTTGGTCATGGAGCTAGAACTCTGGGCCTGGGCCCTGAGCTTCTTTTACTTGAGACTAGCGCTTTACCACTTGAGCTACAAGGCCACTTTCACTTTCCTGGTTTATTGGAAATAAGAGTCTCACAGACTTTTCTTCCTGGGCTGGCTTTGAACCACAATCCTCAGATCTCAGCTTCCTGAGGAACTAGGATTACAGACATGAGCCACTGGTGCCGGGCCTATTCCTTGAATTTCTGTTATGGTGTATGGTGAGAACTGCGGTGGTGGCAGTTCCTTAAATCTCAGGTGGCCCTGGCAGCTCATGAGAAGATGGTCTGTTCTTCGAGCCTGCCTGTGGCCCCTCACAAGGAGGAACGGGCGCAGACATGTTCCCATGTTGGTGTCAAAAGTGAGCATCGTTGCCTTCCTCAGCGAGGGCTGGCCCTGGAGCTGAGTGGGAAGTGTATGGTCTCCAAAAGCAGCGCTCAAGTCATGCTTCTGAGCACCCAGCCCAGCATCTGCAACCAAAGGGCTTTCTTGAGGTGTAGAGGCCCTTTTACTTCCTCTCTTTGCTTTCCTTGACTCTGCCAAGACACTCTGCTGATGAAACCATGGCATAAAAACTATACTGGCAAGCCTTAATCTTTCAATCAGCAAAGGTCCACTTCCCCTTTTTCTCTCTCATTTTCCTTTATTTTTGCTTGTGTTATTTTTGTGGGGTTTGAACTCATGACCTCACCCTTACTGGGCTACTCTACTACTTGAGCTATACCATACCTCCAGCTCTGCTTTTCTTTCTTTCTTTCTTTCTTTTTTTTTGACTTTCCTGCCTGGGCTGGCTTTGAATCATGATCCTCAGATCTCAGCCTCCTGAGTAGCTAGGATTACAGGTGTGAGCCACCAGCACCCAACATTCTCTTAGCTGTTTTTGCTCAAGGCTGGGACTCAACAACTTGAGCCACAGTTCCACTGTCAGCTTTTGGCTCATTAAGTGAAGATAAGAGTCTCATAGACTTTCTGGTCTGGTCTGGCTTCGAACCTTTATCCTCAGATCTCAGCCTCCTGAGTAGCTAGAATTACAGATATGAGCCACTGACACCCAGGTCCAGCTCTGATTATTGCTGGTAAAATTGGAGATAGAGTATAGCAAGCTGGCCTCAGACTGCACTCCTCTAGAGCTCAACCTTCTGAGTAGCTAAGATTACAGTTGTGAGCCATTGGCCACCAGGCCAGTCTGGGTGTCACAAACAATAGAAATTTACCTTCCCACAATTCTGGTGGCCATGAGTCAGCAGTGCTGGCTTACATGTGTTGAGATCATCCTTTGGGAAGCTGCATATAGTTCCCTTTGTACCTGTCTGCGCTGTAATTTCTTCTTATAAGGACACCAGTTACACTGGATTGGCTCTTCCTTAATGACCCATTTCAGCCTAATTACCTCTTTAAAGACTGGGCCCCACTTATATTCTGAAGTAATGGAGGGAGAAGCTGCCCAGTGATGATTTGTTGTTGTTGTTTTAGACTCAGTCTCACTAGTAGCTCAGGCTGTCCTGGAACTCCCAATTTTCTGGGACTACAGGTGTTCTGAGATTACAGGTGTTAGCAACCATGTCTGGCTTGCCTTTTCTACCTTCCTTCTAGTGTCTGGTAGCACCAATGATTCCCGCTAGCTGCGTTACTTCACTGTCTGCCCCATCAGCATGTGGCATCTTCCTGTGTCATCTGTATGTCCAAATTTCTCCCTTACAAGGGCAACAGGCATTGGATTGGGACTTTGTCTAAACTCAGTGGCATCTACAAAGGCCATTTCTTTTTCTTAATAGGTCACCTTCACAGGCTCTGGTTAGACTTGAAATATGGGGTTTACTATCTATCCATCTGTCTGTCTGTCTATCTATCTATCACCTATCTACCTTACATGCTTAGATTGGGGCTTGAACTGATTTTTTGGGGCTTGCTTGATTTTTCTGTTCAAGGCTGGTACTCTACCACTTGAACTACAACTCCACTTTGGGATTTTGGTGGTGTATTGGATATGAGTCTCAGGGACTTCCCTTCCTGGATTGACTTTTAGCCATGACCTTCAGATCTCAGCCTCTTGAGCAGCTAGGATTATAGTCACGTGCATTGGTACCCAGGTGGGAAGGTGGCTTGGTGGTAGAGCGCTTGCCTAGCATGTATGAAGCCCTGGGTTCGATTCCTCAGTATCACATACACAGCAAAAGCCAGAAGTGGTGCTGTGACTCAAGGTAGAGTGCTAACGTTGAGCAAAAGAAGCTCAGGGACAGTGCCCAGGCCCTGAGTTCAAGCCCCAGGACTGGCAAAAAGAGGGGGGGGTGGAAACCTGTTAGGATCCTGTTCATCATAAAATTTCTGTTAGGCTTCCAGATACATGGGAATTTCCTTCGGGAACCTTCCTCTCCTATTTTCAAAACCCTCTCTTTGAGAGTGTCCAGGAACAAAGATTCCCCAGCTGTAGCCAACAGTGCGAGGGCTCTGGGGGGCCTGCTCGGGCTTGCAGCAGAAGGAGTGCCTGGTGCACAGGGCCTCCTCTGTCCTTCCTAGGCATAGCGTCATAGAAGTCAGCATCCTTCTCCCAGTCATCTTTGCTGCCTTGCTGCTTCTCTTGGTGGCAGCCTCAGTCTTGGCTTGGATGAAAATGAAGCGACAGAAGAAAGGTGAGAGGACCTGGCTGGCTGGGTGGGAGGAGAAGCGGGGCTGATCACGCATTAACAGGCCCAAGGACTTACCTTGGAAAGAGTGCCATTCCACAAGTCACCAGTAGAGGGTGGTCCAGGGGGCTGGGCCAGGGGCCGGGGTAGGGGTGGTCTGGGCTGGTGGGTGAGCCCCACACTATGTACACGGTATGCACACATGCAAGCTCACATGATGCATTCGTGTACACATGACACAAGCCTCTAGGCCTCATCAGTCAGGGCGTGAGACCCTTTCTGACACCCTTCCCAGGTCACCAGCCCTTTTTCCCAGGTGAATCTACTTGTACCTTCTGACATTGCTTTTCAAGGAAGAGCAAACTCGCTCAGAGCTTTGGGCCAGAGATCAGGAGATCTGGCTTTCGCAAGCCCTTTTCCTGTCTGGCTTCACTTCCACATTCTCATGGAGCTGTGCCCTTTCTCTTCTCAGAATGCCTAGGACCTGAGCTCTTACCAAGACTTCTCTCATAACCGCTGGAGTCTTTCAGTCTGGGCGGAGAGGAGGGAGCCTGACACCTAGGCTGGTCTTGAACTCACTAGGTAGCCCAGCCTGATTTTGAACTCCCAATCCTTTTGCCTCAACCTCTCAGGTGCTGGGATTATAGGGACCCACCGCCATGCCCAGCTTGTATCTGACTCTGTGTGTATGTGTGTGCCAATCCTGGGGCTTGAGCTCAGGCCTGGGTGCTTTCCCTTAGCTTTTATGCTAAGGGACAAACTGCTTCTGACTGTCAGGCAGGGCCAAGCATCCAGATGCAAGCAAGGCTCGGGACCAGCCAAGCCCTGCTGAAGATGATAGATCCCAGGGAACTAAAGCCAAGGGGTCAGACAAAAGCATGTGTCACGGGAGGAGAGATCGGACAACCTGGTGGCTGTAGACTGCAGGCATGACCTTGAGATGACCTCTGGGGAAACACGGAGGCACAGCTGAGCTCTGTGAAGTGGGGATGCGGTAGGCTGAGGTCTCCCCTTTTTTTCAGGGAGAGAAAACGGCAGCTCAGAGAAATGACACAAGGGATGTCATGGAATGAGTCCTAGGAGGGCTCAGAATTAGAGCCGGGTCGTGTGACTTGGAGTCTGGCACTCATGTTCACCCGGTTGTATGTGAGGACCTCTCTGCCAGTCCTAGGACGGGCTGCCTAACTCTCCATTGCTTCTGTCTTTCAGCGGCCGAGCCATCCGCGGAGAAGGTAAAAGAGGCCCAGGATGGAACCAGAGAGAGCGCACGGCCTCGGCTCCTCTCCCTCTCCCTTGACTTCTACCTCCCAGGCCCCCAGTGCCTGAATGTCCTATCACTAGGAGCCAAAGTGATCTATGAATTCATGGCTTTCTTTTTTGGTTGTTGTGGGGCTTGAACTCAGGGCCTGGTACTGTCCCTGAACTCTTTAATTTGTTTGTTTATGTGGTACCAAGGAATCAAACCCAGGGCCTCATGTATGCCAGGCAAGCACCCTACCACTAAGCCACATTCCCAGCCCCTGAACTTGTAGCCTCTGTAGAGTCTGGGAGGAAGGAGGGCCTAGAAGCAGCCTGAGAGAAGGAGGCCCAGGTATTGGGAGGGGGGAGGGAGGACTAGAGCTGGGGTCACAGGGAAGCAGAGAGGCTCCTGTCTCTCCCTGGAAGGAGAACCTGGACCCACAGGCTGATGCGGTCACCCCCAGCCTGCACCCCCCCTTTGCAGCCTCAGGAAGATGAACTCTGCTACGCAAACCTGTCCCTGCACCAGCCAGGAGCCTCCTCCAGTTCGTCCCAGCACAAGGCCTCCATCAAGCCTTCTTCCGCTGGCCAGGAGGAAGTGGAATATGTCACCATGGTGTGTCCTTCGTGGGGGCTGCTGGGGACCCAGGAGGGCAGACATGCTGCTGGCCCTGCTTTGAGGATGGGCTTCCTGCCCCTGGGGCCCAGCTGAAGGAGCGTGGGCCCTGGGCAGAGCCACAGTGATTGCAAAACTTGCCCAAGGAGCCTCACAAAGGTTCCAGAGGTTTCTCCATGCCACCTCTCAACGCTGGGGAGTCAGGATCACCCACCTAATGGGGTCTTGTATGGAACTGAGAAGGGGGGAAAAGAAAATGCAGCCGAGCTGAGTGGGGCTGGGGATCCCGCCAAGATGGTTGTCTTCAGGCAGAGGCAACCCAAGCTTTGTGCTGGGCCTGATGCTGGCGAGGGGAGGCTGGCAGAGCGGAGGGAAGGCAGCCGGAGGGGTCTGGAATGGAAGGGAGGCAGCCAGAGGGGCCTGGAGTGGAGGGAAGGCAGCCGGAGGGCTCAGAAGTCTCCAGTCCCACCTGCCTCCACCCAGGACTCTTGTACAGCCACAGCCTCCCTCCAGCTGCTCTGATGCCATGACTGTCTCTCTCACAGGCTCCCCTTCCCAAGACGGAGGTTTCTTACGCCTCTCTGTCTTCGGACGCTTTGCATCAGGAGCCAACCTACAGCAACACCCATATTCCTGGCACTGGCCCCGAGACGACCACAGAATACAGCAGCGTCAGGTGGCCCTAGCCTCTGCTTACAGCCTTTCTCCTGGACCTGGACAATGTCTGCGAGCATGTTCCTGTTCGTCTGCTTTCTGTACCTGGCCCCAAGCAAGTCCAACTGGTGCTTGAGACTCTGGGATCAACCAGCACAGTTCCCCATCCCTGTCCCTCCTCCCCCAGGCTTGGGAAGAGGCTGAGGGCACACTCTGGGAATGCCATGGGAATTGTAATGGTGATAATGATATTAAGAGTAGTTAACCTTTATTTATTGCTTACCATATGCAATATCCTCAGATATCTGCTCCTAGAATCTGCCTTGTAATGCAGAAGCCATGGTGTACGTGGGATTCTGTTACGGTTGTGTGCGTGTGCGTGCATGCTTGCGTGCATGCATGTGTGTGTGTATGTGTGTGTGTGTGTGTTGGTATTGTAGCTTAAACTCAGGGCCTCGAACTCTTGCTTGGCTTTTTTTTTGGCTTAAGGATGTCACTTTACCATTTGAGCCACACACCCTGCTTCTGGCTTTTGCTGGTAAATTGGAGAAAAGAGTCTCATGGATTTTTCTACTATGTTGGCTTTTAACTGTGATCCCCAGATCTTAGCCTCCTGATTAGTTTGGATTACAAGTGTGAACCACTGGTACTTGGCTTAATTTAGGATTTTTTTGAGATGGGGAGATTGTTCTAGATTATCTAAGGGGCTCAAAATATAATTATGAAGTCTTTCTAAGAAGGATGTGAGAAAGCCAGAAGGGGAGAAGGCAGTCTGATGATGGAAGTGGAGGTTGGAGTGATGGGGCCAGAAGTCAAGGAATGCTGCCGCCCTCAGAGATTTAAGGCAAATAATAGATTCTCCCCTGGAACCTGGAAGAGCAACTTCCCCACGGACACAGCATGGGTTGAGCTTAGTGGAACTTACTTTGTACCTCTGACCTCCAGAAATGTGGAGAACAAATTTGTCTTGTTTTACATTGAGCCATTACATAAGTTTGTGATGATTTGTTACAGCGGCAATAAGATGGTATGTGGCAGAAGCCTTTCCCTAAATGCTTCATATTTAGTAACTAATTTAACACTTGCTAAGGTGCTTTTGTTATTGCCCTGTTTCACAGATGAACGTATAGAGAGACTCAGCCACTAACACCAAGTTAAACAGCTCGAATGCTGATAAGGTAGAATTTAAACCAGGCATTTGACTATAGGGTCTGGAGCCTGGGTTATTACCTTGTTCTGCTTAAAGAAGGATGGTGTGTGTGTGTGTATACTCATATAGCCCTCACCCTTTCCATCTCCTTCTCTCCTTCCCCCTCTTTCCCTTTTTTTTTTTTTTTTTTTCTTTCCATCTCCTTCTCTCCTTCCCCCTCTTTCCCTTTTTTTTTTTTTTTTTTT
>NW_012267223.1:4592776-4600995 GCF_000151885.1 Dipodomys ordii
TGAGTAGCTAGGATTACAGGTATGAGCCAAGTCACTCAGCTTTCTATTGGGTTATGATGACATATATATATGTATATACATATATATATATATATATATATATATATATATATATATATTCCAGCCTGCTTTGTTCAAGTTTACATTAGGGCGTGGAGAATGCTAGGGAAGAAGTGGTGGGTGGTGCGGGGGTGTGCAAAAGAGGGAAACACAAGTAAGAAATTGAAAAAGAAACTGTTTCATAATGTTGGCAGGTTTGTATCTGGGCTTTTGTCTCAGCCATATCCAGCTGCCGACAGAAGGCGTTTGCTAAGGCAGCTTTTAGGTGGTCCGTCAGTCCTTTAGTACCAGAAAGAGAACGCAGATAAGCTTCCTTGGGGCTGAGGGGATTGTGGCATTTGCCAGCCTGCTGTCCAGGTTCCAGGAAAGTACATTTTGTAACAATCAGCTCCAGGCTATGAATGGCTCAGCGCTCACCTCACCGAGGGTCTCATTATTTATAGTCTGTCTAAAGCTGCTGGAGTTTCCCTCCTTTGGTTTTTTTGAATTATTAATATTTAAAGATTCCACTTGATAAAAATTGGAGGGGTGAGACTGTCTTCTTTGAAGAATTATGTGACTGGTATTAACTTCCAGAGATAGACTTGTTTTTGTTTTTTTTTTTAGTGCTGATACTGGAGCTTGAACTCTGAACCCTGCAGTCCACTTTTTGGTAATTAACCAGAGAAAAAGATCTCATGGACTTAACTTCCTGGGCTGGCTTTGAATCTTAATCTTCCAAGTCTCAGCCTCCTGAGTAGCTAGGATTACTGGCGGGAGCACCAGTGCCTACCTTTGTAGTTCTTATTTTAATATCATTTGTTGCCCTCAATGAAAGCAGGAGCAAGCAGTCAACTGGGCCTGCGTGTTGTTCAGGATCCGGTGTTGCTTTGCCTGCTCAGAGAGCAGCCATCTGACCTTTCCCAGCTGGCAATCCCACAAGAAGTGTTGCCCTCTCTCAAGGGTGCGGAGACCATGGAGCCGTAGCTCTCAGCTACTGCTGGTCTAAGCCCAGGGCCCAGCTCGGGCCGGCTCTGCTAACATTGGAGGAGTAGCAGAGTCCAAATGGCAGACTCGCTTTGAAACATCACACAGACTTTGCAAAATGAACAATAAGCCACAAAAGCAGAAGGCCTAGGTCCCGGAGGCCTTTATGTCCTTGCAGGGAAATGTCCTGCCGTCTGGTGGGTGGCAAGGGAGGTGGAGAATTTCTGTGGGGGTGGAGGTGGGGCTTGAACTCAGAGACGGGGCACTGTCCCTTAGCTTTTTCCCTCAAGCTTGGCACTCTGCCACCCAAGCCGTAGCTCCATTTCTGGCTTGTGGGTGGTTCATTGGAGATAAGAGTCTCATGGACTTTTCTTCCCAGACTGCCTTTGAACTGGGATCCTCAGATCTCAACCTCCCAAGGAACTGGGATTACAGGCGTGAGCCACCAGACCAGTCTGGAGTATTTCATCGTAAGGCACAGTAGGACATGAGAGAGAGCAGAGGTAGCATGGAGGGAATTCGGCGCCACAGGGGCTTTGATGCCTGTGACTCTTGGCTTGCTTTCTTCATTATCCTGCAGCTGGGTTTCGGTGACAGCCAGTCCCTAAGGGATCCTGTTGCTTGGCCTCTCCACCCTGAGACCCAATCACCAGTGACTCATGGCACTCGGGCCTGTTTTACACGCCTGGCTCTGTAGGCAGAGCCCCGAATCTGCTCTGTGAATGAGCGCTCCCCATTGCCATGGATTCTGCCTCAGTGTTTGTTCCTGGCTCAGGCTGAAGTTGTCACCAGGGCAAAACTAGCATTCCAGTGGTCAGGGACAAGATCTTCTAGTCCAGGCCATCCTGCCCCTAGGCCCCCTGGGGATGTCGGAAGGGCGTGCCAGTGTGATGGCGGGGAAGAGACAGGGTTTATTTATTTTGCCGGTCCTGGAGCTTGAACTCAGGGCCTGGGCACTGTCCCTGGGCTTCTTTTGCTCAAGGCTAGCACTCTACCACTTGAGCCACAGTACCACTTGTAGCTTTTTCTCTGTATGTGGTACTGAGGAATAGAACCCAGGGCTTTATGCATGCTAGACAAGCACTCTACCACTAAGCCACATTCCTAGCCCTGTCTTTATTTGTGTGTGTGTGTGTGTGTGTGTGTGTGTGTGTATGTGTGTGCTAATACTAGGACTTGAACTCAGGGCCTAGGCACTGCTCCTTAGCCTTTTCACTCAAGGCTAGCACTTTACCAATGCAGCCCCAGTTCCACTTCCAGCTTTTTGGTAGTTAATTAGAGGCCAAAGTCTCATGGGCTTTCTTGCCTGTGATTCTCAGCTCTCAGCCTCCTAAAGAGCTACGATTATAGGTACCAGAGCCACCAGCAGCCAGTTCTGGAGCTCTATGTCTTGCGTCACTTTTTGAGTCATTCAGGGATTATCGCTGTCTTTGAGGGCCCATTTGCTCCTCTCCAAAATGGGGTTCAATAGCTTTTCCTGGCCTAAGAGAGACACGCTCCAAGACCCCTAAAGGCTGCTTGAAGCTGTGGATAGTCTTGAACTGGAGATACAAGTTTGTTTTTGAAACATACATGATTCTGATACAGTTTAGTGGATACGTTAATGGAACAATTATAACAATATAGTGGGATAAAAGTTATGTGAATTCACCCCTCCTTCCCCCTCAAAATAGCTTAGTTCCTTACTGTCCTATGGTCATGTCTCCAGACCACAGTTGACCACAAGTAAACTGGAACATGGGACATGGGGAAATTTCTGCATAACCAGAAGTTCCGCAGAACCCACAGGTTATGCTTTCAGAGTAACAGAGCAACCTCTCAGATCCCAACTCTCTATGGTACTGGTGGTGCCAGATGCTCCTCACACAGACCCCAGGAGAGGCTGGGTTTTTGTTGTTTTTCCTGGTAGTGAAGCTTGAGCTCAAGACCTTGAACTCTCTTTTTTTTTTTTTGGGTCAGGTCGTGGGGCCTGAACTCTGGGCCTGGGCGCTGTCCCTCAGCTCTTCAGCTCAAGGCTAGTGCTCTACCACTTGAGCCACAGCGCCACTTCCGGCTTTATTTTTCTTTTAGCTTATGTGGTGCTGAGGAATCCAACCCAGGGCGTCATGCATACAAGGCAAGCGTTCTACCACTGAGCCACCTTCCCAGCCCCTTGAACTCTCTTTTGTTCAAAGCTGGTGCTCTACCACTTGAACTACACCTCCACTTCTGCCTTTTTGCCAGTTAACCAGAATAAGAGTCTCAGATTTGTCTACCCAGGCTGGCTTCGAACCACAGTCCTTCTGAGTAGCTAGCATTACAGGCGTGAGCCACCAGCGCCCAGGGCCACATCACGATTCTTGTTGCCCAGACCCATTGTTCTGTGGACACCACAGTTGGCACCATTAGTCCTGGGGGAGCAGATCTGCCCACCTTTGTACCACTTTGACCCAAGATGACCACTCCCTGGCTACTCAGAACGTCTGAAATCAGGCATGGGGTGAGGCCCATGACAGGCAGATACATCCAAGAGAGCAGCCCAGAATGACTGCACAAAGCTCAAACATTTCAGGACCTTAAAATCTAACAGCAGGAACAGTGATAGCATTTGGAGGGCCAAGAACTAAAGCAGAACAGGCTTTCTGCACAAAAATAACCAATACTTTCAATGGTGGCTGTAGAGTATCAAGCCAGGCGTTTGTAGGTCTCTGTGTGACTGAGTAGGTTGCATGTCCGGGAAGCTGACCTTATTTGGAAGGCAATCTAAAGTCTTACCTAGCATCTGCTCCATATGGCTCTAGGCTGCTCCTGCCCTGATTCCTGACTGGAAAAATCCAGCATCTCTACACCAGCTCCCTCTAGTCCCAAAGAGAGGAATATGGTCCCTTCATTACAGTCTGAACTCTGCTTTCTGAGGACTCATTTCATGCCCCCAAATCGCCATCTTCCCTAACAGCTGGACCATCTGCTTCCTCCACCCAGCTGCAGGGGAAGGCTCAATTCCATAGCTCTGGTGACCCACTCATTTTAAAGGGCGTAATATCAGTGCATTTGCTAAATCGTAATAACCCACGTCCAGTAATTCAGTAATTCTTTATTTGTGGTACTGGGATGGAACCCAGAACCTCACCCTTGCTGGGCCAGTGTTCTGCCACTTGAGCTGCTTCTCTGGTCCAGTTATTAAGTCTTATACAACAACACATGTCTGACACCTGTGTCAGAGGAATTCATTTCATTTCTTTTTCTTTTATTGAAGATTTAAAAATTGGGAGACCCAGTGTAATGGAGGATTGTCCTAGAGATTCAGTTGGCTTTTGCCTGGCCAGCTTAAAGCTTACCCCATTTTCCTTGGAATCGACCCTTTCTCAGGTCTTGGTCCTCAGGACGGCAGTGGGATTGACTCAGCCTTCAGAATGTGATTCAAGGTTAAGTCATTTATCTATCTACTAGCTATATGGACTGGTTCACCGGTGAACATGTGACCATTTCAGTCCCACCTGTGATTGGTTCAGGGTGGGCATGTGACCATTTCAGTGTTTAGTGGGCATTAGGTATAGAACTTTGGTTGAAACTAGTTGGTGTGAGGTTGTGATCCTGGAGCTGCTGGTGGTCATGTGACCCCATACAGAGTGGCCTATCTATGAGTCAAGCCAAGCCAGAAGAAAGAATATTTAAAGAGAGAGAGTGAGCCTAGTATCTTTAGAGGATCACAAGAAATGGAGCCAGTGGCTGATGCTAATCCTAGCTATTCAGGAGGCTGAGGTCTGAGGATTGCTGTTCAAAGCCAAACCACATCAGCCTGATAACATGGCACACTGAACCCTCCAAGTCTCAATCCCCCTAGATTTCATGCTTAACAAACAATCCCTTGATTGTAAAGTGGCTTAGCATTTAGAACAATACATGAGTCTTGATAAGCCTGCCTGGAAAGTTGGGGCTAATCTTGCCCGAGTGAGCTAAAGACTACAAAGCTTCCTGAGTCCGTGTGTGTGTGTGTGTGTGTGTGTGTGTGTGTGTGTGTGTGTGTCCAGTACCTAGGCTTGAACTCAGGGTCTTATGCTCTCCCTTGGCTTTTTTGCTTAAGGCTGATGCTTTACCATTTGAGCCACAACTCCACTTCTAGCTTTTGGCTGGTTAATTGGAGATGAGTCTCTTGGATTTATCTGTCTGAGCTGGCTTTGAACCTCAATCCTCATCTTTCAGCCTCCTGCGCAGCTAAGATGGTAAGTATGAGATACCAGCTCCCAGCTCTGTGTTGGTTTGTGAATGATGTTATAGTATCCAAATGGCCCTTGGAGGAGAAAAGGTTCTCTACTCCTCAAGCAATGACAAACTGTGACCCTCCTCTATCTCCTGCACCTGCCTCTCTCTAGTTCCATTGTGCTTAGATCTGTTTTTGTTTTGTTTTTTGTCAGTCACAGGGCCTGAACTCTCTGGGCCTGGACACTGTCCCACAGCTCTTCAGCTCAAGGCTAGTGCTCTAACAGTTGAGCCACAGCATCACTTCTGGCTTTTTCTGTTTATGTGGTGCTGAGGAATGGAACCCAGGGCCTCATGCATGCAAGGCAAGCGCTCTACCACTGAGCCACCTTCCCAGCCCCTTGGATCTGTTCTTATGACAGTGCCCCCATTTGCTCACCTGTAACATGAGATCAAAATAGAGTTGCTAGCCAGGTGCCTGTGGCTCACACCTGTAATCCTAGCTACTCAGGAGGCTGAGATCTGAGGATCATGGTTCAAAGCCAGCTTGGGCAAGAAAATCTGTTAGACTCGTATGTCCACAGTGGAGCTCACTGGACAGTGATGAAAGTGAACCATACAATTCCAGAGTGGCGATGAGAGGGAGGGAATGGGAGAGAACGAGGGAACAGATGACACTACGAAAGGAAATGAGCTTATTTCCTGACTCATATAAACATAACCCCTCTGTACATCACCTCTGTAATAGCAATAAATTTTAAGAAAAGTCCTATAACAAAAGATAAGGAAAGACAAAGAACAAGAACAGGCCTAGCTATGTGAGATGTGTGTGTGTAGTGTATGAGTGGGGTGGGGTGGGGAGGGTGACTGGGGGCAAAGGACCACAAAGCAAGAGCTATGACCTGAAGCACAACCTGATTCAAGACAGCTAGAAGCACACTGGTGCTTATCAAATAACATCCTTAAGCTGATGGGTAAAAACCCTGATAATCAGACACGTAAATAAGGGAAAGGAACATGAAGGATAGAGAAATAGGGAACCAGGGGCTAGGGGAATTCTTTCTTTTCTTTTCACTTTTGTTGGTCGTGGGACTTGAACTCTGGGCCTAGGTGCTGTCCCTCAGCTCTTCTGCTTAAAGCTAGCACTCTGCCACTTAAGCCACAGAGCCACTTCTGGTTTTCTGATGGTTCACTGGAGATAACAGTCTCACAGACTTTCCTGCCTGGGCTGGCTTTGACGTGCCATTGTCAGATCTCAGCTTCTTGAGTAGCTAGGATTATAGGCATGAGCCACCGGCACCTGGCTTAGGGGAATTCTGTTTTTTTTTTTGGGGGGGGGCCTGGGCGCTGTCCCTCAGCTCTTCAGCTCAAGGCTACCACTTGAGCCACAGCGCCACTTCCGGCTGTTTTCTTTTTGTTTATGTGGTGCTGAGGAATCGAACCCAGGGCCTCATGCATGCAAGGCAAGCGCTCTACCACTGAGCCACCTTCCCAGCCCCCTTAGGGGAATTCTTTAGCCCTGCTCATTTCATTGTATTCAGCGTTTGCTAGAATCCCACGGTTCTTGCTGTTTTCTGGAGCAGTTGAGTTCTGGCGGGGTCTGATTGGTGGGATCCGCAGGGGTGAACACCTCCGATGTGTGTGCTGCTCACTGGCAGGCAGGCTGGCAGTGCTCTCACTTGGCCCAGTCTCATTGGTGGAGGGGAAGCAGGTCCAGGGCTGGGACCCCGCCCACCCCTCACATTAGCACCAGAGTGTGCTGGGTCTCTATTTTCTCCTGCCTCTCTGGGGACTTTTCTCTTGCCTGAGAAGGTCCAGGAAGGATGCAAAGCACATGTTGGGGCAAGTTTAGAGCCACTTCCAGTGAACAGTTCAGAGATTGCCCAGCGTGGCCCTTACCTCGGGCTGTTTATTTCCAACAGAGAGCTGAGTTCCTTCCTGCAAATGACGGAAGTCACAGCCTCTCCCCAGCACAGCTCACAAATGCCCCAATCTAGCAAGTCTCACACATTTTCTTGCAAAAGTCCCCCCCCTCCCGGGACTGACTTGAAGTTAAAGGGGAAAAGTGCTCAGAGGGAGGAAGTTTGGAAATGATCTGAGGTGCTGCACCAAGTCACCGTCATTTCTTGCTAAGTGTAGCCCAGGAAACCAGCTAGTACCTCTCCCCAGGCCAGCTGCGCCTGCTCTGGCAACTGGGCAGGGCTGACCCCTCAGCCGAGGAGTCCCAAGGGACTCTAGATGGGCAGTGACATCATAGCCAGTCTGTTTATCCATACGCTTTCAGAGCAAGTGAGACAGAAAAACAAGCATTTGGAAACATTACAGAGGAAGCAGTTAGCTTTTCTTGGCTTTTAGTTGGTTCCGGAGAGGTGACGAGGAACTGTAGCAAGAACGGAGGGGATGCTCTTGATTTGAATGTCAAATCTACACCCCCCTCCAGGGTGCTCATTTCCCTGTGGCCACCACGTGTGTTCCATTGCTGTTGTTTTCTTGGCAAAAGCGCCCCGGATGGAAGAAGAATGGTGGAGGAACACAGAGCGGTGGGTGGGGCGTGGTCTTTCGCTGTGGATTGGTTTTGTTTTTTGCCTTGTGGAAATGCTGTTGTATTTGGCCCCTTTTCTAGGCTCAGTGGTGACAGCTAATGCAGAAGGGCGCTGGCTGTTGGTGGAATTCTGCCTGGCTAATTAAAGCCATCAGAGGCTATAAGAGAGAAAGGGCATTTCAAACTGAGCTTGGAAGTGATGCCTTCTTCCTGGCCTCTCCACCCCCCATCTACTTGCGTCTTTCTCTAGGCAGGTTGGAGATTATGTATGCAGTGTTGAAATAGCAGTGTGTGTGTGTGTGTGTGTGTTTGTGTGTGTGTGTGTAAAGGCCACACACTTGTTGAAGGAGAGACAATTTTGTGTGTGTGTGTTCTGTTTTTTTTTTTTTTTTTTTGTCGGTCGCGGGGCTTGAACTCTGGGCCTGGGCGCTGTCCCTCAGCTCTTCAGCTCAAGGCTAGCGCTCTACCACTT